>NW_005371660.1:714387-728761 GCF_000412655.1 Myotis brandtii
GGGCGGTGCCCCAACTCCCCAATCGGCCCTGCTCTGAGCCTGACCAGGGGCTGCACTTAGGGATTGGGCCTGCCCTCTGCCACCCGGGAGCAGGCCTAAGCCAGCAGGTCGTTATCTCCCAAGGGGTCCCAGACTGCGAGAGGGCACAGGCCGGGCTGGGGGACCCCCCCTCCAGTGCACAAATTTTTGTGCACCGGGCCTCTAGTTATATTTATAAGAGAGAATTTATAAAAATGCAATGGTACAGAATTATAGCATTTTTGTCTACATTTGAAATTTTGCCAACATATGAACATAGCTAAAGGACAGGAGCAACATATATTAATATGCTGTACTAAGATTGTGGATGTTTTTATTGTCTTCTTTTCGCTTGTCTGTATTTTTATTTTAAACATTGTACATTTATTGCTTTTCTAAAAAAAAACTATGTTATTGAATATTTGCTCTTTTTCTCCTTACTGACACCTCCACTCCAAAACATAGATCATAATGATGATTATCAAAATGATTATCTTGTCTGAAATATCTCTGAATTTTTATGTATTTTTTACACAATGACTAGAGGTAGCTATTAAGAACATTCTATAGGAGACTTAAGCTCTGACCAAGTGGATTTTGCACCTCTAAGTAAAGGACTTTTCACTACAGTTCTGTTGGGCCGAAAAATGACATTTATTGAATTGTCCTGAAATCCTCACAGGAGCTAGGACCCATGTTTCAGATGTTTTACTTAACTTACAATGAATGGACTATCGCCTGGGTATTTTGAGCTTTATCTTTTGATTCTTCTCATTCATTTACTTTTAATCACAGTAGCAACAGTAATGCTCAGATTGGGTAGAAACAAGAGTTAGCCTTTCTTTCCTACCTCTAGAGAAGGTCTTTAATCAAAGTATGGTTCACTGCACCACCCAAATAGCTTTGGTTAGCCTTGGTTTAAACCTTTACGCCAAAAGAATGGCAAACTTCTTCTCAGCATTGGAAGCAGACTTTGTGCCCAATTCCTTTTCACCAGTGTGGGAATGTCTGCTGATCAGCTGCGGATGCAGCCAGCTCATCTGCATATTTAGAGGATTGCTCTGGTAGCCTTCTCTCTCCTGCAGGCCATGTTCCCTGCTCAGGCGGTACCACCAGAGATGGCCCTGCAATGATGCAGAGGCTCATAGTGCACACAGAGGCAAGCTCATGCAGAATTCCCCGCCAGCTTTTCTTTTCACCCAAGGGAGCTTTCAGAGCAAGTGGTTCTCAAGGGCAGAGGGAAATGGTATGTGAAAAATACTCCTGTTCCATCTCTTTGGTCTGCCAGATAGTCTTCTATTAATGCTAATGTCATAGTCTTCTCATCTGAAGTACCGTAAATTGGATCGCCTCCAGTTCACAAATGATTTGGGTTGGTTGGTTGGAACTTGGAGTACATCTTTCTCAGAGAAATGCTGATAAACCTTGTGGTGAAGGAACTAAGTGAGCCTTCAAAAGTTTATTTCACTTAGATCTCCTTACTGTATAACGTTAATGGGGGTAGAGCAGCTGACCACTGAGTATTAGACTAATTGTATGAGGAGGTAGGTTCCATTTCCAACATGAGATTCCAGGGACACATCTCTCTCCATTTGCTTTCTACTATCTCAATTTATTTTTTATTGAGTAATAGTAACAGATGGTGTTCTCAGTACCTCTGTCCTTGTGGCCTAGTTGTGAGTTCCGGCGCATTGGGGGGTTTGGGAGTAGAGAGAGTCAACTTAGATGCAAGTGGAGTAATCTGCAATAGTTGACCTTTCTCTAATTCCTCTGGTTACTTATCACCTCCTACTGTTGTTAAAGATAGTATATGACCACAGGATCTGGGCCAGGTGTTGGTGGAAAGAAGAGGGAAATGAAGAATAGTAGAAGGACAGGATTTTCTCTCCATCTCTTTCCCCACAAAGCTCATATTCTGCTACTGTGCACCTTACTTTCCATTGGCAGAAGGATGAAATGAACAGTGAGGTATAGGACTCAAGTACAAGAGATGCTGGGCAGCATGCCCAGACCCTAACAATAACAAAAAAGAATAAAGAGATGGGGAGGAATGAGTGCCCAAGCAATTGCATGGAGAAATATGATGTTCTAGATGCCATTACCATACGATGTACTGCATTCTTTTGTTTAAATGTGGTTGTGCATATCTTCATCTTTTGGTTTTCTTCCTTTTACTGCCCTTCTTAGGATCTTGTCTCATCTACCCAATCTTCAAATGACCATGCTCCCATGGGCTTGGTCACAGGTACACTTCATTTATAACTGTATACTTCTCCCAAGTAATCATACCCATTCTCATGGAGTAACATCTATTGTTATATTTCTTTTATATCTTGCCTTGGACCTCTCTTCTGAGCTACAGATTTATCTTTTCACTTGTATATTCTCTTTACTAGCTAAAACATAACCTGCTTAAAATTGTCATCTAAAGCTGAATGCCATTACATGAGGGCAGGGTTTTTTCTTTCTTTCTTTCATTCTTTCTCTCTCTCTCTCTCTTTTTTTTTTACTGTTTTGCTCACTACTGTATTTGTAGTACTAGAACAGCAATGTAATAAATGCTCGATAAATATTTGAGTGGATTTATTATTTTCATCCCCAAGTGTTTCTCTTTATCTGCCAATTTGCTTCAGTTATGGACCTGTGAGGTGTCATTGACATGTTATTTCTGACTTGTAGATATAATCTCACAATCTTGATTGTCCAAGAGAAATCTCAAATTTTTATACTTCTCTCCAGATCCACTGCATAACCCTTGCTGAAACTTACAAAACTTCTTGTCTGAGCTACTGCATTAGCCTTCTACAGTAGTCTTCTACGTAGTCTTACTTTCACTCACTTTCCTGTAATCTCTTCTTCATATCACATTGAGTGACGTTTCAACACATAAATTTGATCATGTAACTATTTTGAATAAGATTTTTCAAGTTTGTTAAAACAGGCCAATAAGGTGCTGCTTTAGTTTTCCCAGTCATAGCACGCCATCTCATTCATCTTGCTCTAGACCAGTAGTTCTCAACCTTGGCTGCACATTAGAATCACCTGGGAATCTTCTTAAAATCCTGATTTCTGGGCCTCATCCTCTGGAAAGTCTTGTTTCTTTGTTATGGGGTGGGGCCACAACATTAGTAACAAAGAAACAATTTCTGGAGGATGAGGCCCAGAAATCAGTATTTTAAAAAGTTCCCAGGTGATTCTAATGTGCAGCCAAGGTTGAGAACCACTGCTCTAGACACTCTGACCTCCATTCAGTTGCTAGAGCAGATTAAGCTCCCACTTGACTCTTGCCCATTTTAGGACTTGACTCAATCTGCATTAAACATGTGTTCTCACTAAGGATTCTCTCCCCTCAGGTTGATATCACTAGTCTTAAAATATCACTAGTCTCAAATCAGTACAATTTCTTATTTATCGTCTCACATATTTCTTTGGTGGTTTCCAAATCACATTTGGAATAAACTCTAAGTTCTTTGGGGGAGCCTGTGAGGCCCTTCCTGGGTGGGTCCTGCTCACCTTTCCAGGTGCAGCTTTGCTGACTCTCATCACATCCCCATCCCTTCCACATACTTGCAATCAAGCCAGGTCACCTATATAGCAGCTATTCGAATGTGTCATGTTGTCCCAGACCATTGTGTACACCACTGCCTTTGCCTAGAGTGCTCTGCTGATTTTGTCACCTGGTCCACTATGGATTATCCTTCAAGACCCACTCAGTTATCTTCTTCTCTGGATACCATTACCATAAAAAACCCCTTCTTTTGTGTGAGGTTCTCTGTGTTTGTGTGCCAGCAGACCCTCTGTGTCCCTCTGTATTAACACTTAATGTGGTGCATTTGTGACATTTGTCTATTTCCTGTACTGGCCATGGACCTGGAGGACTTTTTCCCCTATATGTATGTCTTCCTAGTTCTTGACAGATATTTATCTACAAGAAGAAAATATAACATTCATTATTTTATTATGGGTAATAGTGAAGCTGCAAGTGGAGATAAGGGGTAAATAATTTGCATATATTTGGAAAAAAATTCTAGGTGTTTTTTTTTTTTGTGTGTGTGTGAGTTCTTTTATATGTCTATTCTGATACAAACATTATTTTAATGAAATGATTCTGTCTCCTAAATGATTTGGCAGTTATTTGCTTGGAATAAAGTCGGAGGTCCTACAAAATAAACAGAGGACAATTAGTTATTTTAAAGAGTGTTGCCCCACAACGATTATTTTCTTTCTCTTCATGCTCATTTGGTAAGATGGTTCTCTGTGACTGTGTAATTATGGATGGATGGCATTGACTGTGTCCCTTGTATTAACACTTAATGTGGTGCATTTGTGACATTTGTCTATTTCCTGTACTGGCCATGGACTTGGAGGACTCTTTTCCCTTTATGTATGTCTTCCTAGTTTTTGACAGATATTTATCTACAAGAAGAAAATACAATATAACATTCATTGTTTTATTATGGGTAATAGTGAAGCTGCAAGTGGAGATAAGGGGTAAATAATTTGCATATATTTGGAAAAAAATTCTAGGTGTTTTTTTTGTGTGTGTGTGTGTGAGTTCTTTTATATGTCTATTCTGATACAAACATTATTTTAATGAAATGATTCTGTCTCCTAAATGATTTGGCAGTTATTTGCTTGGAATAAAGTCGGAGGTCCTACAAAATAAACAGAGGACAATTAGTTATTTTAAAGAGTGTTGCCCCACAATGATTATTTTCTTTCTCTTCATGCTCATTTGGTAAGATGGTTCTCTGTGACTGTGTAATTATGGATGGATGGCATTGAAATGCTTGAACAGTAATTTGTAGGAAATATAATTATGAGTAGAAGTTATTAGTGGGAGTAAATGAATAGTTTGTTTGGTTAATAGGTCAATGTTGAAAGCCCAAAGTGGTTAAACAGTGTATTAAATTATAAGTTAGGATCATAACTCTTTTTCATTTAAGTATATTCATAAACTATTGAGCTTTTAAAGCTGCATTTTTATGTTTTTTGATTTGCGGTAGGGAAAGGAAGGCAGCTGCCCAACCTGGGTTTCTTAAGAGAGCTGTGAGTTGAAATGACTCATGTTCAAAATGTGTGCAATGCCTTCTTCATCAGAGAAGCAGTCGTTCCACCTTGTGTGGCATTTAAATAATATTTATGAAGTAAGGAATATAATGTTTTGAGAATCAAATTTGATTGGATACAGTTAATTTGTAGATATTTCCAGAGGTCAGGAATTCCATTATGTGTCCAGTTCTTTGGTCCTGGATCCAGAAGACCTGGTTTCAGAACTTGCTGCTGACATCTCATTGCTGTGTAATCATGTCCTTGAAGTATCTCAACTTTCTAGGCTGTATGATCTGTTAAAAGAAAACCAACAACAGAAACAATTCTTACTTTAGAGTAAAACTACTTAGCATAGAACTTATTCTAAGTGCTTAATAATGGTTTTTGTAGTAATTTTTACATATTAGATATTATATACTCATTGAGGTATATATCTGATGGAGATTTGCAGGTAAATGTCCAGAAGGCAATATTCAAAATAGTTGAATCCTAATTGTGAGCCCAGGACCATGCTGAAATTCTGACACATATAAAAGAAACATAAGGCAGTATCCTGCATCCAAGGTGCTGACTGTCCTCATAAGGGGATAAGACACATGCATTGTAATAATTACAGACTAATTTATTATTGAAATATATGGTACTGACTGTGGGTTATATAACTGAAATCTCACCAGGCCTCTCCGAACCTGCTCAACCTGGGATATTTCAGTAGTGATCATAAACATTTTACTGCCTGCCTCCCCCAGCTCTCACAGAACCTCCAGCCTTTTCCAGCATTCCTGCCTGCTTGCTGTAGATATTCTCATGACGAATTTCATGAGTTCATCAACTAGCCCGTCTCATCTTTCATGCACTATTCCTCCTATTTTGGTTTTCTTGGTCCTTGTCTTCCATTTAGGGAGGTGCTGGGGGCTGCCTCATCCCAGCCCCTGCTGCCGATACCTGCCATGAGAGTCCTGAACACGTGGGTGCCAAGGCGCAGGCTTTCATTGCTGCCCAGGTGGTCTTACCCTGAGGTGTAGCAGTGTGCTGTGTCCCACGATGAAGCACGGTGACTTCCCCTTTTGCCACTCAGGGTCCTACCTAATCACTTGGACACCAAAACTATGGAGTGCTGGTTTCTCCATAACTCAGTCATGATTTTCCTCATTCGGTACATATTTATTAAACACCTGTTATATGCTAGACACTGTGGTAAGCATTGGTGCTATATGGTGAGCAAATAGAGGCATAACTCCTCCTGTCCTGTTTAATAGGGGAGACAAATAGAGAAGTGCACTAATAGAGGCCAAATGGCAAGGAGAGGAACATGGTGATGGGAGGGTTTGACCCCGTTAGGGCAGTCTCAGAGGCTTTTCTGAGGAATCAAGTTTAACATCATTCTGAAGAAAGAGTTGATGAAAATCCCAACAGAGGAGCATCAGGTGCAAAATCCATCTGGAGAGTTCCTTCAGCTCCTTTCTTCAGGTTCAGTGGTCTGTTTGGTCAGGAGCGAAAATCTGTATCTGAGGCAGATCCCATGCTGTCTCTCCTCTTTTTCTCTCACCTGCTCCTCGTGTATGTTTCTCCCGTGCTAATAACACAACTCGCACAAATGGCCCATCAACTAGCCAGATATGCTCAGGCATGCCTAAATCTCAGATGCACACAGGCCTTTTGCATAAGGAAGACCCACAGCACTGTAATGTCTATGGGAGGAGGTGGACATAAGCATGGGCTGAAATGCTGCCTGAAATTCAGTGGGAGAGGTGGGGCTTGATTTGTGTTTTGGAAGAATAGGCGACATGAAGAAGGCTGGGCACACAGGTGGAAGAGACAGAATGGGCAAAGGGATAGAGATGGAAGTAATCCTGTCAAATGACAGGAGGTAATGAGACTGGGCTTCCTGGAATGGAGATTTAATTAAGGAGTCAGAGACCATAAAGTAGAGTAAAATTATGGAGAATCTTAAAAGTCAGGAGGAGAATTTGGTGCTTTGTTCCTGAGTATTGTAGGCAGATGCTGTAGGTTAAGTGAAAAAGAAGGGATGTAATTAAAATATCTTAGCAAAGCTTAAAAAATAATGCAGAATAGCCAGAAGAATAAAAGCTAGATGCAGAGAATCTAGCTCAGCTGATTATCATAATTTTGACATTCTCAAATTTGAGATGATGATAATAGCTATCTCCTACATAGCTAGAAATACAACTGGCAACCATGAAGCATGCAGGCTTGATGTTCTCATCATATTTTTTACGAGTGTGAGTAAATTCTGAAATAATTTTACTGTGTTATAGAGGCTCTGTCAACATTTGAAAGGACATAAATTTATGTTAATGATGAAAAATGCACTTCAAAGATTCTATGATTTTTTTATTTATTTGATTAAGAATGATTAGTTGAGAAATATTTTTGTTGTCCCTTCTTTTGGTTCTTCCATGAATAGCTTGCATGTTGGTAGGTGCATAGAAGGTGTTTGCTGCATATTGAATATTGTGAACAATTGATCACAGATTTTAATAGCATTTTGCCTTTGATAAACACTTTCTTTGCTCCTTAGAGATTTTTCTTTGCAAACATTGAAGAACCAATCATAGAAATTCACATATATGTGCATATACATATAAATAAACTTTATTTAATTTTGTTGTTCCCAAAGGTTAAAATAAACAAGGAACAAAATTAAAATTATTTTCTTTTGGGATGATTTATGTCTTAATTTTTACCTGCCCTATAATTAGACATTTTGAACTCTAAATGTTTTTTAAGATAAAATTATTGCCCAAGTAAACTTCAGAAATTACATCATTAACCCAGAGACCTTTTAAAGCCTAAAACAACATTATTGGTGCAAGTGCCCATACATACACAGACAAATAAATAAAGAGGAAAATCTAAAATGATTTGAAAATGATTTATTGTTGGCCACCCCTGTAGTTAGAGATTCAAGTATTATTATATTACTGTAGTGCAATAGGGGAGGACAGGAAGTTGCTGTGGGCTAAAGGTAAATTATGATCTATTGCAAAGGAGGAAGGAAATGTACTGAGGAAAGAAGAAGGAGTTGGGAGTTAGCCATGTATTTTCTGAAGTATTGCTTCAGATAATGTCTTGAAAAAATTTTTTTGCCGTGACCCTTGCTGGAAAAGGCCAGAGTAAACTGGGAGACAGACTACCTTCTTGAATCTTTGACAGTGAAGGAGTAGCCTACTGGCATCAGAGGATCAGATGGATGCTGTGGACTCCAACAGAAACCAAGGTACCTAGAGACACAAGCTACCCTTCAAATTTGCATAGCAGTCCTCTGTGGAACCCACCCAATTTTAGAGTTTGAAAAGATCATTTAATACAACATGGTTCAGGACAATCTGAGATAATTTTGACTTTGTACTCTACTAACACTATTTGTAAAGTGAGCTGAAGTCTTCCGGTTAGAAATTCAGTATGAATAGCTTTCTGTTTTTATTTGGAATAAGAAATAGGTGGTAAAATTACATACTCAAAGCACAGAGTATTGAGGGTCTATTATGTGATAAGGTCCAGACCACATGTTTCATGAATATTATGTTATTTAATCCTCCTAAAACCCTTTGGGGGAAGACCTTGCTACTTCTGCGTTATAACTGAGGAAACTGAAGTCCACTGTTGAGTTTATTACCCAAAGGAACATGGTTAGAATATGGCAATACTGTGATTCAGTTGTAAGTCTGACTCCAATTCCTGTGTTTTTTGTAATGCCATTCTCAATCCTGGATTAATTTTATTGCTGCCATGTGACAGATTATAAAACAACAACAACAACGAAAAAGTGAAGGCATCGGTGCTTATCGAGCATGAAACTTACTTTCCCAGATTATTTGTTCACAGGATTCTTTGGCTGAGTAATACCACGTTCTCAATGCTGGATTACTTTTATTGCTGCCATGTGACAGATTAAACAACAACAACAACAACAACAATGAAAAAGTGAAGGCATTGGTGCTTATTGAGCCTGAAATTTACTTTCCCAGGTTATTTGTTCACAGGATTCTTTGGCTGAGTAATACCACATTTGTATTAACTGTTTGAATGTCTGAAGGCACATTTTCCTCCCACTGCTTTAGGTTCACTACCAGAAGTAATTGTCACTCATCTTCGAGCAGCTGCCTCTGCCCGTGACACAGTGTTGGCTCTAGAAGATGCTGTGGACTGGCACTCTGGGGATGCAGTTGTCATCGTCAGTGGAATGGGTGTTGAAGGTGCCAGACCCATGGAGGAGATTGTCGTTGTGGAAACTGTGCACAATGCAGACCTGTATCTGAGATCACCCTTAAGGTACTGAGTGACAGCTTGGGTCCATTTAGATGGAAGAAGATGAGGTCTTAACTGTGCTGGTGTCTGTACATTTTTTTTGTCTTTCAATGATGTCTTTTTAATTAAATAATGTTAGGTGTTTTGACAAGAAAAATTATAAAGCATGTGCTGTTTTTGAAGATTTATATTTCTTAAATAAGTTTTTCTTGTAAAACTCTAGAACTCCCATGTTAGGTGGTCAGAGCAATAGTCATCATAGTTTCCTAATTTTCACTTACTTGTGCCAATAGTTCACTCTTTTGTATTTGAGTTTCAAAAGAAGTAGACCCCCCACATAGGGTATTATGTGAATCTAGTAGCTTACTATTCCTGATAAGATTCAGAGTGGTGTCTACAGATGTGTCTTTTTCTTTCTTTTTTTGAAAGATATTCTCACAACTTCACAGAGAATTGGGTAGCTGGAGAGCACCATATTATAGACCCCCCACATAGGGTATTATGTGAATTCTAGTAGCTTACTGTTCCTGATAAGATTCAGAGTGGTATCTACAGATGTGTCTTTTTCTTTCTTTCTTTTTTTGAAAGATATTCTCACGACTTCACAGAGAATTGGGTAGCTGGAGAGCACCATATTCTAAAGGCCACAGTGGCCCTGCTCAGCAGGAGGATTATCATACGAGGAAATCTCACCAGTGAGAGGACAAAGTTCCTTGCTTCATGCCAGGAGGCTAACACTTCAGAAGGTAGAGAAGTATTTTGTTGGGAGGTCCAACGAGTGAAAAAGAATGTTCTTACTGTCGAATGATATGTGGCATTGTTGACTTCTTTCAAAATAGGATAAACCCTTAACCTTTGCATGTGCATAATATTCTATAGTTTTCAAAATTCTCTTGATAAATTGATTTCTTGCCCTCGACAACCTCATGAAAGAGACAGACAACATTATTGACTTGAGTAATGAACTATTTCTTTTGGAAAATAAACCCTTAACCTTTGCATGTGCATAATATTCTAGAGTTTTCAAAATGCTCTTGATAAATTGATTTCTTGCCCTCAACAACCTCGTGAAAGAGACAGACATTATTGACTTGAGTAATGAACTATTTCTTTTGGAAAGAAAAATGTTAAATAATTAAATCTGGAGAGTTGAATTAAATTTTGAGGGTTGAGGTTATATTGTAGTCTTAACTCTGATTCCAAGCACTTTCTAAAATTCTCAGGAAAACTGCTCAATGCCCAAGTCAGGAATGCAGGCAGCACATTCTTACTGATTAGGCTTGTTGGCCTCTTCCCTCCCCTCCACCTCCACTTTTGGAGTTTGTTTTCTGAGTGAACTACCCACATACTTTAAGTAAGTGGTTAAAAAGTCAATTTATCTTCCAGAAGAATAACAGGCACTGGATCACACTGATGTGCCTATTAAACATCTATTTCAGGGATGGCTAGTTTAGTAGGTTATGTTTTGGTTTCTCAGGCTGTAGATTACGAGGCTTTCACATGTTGTGAAGATATCATTTGTCAAATTTGGTCCAGGACGGTGTGGGTGTCAAGGATGACTCCCAGGCATGCATCCTGGATGGATGATGAGGCTATTTATTGAGTTGGGAAGAGGAACAGATTTTGGGGTGGGAGGGTGGAAGTCATGAGTTTCATTTTGTTCATGTCGAGACTGAGATGCCAGGCCAGCATCAGAGTTGAGATATCTGGTAGTGTCCGGGGCCTGGAAGAAATGTCAGATGGAGTTAAAAATTTGAGTCACATCTACATATAGACACAGGTGGCTATAACGTTAGGATGTGGTCAGGAGGGAGGGACATAGACCCTACCTCCCCACCACCTCAGTCTTTAGCTCACAAATGTGTCATTCCGAAAAACGTTTGGATGCAGTGGGTTAGAATCCATTGACAGCCAACTTTAATAATTCTGCTGAATTGAGATCTGAATTCTTTTCAAACACGGTAGGGTTTCTCATGCAGGTATTTTCAGATCAAATTGTGCAAAACATTGCATTTGATCATCCTGCAAGTGAGACCATGCATCTGGGTTTAGGTCATGATAAAGCTGTTAGCTTCGAATGGGAAAAAAAATCCCTGATTTCAGCACAACTTTTTAACATTACTACAAAATTCTCAAAGTAAAGCAGAATTCATAGCTTCACTAAAAACATATGTCACTCACCTCTTCTTTCTGTGGGACTGACTTGTAGGAATGAGGTAGCTAAACACAATAATATGAATCCTGACAACTTAAATGTTTTAGGGACCACTAACATTGTCAAAATTGAGATAAATCGCCTTAACCGGTTTGGCTCAGTGGATAGAGCGTCGGCCTGTGGACTCAAGGGTCCCAGGTTCGATTCCGGTCAAGGGCATGTACCTTGGTTGTGGTGTTCAGGAGGCAGCTGACAGATGTTTCTCATCGATGTTTCTAATTCTCTACCCTCTCCCTTCCTCTCTGTAAAAAAATCAATAAAATATATTAAAAAAATGTTATAAATTATAAGCATATAAAACAGCTCTTCATTCACCTCTTATATATTTATTCTCTGGGTGCTAATGAGTGACAGGTTATAAATTATAAGCATAAAAAACAGCTCTTCATTCACCACTTATATATTTATTCTCTGGGTGCTAATGAGTGACAGGGCTTTGTAATTTACTATAGATTATTTACTGTGGATTGGTACATCATTTTGTATTAGTAGCACTTCTGCTTTGGTTTGTTAACATGGACAATAAAGAATCAATTCAGGAGATGGACTTTTAGTTCACACCACCACATGCCATGTGTCAACAGAAAGAGTCCTGGATCCTGAGGTGACCACACTTTGTAGCAATGGTATCTGTGTGTACTACATCCATGCAATTTGCTGTCTTCTCTGGGAAGGAGGTATTGGTGCAGGGGCTGGAGCCCTTGGCTATTTCTTCAGTGGCATTAGTGTTGTCACCAAACTAAAAAGCAGCAAAGTAAATGGGAAGCCCATTAGACAGTTTAAGACTAAAAAGAGCCACAATTACATTCAGTATTTACATCTTGTTCCCTACAGTTATAAACCACGAGAAGGTCATTTTATTACACACTTCCTCCAGCTGGTCTTTTGGGTTGAAATAAACACCTATTTTGGTTGAATTTGTGGGCCACAGTCAGCCTCTTTGTGACAGTAATTAAGGTAATTGATTTGGGGTTGGGAGCTTCTGGAATAATAGAGTGAAGGCAACATCGTGTCCTAGTTATTGGATGTTTTAATTAATAATTAATAATTAAAAAAGGAGAATCAAAGTAAAAGGAAAATAAGGTTATTAAATGAAATAGGCAATAATGCTTTGTCTTTCAAACTGGGAGATAGGCCTATATGTGTCACACTGCATTCTGTATTTCAGGTAATTTGCAGCACTGTTTGTATTCCAAGAGTGAGAAGATGCTGGGATCCAGGGACCTGGGGGCCAGAATCATCATTCAGTCCTTCCCAGAGGAGCCCAGCCGGGTACAATTGCAGGGAGTGCAGTTCCGGAACTTGGGGCAAGCCTTCCATAAGCATCTGAGCTCTCTGACTCTGGTGGGAGCTATGAGAGGTAAGGGGGCCAGGTCTATGACTTCTCATTTTCATTTCTTATCCCATGTTCAAGGCACTACATGCCAAGGGTAATGATAGGTGATATGTGAATGTGGGGGGTCAGAGATGGATAATTATACTCTAGATCTATGTTTCTCAAACTTTAGTATGCCTAACAAAAATTCCTTGAGGAGCTTATTAAAATTTAGCATTATGGAGCCTATCAAGACAAATTCTGGTCTGAGGTGGCCCTGGGAATCTGAATTTTTCATAATGATTCTGGAACAAGTGTTCCAAGGAATATACTTTGAGAAACATGACTATAGGTACAACAGATGTGGAGTGAACTGCATGATCCACGTTGTAAACCTGCAACTACAGGCATATTGACATTGAATAGTGTAAATCATCAACACTGTGGCAGTTCAGCACGGCAGGGAGCAATTCCCTGTGAAGTTGTACTAACTCAGAGGAATCTTCTTCCTAGAAAAATAGGGGAGAATGGGCTGAGAACAGGTGCTTTTCCTGGGAACGTAGAGCAGACAGAGTGTGCAGATCTTGGCCAGAGCTGAAGAGATAGAAAGGGAGCAGGAAAAATCAAATGAAGGTGGGAATCACTAAGTGAAAAACAAGATTAGAATCAGAAAAGAAGAATATTGTCACATGTACTGATGAAGGTTCTGAAATCAAAATTGGAGCATCCAGGGCAAAAGCCCAGTGCCAGAAGCTGACATGCAGAGTCAGAGAATTAGAGTACAGATGCTAAGTAATGAGGACAGAAGCTTCATTTCTGAGCTATCTTCCCTACCCCTCAGCACCTCCAAGACCCAACATTCAAGCTTTGCCTTCCTTAGAAAGGGAGGTGCTCTAGGGGTGGTGCCTGACAAAGAACATTAGGATATATTGAGGGATTCAGGTGGGCCTTAAAAAATACTAGGATTAAAAAAAAATGCTAGGATTTCAACAGACAATGACAGAGTAATCTTTAAAGTCATTGAAGGCAGAATCCTGGCTAACCAATAGCAGCATTTATTTTCTAATTTCAAATCAACTTCGATGCTAAGAATGTCTGTTTATTCTAATGTTCTAATTTATTCTAAATTTTCTCTTCTACCTTATTTATTTATTTTTGTCATTCACTTACGGGTATGATTCCTAACATGGCTATTTCCCTAGTACATCTGAACGAATGATCAGTATCTTTGTGCCCTTCGCTCTCTCTTTTTTTTGGTCTCCTGGTGCTTATAAGGATGCAGAATATTTGATGTGGGGGCCAGCTCCAATATAAACAAGGATAGCAGTCACATATGTGTTATAAATTGCACATAATTAAAACCCCCGTTGCTAAAAAATGTAGTTAATCTGCCTTCTCTAACCTCTGCTTCAGAGTAGCTGCACATGTATTTATTTATTTATTTATAAAATATATTTTATTGATTTTTTAGAGAGAGGAAGGGAGAAGGATAGAGAGTTAGA
>NW_005371660.1:729072-741304 GCF_000412655.1 Myotis brandtii
TTGCAGTCCCAGCTTGCACCCCCAGCCTCACAGCCCTGCAGCCCCGCCTGGCACCCTGCCTTGGCCTGGCGCCACCCACTCACCTGCTAAACCATCCCGCTGAGGTCCTGCTCTTGTCCAGGCCCATCAGGGTTGGCAGCACCTCCACTGCTGCCGGCTGACAGCGCTGTGTCGCCGACGCCTGCCATGTTCTGTGTGGCCCCCTGGTGGTCAGTGCATGTCATAGCGAGCAGTCGAACTCTGAGGGGACAATTTGCATATTAGGCTTTTATTATATAGGCTAGGTTCAGTGATTAAAAAATGACGAATGATCAGTATCTTTGTGCTCTTCGCTCTCTCTCTCGTTTTTGGTCTCCTGGTGCTTATAAGGATGCAGGATATTTGATGTGGGGGCCAGCTCCAATATAAATGAGGATAGCAGTCACATATGTGTTATAAATTGCACATAATTAAAACCCCCCTTGCTAAAATGTACTTAATCTGCCTTCTCTAACCTCTGCTTCAGAGTAGCTGCACATGTATTTATTTATTTATTTATTTATTTATTTATTTATTTATTTTTAAAATATATTTTATTGATTTTTCTCCCTTAGATGTCACAGATGGCACGATCTCCAAATCCTGCAGGGACTGTCCACGTCCTTCCTGATCTCCCAGCATTTGGCAGCGTAAACTGATTCCCGTCTTCCCTGTCCTCTGGCAATACTGTTATCTCTTGGGCCTCAAGTAATTCCAAACTCTTTCCTTGGTCAGTTACAATAGGTCTGTTTCTTCCCTCCTTCCCTTCAACATAACTATTTCTCCTGAGTCTGAACTGAGCCTATTTCACCCTTTCTCCCTTGGCCAACTCATTCATTGCCTGGTTTGTATTACTGTTCAGTGCAGATTCTGACCATATCTGAGACTCACAGTTCAGTTCCCCCCTGCTAGCGTTTTCATATGGTGGGCCTACTAATATCACAAATTCAACCTTTCCAGAGGCAAACACACTCTCTCCATCTTTCCTCAGATTATCCATAGACATTCTTATTTTTGCCTATGATGTCATCACAAGAACAGTCCCATCTACCATATCTGATGATCATAGGTCATTTATAAATGAGAAAAATTTGAATGTTTTTCTTTCAGTTCATGGTGGGGACAACTTAAGTCCTGATGCACACTGTCCATTTCCAAGGGTGGGGAACCTTTTTTTTTTCTGCCCAGGGCCACTTGGATATTTATTTATTTATTTATAAAATATATTTTATTGATTTTTTAGAGAGAGGAAGGGAGAAGGATAGAGAGTTAGAAACATCAATGAGAGAGAAACATTGATCAGCTGCCTCCTGCACACCCCCTATCGGGGATGTGCCCGCAACCAAGGTACATGCCTTGGCCGGAATCGAACCTGGGACCATTCAGTCCGCAGGACGACGCTCTATCTACTGAGCCAAACCAGTTAGGGCACATGTATTTATTTTTATATATTAGGTTTTATTTGAAAACTAGAGGCCTGGTGCATGGATTCATGCATGCGTGGGGTCCCTTGGGGTGGCCTGTGGGGATCGGGCCCCAGCTCGTGCCCCCAGGCTTGCAGTCCCAGCTTGCACCCCCAGCCTCACAGCCCTGCAGCCCCGCCTGGCACCCTGCCTTGGCCTGGCGCCACCCACTCACCTGCTAAACCATCCCGCTGAGGTCCTGCTCTTGTCCAGGCCCATCAGGGTTGGCAGCACCTCCACTGCTGCCGGCTGACAGCGCTGTGTCGCCGACGCCTGCCATGTTCTGTGTGGCCCCCTGGTGGTCAGTGCATGTCATAGCGAGCAGTCGAACTCTGAGGGGACAATTTGCATATTAGGCTTTTATTATATAGGCTAGGTTCAGTGATTAAAAAATGTTTGAAAAACCACTACGTTAATACATTATTCCCTATAGGTCTCTGTTAAAATGCAAGTGTGTGTCCAAGGAAGGGACATCAGAGGTTATAAACTTTTGGCATGCTTGCCAAATATCTTTCATTGTTTCATGCCCCAAAGGCCCGCATGGCCCATTGGGCAGTTGCCCCCAGCCACTAGAGTTAGAAGGTGCTGGAATTCTTGCATGCTTGCTACTTTTAAAGGTTTACCAATCCCCAAATTTAACCCATAATAGCTCTATAAACACATTAGTACTTACTGGTTGTTCAGTTGTAGCAATATTATGGTGATTTAGAGTCAGGGAAAGTCTGCAGCAGTAGAGTTTTCTGCATAAGTGGATAGGATGGGTTAACTTTTGGTGAGTGATGTGAGAACCTCTGGTACCAGGGAAGCTGAGCTCAAAGGGAAGGTGGAGACCATCCACCTATGGAGACATTATAGTTGAGAATTTTCTGGGTAATCCCAATTTAAAAGTCAAATTATTCCATTAACCAAAGTAATTTTTCTAATTGGCTAACTAACCTTTATTCTAAACATTTGACATTGATATGTCTCTCACTACCTAGAATAATACAAAACTCATTTTTCTAGAATTTATAATTTATTTATCCAAATGGTATATTTTTACTATTTTAATGTGAGTTTTCTCCATCAGACAGTGAAAAACTTATTATTTTAAAAAATATATATTTTCATTGATTTTAGAGAGGAAGGGAGAGGGAGAAAGAGACCAAAACATCAATGATGAGAGAGAATCACTGATTGGCTGCCTCCTGCATGCCCCACAATGGGGATCGAGCCCACAACTGGGAATTGAACTGGGACCTCCCGGTTCATAGGTCGACCCTAAACCACTTTACTGAATTTATTTAGTTTCATTCATCTTTATATCTCCAGCACAATGCATAATTCCTGAAATATATATTTATTCGTTGTTGAGCCAGTTCACATAAGTTGATTTAGGGGCCATAAAATATACCCATGGAGCCATTGTGATGAATTTCCTAAATGCCAGTTCGTTTTACCATAGTTAGGGTACCACCCCTTCAGCTTCAGAAACCTGCCATATGCAACTGTGAGACTTGTGATCCTCACGTCAACCTCTGGCTTTGCGGATGTCAATTTATAATCATGTACACCTGAAAGTGATATAATGTTATTTACCAATGTTACCCATATAAATTTAATTTTTTTTAAAAGAGGCTCTCTGGAAACCTTAGGCCAACAAGTTAAATATTATTGCCCAGCAAGTTAAAAGTTATTACTTCATAGCTCAAGAAATAATGACTACATCTCTTCATGCCAGATGCAATTTTGAAAGATCAGGGTTGGTTCATAACAGTAGTCTTCACGTGGCCCTTAACTTCTCTTTAGCTGCTGTCCACCATATTGTGATGAGAGTAAATACCAAAGATGATGGCCAATGGAAATCTTGACAGCCATGTACTCTTTTGTGGTTTGGCCATACTGTTTTCTTTCTCAGATGTTTTTCCTTTCTAACATTTGACCCTTGGATTCTACCCTGCTTATCCTTGTAGAGTTGCCCATTTTTAAAATTTGATTTCTAATTCCAAATCCTCATTTCCCGAGTTTCATCATTGTGTGGGAGAATGTTCTTAGTTATATTATAGCTTGCTTTGGAAATGATCTCCAAAGAGATCGAAATCTGAGGAGCCTTTCAGCCATATTAACTCAGGTTATAAACTTTTGGCATGCTTGCCAAATATCTTTTATTGTTTCATGCCCCGAAGGCACGCATGACCCATTGGGCAATTGCCCCCAGCCACTAGAGTTAGAAGGTGCTGGAATTCTTACATGCTTGCTACTTTTAAAGGTTTACCAATCCCCAAATTTAACCCATAATAGCTCTATAAACACATTAGTACTTACTGGTTGTTCAGATGTAGCAATATTATGGTGATTTAGAGTCAGGGAAAGTCTGCAGCAGTAGAGTTTTCTGCATAAGTGGATAGGATGGGTTAACTTTTGGTGAGTGATGTGAGAACCTCTGGTACCAGGGAAGCTGAGCTCAAAGGGAAGGTGGAGACCATCCACCTATGGAGACATTATAGTTGAGAATTTTCTGGGTAATCCCAATTTAAAAGTCAAATTATTCCATTAACCAAAGTAATTTTTCTAATTGGCTAACTAACCTTTATTCTAAACATTTGACATTGATATGTCTCTCACTACCTAGAATAATACAAAACTCATTTTTCTAGAATTTATAATTTATTTATCCAAATGGTATATTTTTACTATTTTAATGTGAGTTTCCTCCATCAGACAGTGAAAAATTTATTATTTTAAAAAAAATATATTTTCATTGATTTCAGAGAGGAAGGGAGAGGGAGTAAGAGACTGAAACATCAATGATGAGAGAGAATCACTGATTGGCTGCCTCCTGCATGCCCCACAATGGGGATCGAGCCCACAACTGGGAATTGAACTGGGACCTCCCGGTTCATAGGTCGACCCTAAACCACTTTACTGAATTTATTTAGTTTCATTCATCTTTATATCTCATTCTAAATTTAGTTATAAGTGATTGGCTACCTAAGCTTTACCAATAGAAAACATATCATTTAAAGGTGATATTTTAGTACAGGTTAGTAATTATACAATGGTCAGTTTTAAGACTTAGTGTCAGCAATTTTCACAATAAATTCAAATAAATATGTCATATAAATATGTTTTTGTAACATCTCATGGAATGTCAAGTCTGGACAATGGACAAGGAGTTAAAAATCTTGAATTCTGTTGTTAGTTGCTCCTGTGATTTGCTGATGAAACCCATGTTTCAAAACCTAACTGGTCACCTATATCCATTTTTTTCTTCTTAAATTTATTCCCCTTGCAGAACACAAGCAGTTTTAAGACTTACTATCAGCAATTTTCACAATAAATTCAAATAAATACATCATATAAATATATTTTTGTAGCATCTCATGGAATTTCAAGTCTGGATGATGGACAAGGAGTTAAAAATCTTGAATTCTGTTCTTAGTTGCTCCTGTGATTTGCTGAAGAAGCCCATGTTTCAAAACCTTCTAACTGGTCACCTATATCCACTTTTTTTCTTCTTAAATTTATTCCCCTTGCAGAACACAGAATTATGGTTTAAAATCTCAAATTGCATTATATCACTTCTCTCCTTAAAACCATTTAACAGTGTCTTATTGCCATTAGAATATACTCCAAAATCCTTAACCTAGCTTAAAGGACTCCCTCCCTGATTTTGCCTCTTTTCTTGACCTTTTTCTCTCTCTACTTTAGCTACACTGATCTCTTTTATTCTAATTCTTTCAAAAGGCTACACTTTCTTTTGCCTCAGGACCTTTGCACAAGCTTTCCCCCCCTCTATTCATATTACTTATCCTTCTTCACAAGGTTCTGTATTTAAGTTCTTTTAGCACCAATCATTATTGATTGATTAAAAATTACATATCATGTTTCAAATAATCAAATTAATGTCTGTTTTTACCATCACATTTCACGTGAATACTGTTTCCTTAGCATTTAGCACATTAACTAGAGCATAGTAGCTATATTTGTTGAAATAAATGAATGAATTAATGAACAAAGCGTCTTTGGTTATATCAGAATAAAAAAGCAAATCGAGGTTTTCACTGAAAGTAAAATTACAACTGTGTTTGCTAAATAGTGTTTTATATTTAAATTAATTCTGTGATACCATTAGTGGGAAAATGTGCATGTTTCATTTAAGAACAATCTGTTAAAGATAAAAGCTATAAAAGGTCTAATCCTGAGAGGGAAACTATTTAGAGAGAAAATATGGATCATATAAACTTTCCTTAAAACATATCCGAGCTCTAAAAGGCAAAGAGCTTTGGACAGAAAAAAAGTGACCAGGTGCAGGAGAATTTTTTAATTGAAAAAGGACAGCTACAGAGCAGTCAGACCAACAGATGGAGGATTAATTTTGTTTATCTTTATTTTTATCCATGTAAGGGAAAACTTTGCTGAAAGTTGGAGCAAAAATTCAGAAAGGAACCCTAACAATATTATCTTAGGAGAAGACAAATATATGGATTAGCCATTAATTAGGCAAGGAAGAAAACCTACAGGAGGAATTTTGCGTTTAGTGCTTGATATTGTGAATTGGCTGCTCTTGATATCTATTGTAGTGTAGGTGAAGGAATTAGAATATTTATTGAATAATGCCTTATAGATAAAGTACTCACTTCATGCAAAACCAGTTTGCAGATCCAGACTCATAAGTGACAAGGAAGCCCAAATACTTAAAGAGCTAGAAAAGAGGGGGTCTGTGAGGCTGGGTGTCTTTGGGCCTTTTTTCTATTGATGCCACTCAAGTGGCTAATCTATTTCTCTCTGTAGCATAGTCCATGCTTTTATTTTGTTCTATTTCAAATCTTTATGGTCTGGGTGTGAGGGTCCCAGCTCACACCTGTCTGGTCCTCTCCAGCCTGTTTCTCCAGGATATTTCAGATCTTCCAGGGAAAGGGAAGGGCATGTAGATAGCTGGTGGTCCTTTAAACAGCTAGGGATGGGTCTGGAGCTGACACAAGGGCATGTGGCATTTAATTGTGGAGACAGTCACTTAGACTCTTGCTAAGAAGTAAAATAGTAGGTCTATTTCTTTGTTCTTTTTAAAATTTAAAGTGAACTTCTGATCCATGATACTCGAGAACTAAAAAGTCCATATTATCTGTATCTCTTTGGTTCATAGATTAAATCACAAAAACAAAATCAAAACAAGCCACACCCTAAAGAAGAAATAGTATTTCACTGTCCCTCATTTTCTTGGCTGGCCTGACATGTACTGAGGTAACATGATCTTTTGTCCCTAGGTACACACGTGGAGACAAGATATATCCCTTGGGAGGCTATTCCTGGAAGGAAAAATGGTAAATTTGTAAAGTGGTTCAAAATTTATTACAATCCATTTAAGTTGTCGTATATTTTATAGACAGGCCTGATAGAAGAATGCTAGATAGCTTAAATTCGTTGAATATAATAAATGTTTTGTATCTATATATAAACGCCTAAGCGACTGGCCTACTGGCTGACCAGTAGCTATGACACGCAATGACCACCAGGGTGCAGACACTCCAACTGGTAGCTATGATGCTCACTGACCATCAGGGGGCAGATGCTCAACGCAGGAGCTGTTGAGCTGCGGTGACTTGGCAGCTGCGGTTCTCTGGTGATGCACCCGGAACCAGAGAGGAGGGAGCCCGATTCCCGGGTGCATCACCCAAGAACCACTCTTTTGCAATCTGGGACCCCTCGGGGAATGTCGGACAGTCGGTTTTGGCCTGATCCCCGCAGGCCCTGCAGGCCAAGGGACCCCACCGGTCCTCTAGTTATTTATATATTTTACTTTTTCTAACTTCTCTGGTGCTGAGGGACTCTCCAGTCCTGAAATGTTGACACCATCTGGTGTCTATATCCGCAACCCCACCAATGTTGTAGAGGTAAGTTATTTGCAGTTGTGTCATCAATGGTATGGTGTGGTAAAATGTTTACTTGCTGCATATTGGTATTCAGAAACTATGATTTTGTGTTAAACAAGTGCTTTAGGATAACTGTAATCATTTCTCAGAGTCCTGTGAATGCTCTTTGAAGCAATATCTATATGGATCAAGCAAAGTAGATACTGATTCTTTTCTGGTTACTTAAATTAATACAAACTAACATATCTTCCTGAGCTATATGAGGGGGTGCCATTTTTTGTCTAAATTCCAGTATTAATTACCTATTTAATCTTTACTATCTTACGATACTCATATAGTCATATTATTGCCCTTTAAGAATGTTCAAAACTGAGGGTCAGTGAAGTCAGGAGGTGTAGGAGGCATGTCAGATTCTAGGATGAATGAAGTGTACTCTGATGGACTAGATTTTTTATCCCATTATTTAGTGCAACTTATTACTTTTTGATAAATTTCTCATTTCTCTCTAAACATGTTAATAAATTAAATTTTCTAGTACAGCTTAACCAAGAGTCTATGAATGAGGAATTGTGTCAGAGTAGTGGGAAGGACATTTAGTTTCCCCGTTTCCAATGATTTTATCCCATGGGTATCCCACTCTTCCAGGACACTCCTCTGAGCCTCTACTGTATTATCACAATTATGCCAAGTTTCTGAGGAACTGAGAGATGAATGCCTCTGTCTCTCTCTGATCATCTGTTTTCAATTACTTTAAGCTGAATAACCCCTAAAAAAAGTCATGGTTATCTCCACAACCCTCCTCCAGACTCTTAATTACATTTTTTTCCCCAAGCACAGCACTTACACACCATTTTAGGTACCTAATGGGGGCAGCTAATATGCCAGCGAGAAAGGACGCAGAACTGCATGGGTTGAAGGAAACCAAACTTTAGACCCAAAGCAATTAGAGCAGCATTTAACTTGTTGGTGATTACAGGTCTGGTTGCGCAGCTACGGCAGCAAACTTTGGAGCCTAAAGAACTACATTTCTGCATACTTTCTTGGGTAGTAGCATCTTGACTGCATTAAAATATCTAGAGGTGAAGACTCTCAGGGTTTCCCAGCTCATCTTCTTGGATAAGCTGGAATGTATCGAAATCCTGTATTGAATGCCAGGGGTTCTGTCCATTTGACTTTGCTTCATTGAGTAGTAGGTAGTCTCCTGGACAGGTGTCTTGACCACTAGTCAACCCCAAGAAGAAGTGAACTGGCTATAGGTCTATAGGTGCAGAGAGCTAGAGGGCCATCTAAAAAGCTGATAGGTCCCCTGAGTGTTTGCGGTCTACCCTGTGAAACAATGCTCAGTCAGCAATAGAAAAACTTAGGCAAAACAAGTTGTTAGTTCTCCATTGAATGACTTTCATTTCCATTCCTTTACTTTCATTCTCTTATGTCCACTTTACAAAATTTAAAAAAGTATAATGCACATATTTTGAGAATGAGGTTTCAGTTTAAGCCGGCGGT
This sequence comes from Myotis brandtii, assembly GCF_000412655.1. Lineage (NCBI taxonomy): Eukaryota > Metazoa > Chordata > Mammalia > Chiroptera > Vespertilionidae > Myotis > Myotis brandtii. Next base: position 737,909 of record NW_005371660.1, read on the forward strand.
GTAGATTGATTAAGTATAGTCATCAGGTGTGTTCTTGACATTTTCTTCAGTGAGCTTAAAATTCTGTAGTTCTCTTTTCATTAGCTTGTTAGCTTTTAGACTCCAACACAAAGTTTGAAACACAATAGTTACTCAATACAAATGAATTAAATATAATGAATGATTGAATGAATGAATATAGGTATCATTACATAATCAAAGAGTGAGGTGGGAAGAAAGAGGAAAGTAAGGAATAGATTCCAAGATCCCGCAATCATTTTGATGTCTGAAAAATAAGACGTTTAATCTGTGGCAACATTTAAACCCTGTGGGACTCATCTCTCAGTGTTAAATGCTGCACAGTCCATTCCAGTTTCTCAGCTGTGCCACTGGTATTGTGTTATGCTGTCTCTTTTGTATTCTGTTGTCTGGAATGAGCTATTACCAAGGACATAGTTAATAACTGGACATACATGGCAACACCTAAAAGTTATGAACTTCTGTTGACCTTTCGGGCCAATGAAGGTCATTGTAGTTATTGAGCAAACAGTAATTTAGTATTTACTAAGTGTGCCCTATGTGGAAAATACAGAGAGTACATTGAAATATATTTTAGAAATACACCTTTATTCCAAAGGGATAATAATAGGCTATCATAACAGCACAATGTGGTGTGTGTGTGATATGTGGAACAGAAAGAGATGTGGCATAACAATACTACCTTCTTCCATGGTTGTTCTGATAGTGAAGGGGCATTCTTTGTTCTGAGGAAATGTTGTATGGGTGGTGAGTTTATGTTCCTCTCTGTGAGGGAATTAGAGTCACACTGACCCTTAAGAGAATGCAGTCAAGCCTTATGTGTGCTTAGAGTTATTTTACCCCTCCTCCTGTCTTGTTTTTCAGCTTTCTTAAAGTCTGGAAAAATATTTTTTTAAAAGCTAGGTATTACTGTCATTAATTAGGGTTTTTCTATTTTAAACTTCCAATTCTGAAATAATTTTATATTCATTAAAAGGTGCAGAAATACAACACGGCACTCCTGCGTGACCTTCACCCAGTTTCCCCCCAATGATAATGTAACCGTGACCACCACCATAGATCAATAACAAAATCAAGAAATTGACATTGGGACAATACTATCAGCTAAACTAAAGCCCTTGTTTAGATTTGAAGAGATGAACCTATTCCTAATGCCTGGGCAACCAATCCTGAAAGCCTGAACTCTCTCCCACATACATAAGTCTGACTTTGAAATATCTGGCCTGGTGGGCAGGCAGTGAACAAACAGAGTTAATTCTTAAGTCTTTGCAATAGGTTTGTGGTCGGATATTATTCCCAGAATCTAGGAACAAACACATAGCCACAGCACACAGAATTTTCCTTGATGGTCAAGCAGTCATCTTTACAGTTGACTCCCCTTTAACCCTGTGTGGTACAAGGGAATTTCAAGTGTGATATTCCTTTTTAGTTTTCATAGCCACAAGTGGTCTCCCTGCTTCCCTGCCAGGCTGCAGCTACACCAAGTCCAGGGAGAAGCAAAACCTGAGCTGTGTGCTTACTTGCTAGTGAGACTCATGCTTGATATTCCTGAGTCTCCAGGGGACTTGTGATATTCCTCTGTCCACTCCTTAGACGGGCCTTTTTTGTGCTTTCCAGAAATGGTTTGGTGGTGGTTCCACATGCCCCACCTGTGGCTCTTGGAGCACTCTATTTCCAGCTGCCTTCCCTTGACAGCTCCAGCATCTGCATCTTCGACTCCTTCTAGGGATTTCTTGTTATCTGCCTCAAGGATCCAGCTCTGCGGTCAACCTCAGGCTAGAGAGAGTCAGCTTACCTCCAGAGCTCCAAGTACCCATGCTTATGGCGATGTTGGAAATTTCCTATGACCAGACTCTTGTTTAGGATATCCCACAGGAAAACCCTGAAAACAAACCCTTTGGAAACACCCATTTAATTTGAGGGGGATTTGTTCTGGTTTGTGAATCAATTTTGTAAGGAATTCTGTCTTTAAAGGCCTAGTTTCAGTTCTCTCACTCTCCCCACTCAATAGCTAATGTATATTTAAGAGCTGCCTGAAGGGTTAACTCACTTATTTTTCCTAGTAACTATAGATACACACCTCAAGGAGCTGGCTTACTTGAGCAGTTAATTTCTCTCTGGAATTTCTCTTGCTTGAATGTCCATAATACAGCGACTTCCGCAAAAAATTGATTTCCACACAAAATTCCCTGCTTGCCTTAAACCCTTCCCCACAAGCCGCCGGCTGCCTGCATAAATATGTGGATTTCCTCATGAATCATTTGTAGCATACCCAATTGCAATGGAGAGTGAAAAGGGCTGGGAAGCAATGTGATCCGACTGTTCAAGTGCTTCTTTTATAAGAAAACTGCTCTTTCTCTGCTCACAGAAGACTGAAGTTGGAATATCCTGCCCATCTATGAATGCACTTGGAAGGCATTACATACGATCACCCAGATGCTGCGTAAAATACTAATGACACTAGGGCAGATGATGCAACAAATCTATTCATTTGTTCAAAATAGGCGCTCTGTGTGCACTTGTCTGGCAAAGGTGATGAATAAGGATGTAGTCCTTGCAAAAGATTCTTTAAATGTTTGAATCTTGCCCCTTCTGGGTAAGTCTGAGCCATGAACTAGCATTTCACTGGTAATGAGATAGAGGTGTATGTCCAAGGGAGATCATTACTTGCAGCCTCTAGTGCACCTGTCTCATTGTTGAAATACTTACAGAAAAGGTGGTGTTTAAGAAACCCCCGTTTCCTATTCCTCAATTTTTATGTACTCAGGCCTTTCCCATGGCTCATAGGTATGGCAGAGACACAGCGACTTGACACTGGCTATGTGGAGGGTGGAGCTTTGTTTGTAATTTCATGAGGAAGTTGCCAGTTGTATAATCATAACTGAAAATCAACAGCTATGTTACTTCCTTATGTACCTACGAGGGCTTGAGAGATATATTGGGCACTTGTATTTGCTAACCTAGTGACAGCAAGTCTTCCCGAAGCCAAGAATCATGAGTGCGTGTCCTCTTTTCTAGCATGAGGGAAGAATTGAGAAAAAAGAATGCCTAATGCTGGATTTGGTTGTTTGAAAGGATATTAATATCCTATATTTTTGTTGCAATGGAATTGTTTTTTTAGTGTCTCTTTCTGTGGAGTCTTTATGCTAAGCGAAATAAGTCAATCAGAGAAAGACAAGTATTACATGATCTCACTCATATGTGGAGTCTAATGAACAAAATAAACTGATGAACAAAATAGATCCAGAAAAATAGAAGCATGGAACAGACTGACAAATCTTAGAGGGAATGGGGGCAGGAGGAGGGCAGGAAGAGATTAACCAAAGAACTTATATGCACACTAGAGGCCTGGTGCACAGATTCGTGCACCGGTGGGGT
>NW_005371660.1:741444-761237 GCF_000412655.1 Myotis brandtii
GTCAATGAGGAAAAAGGGGACATATGTAATACTTTCAACAATAAAGATACATTTTAAAAAAGAAAAGATATTAATATCCTCCTGGTAAAGATTGCCAAAGCATTCTTATTGTAATTAACCATGATTTTATATTTAGGTTGGTATTTCCATCAAAATTTGGAGATGGGATACTAGAAAGTAGGTGTGAATTATTTTGAGAGTACATACTTCCAGTCTAGACTGTAGACCAGGGTTTCTCCACTGTGGCAGTAGCACCATTTTGGGTCATGTAATTCTTTGCTATGAGAGGCTGCCCTGGTCACAACTCACTGAATGCCAATAGCTTCCCTCTACCTGAGTTGTGACCACCAAAAATGTCTTTAGAGGCTTCCAAATGCTCCCTGAGGAATAAAATCATCCAATTGACAGCCACCACTCTAGACTATGCCACCTCAAGATAAGTGGAGTCTTAGCAATGGCCCTGGTTCCTTGAAGTCACATTAGCATCTTCAATAGTAATTCACCTTCACATTCAGTGGTACCCAAAAGTCACTTTTGCTGAATACAATGTGGCAGATGAAACATGTGTTTAGAATTTTAAATGGCCTCAGAAAATTGGGGAAATGTTCAGAATCCAGAAGGGAATGGGTCCCTTGTCCACAGAGGAAGAAAATAGTTCCATAACTGAGCGGAAAATGAGGAGTGACTGGCTAACTACAAATATCAGGGTGAGAAAGCCTTGGAACCCATGGTGAAAAATAGCTAAAGCTAAGGAAACAGCACTGTTGATTATGTCAGGAAGTGCTGGCTGCCCCATCAGGTCCTGGCTGGTGCCTGCTGGCCAGGCTTCCAGTCTTAGTGCTGGCCCTTACTCACACTTCCCCAGAGACTGGCAACCTCCAGGGATTGGAGCATTGGGGTATTGGTTCCCCCTCTCGCACGAGGCAGGAGTTGAGTACTGGTGGTTTTAAAACAATTTATTTCATTTTTTTCTTCCATATTGACTTTGCTTGGTTCTGTGTGCATTGTGTGTGAGCGTGTGTGCACCCACATGTGTTGGTATTCCTGGTGGAACATGTATATGCTTGCATATACCAAAGAGCTTGGATTAGATTATGTAATTAAGTTTCTCACTGGACGTTTCCACTTTAACCTAAGAGTCCAGTTATTGAGGTGGGCAAATTACAGTCTAGTTGAGCTGCTTGGAAGAAGAGGAATGAGAACATTTTTGTTTCCTGGGAGAATATGGGGAATGGGTGAGTAAAGAGTAAATGAGTCCATAAAATGTCAACATACCTTGGCAGGAAGTGAAAGAAAAATCAGGATGAGCAGGTATATGAGACTTTATTTCCACTAACTTTGTTGTATGTGTAGTAACTATTATTTAATTATCCTTAATTTCCCTAGGGAAACGCAGTGTGTGATGCTGGTTTTGGCTACTTTTTCCATCTTGTGACCAACCAAACTTCACAAGCTCCACTTCTCTCCTTCACTGGGAATATTGCACATTCTTGTACAAGGTAACTTTAGGGAAATTAATCTACATATTGGGTATGAGGCTTATGGTTTAGTTTTTTTTTTTGTACAAAACTCCTGAGAGGGAATAACTTAACATTCATATGCGATTTGATGATGCAGCTGCAGACCATTTTGGATCATACAAGTTTGGTGGTGAAGGGAGGAAAATGGAGAAGGAAGTCACTTAAGAGGGCAGCAAGACAAGATGCACCTTTTGTGGCCAGAGGAGAATTCAATAGAGAGAGTAATTAAACTTCCAAGAGATAAGAAGCAACTGGTAACACAGAGTCCCTGGGAGGCTTGAGTGCCTGGGCTCAGGAACTGAGTGGGAAGAGGCTCTTGGAGAAGAGGCTCTTCACTTGTTACTGGCAGACTGTGAGATGAGAAGGAACTGTCCAAAGTCTTTGTTATGTAGAGGGTAATGTCATCCACTAAGGTCAAGGGCATGGGAAACAAGGTAGAGTAGGGAATTTGAGAATGGTGGGAAAAATACAAACTTCAGTCAGCCAGACCCTGATTCAAATCCTGACTTACTCCTACTGAATTGCTTATTTATTTTATTTATTTATTTATTTATTTATTTATTTATTTTTTAGAGTCAGATCCCTTATTTGTAAAATGGAAACATAATCTACATTGGAAGTTGGATGTGCCCATTAGAGCTTATGCAATGCACCTAAGAGAACACCTGGAATACAGTAGGAATTCAATAGTTGAAAGCTATAAATACTTATGATGATAATAGGATAGGAATAGTGCTATAATGGAAAATGAGAAGGATTAAGGACAATTGTTACGCCATGTTGAAGCTGAGGCAAGGATTAGTACACGTGTCATGAAATTATCATTAAGATTATGAAGTTTGTATCTAGCAGCTCTCATCAGTTCTGGGATATGAGGGAAGAAAGTACACAGAACCCTAAAATGGTAAGGCACTTCTGGGAAAAGAACAAAAGTTGGAGAGTATCCACTTTCCTAGCAAGGGGGAGAATTTATTCATTACTTTTACTTTGATATTTTCCAATGAGAAAAAAGTAGGGTGTTTGAAACACAGAAACTGACTAAATTCCACTCTTTGTTTCACTTTCTAGATATGGACTCTTTGTCTACCCTAAGTTTCAGCCACCTTGGGAAAATGACACTGGCCCCACCCTGTTCCAAAACTTCAGGGTTTGGGGAAGTGCAGGTGGTGTGCAGGTAAGTTTCTTTAGTTTTTTAATTTTTTATGAAAAATGTTGTTTTCTCATGTTGATTTATTGTACACTAGTAGCCCGGTGCACTGATTCATGCACCCATGGCCGAAGGTAGAATAGTGCTGCCCCACAAGGAATCAAGGAATCGGATTCCCTCCTCTCTGGTTCCAGGGTGTGTCACCTGAGAACCGCTGCTGACAAGTCACCGCAGCTTGGCAGCTCCTGCATTGAGTGTCTGCCTCCTGGTGGTCAGTACACATCATAGGTACACTGAGTTGGACAGTCACTTAGCCTTTTATATATATAGATTGCTATATAAAGGGAGATGAGTTGCTGCTGAGGGAAGCATTGTAATATCATCATAGTTTTAAGGAACCAACAGCATTATAGGTGTATGTGGAATAGTTGTTGATGAACAAATTACTAGTTACTAAGCAAGGGTTAGTTGACTTCCTTTATAGAGACTTTTAAGCAGCTGTAATAGAGAACAAAAGCATTAGTATCTAGATTTACCACCAGGAGGGATCATAAAAGTCATCTATTTCTCCCTTACCATGCCTATTTAGATATAAAAAAAAAAATAAAGCTCAGAAAGCAAATGAATTTGCTAATGGTCACATAGTTAGTGGCACAACCAGGTACAGAATCCAGACTCCATATGTTGTGCATTTGCTACCCTAATATCTTGGCTAATACATGTTTCAATCATAAGAAGAAGATCCTAGGACTGCTGAGAGCTGTTAGATAAAAACTTTATAATCTATCATTGGAACACAAAAATTCCAGTTCAAAGTGCTTTGCTTACTTTTATCAGTGAGTCAAATTTTCTTCTATTTTGTTCAAAAGGGAGAAAAGTTCACATTCAGTCTTTTATCTTTCATTATCACAGTGATTTCTTACATGTAAGCTTTGCTTGTTCATTGTTATCAGCAACATACAAAATCATCCAGCGTCACTATTTGGTGCCACACTGAGAACATTACATACATTTAGTCTCTGTCACTTAGAAATCTGGAGCATAAGCTGCAAACATAGATGAAGAAATATATTTACAGGGCACCCAGGAAACAGAATAAAAATGTAAAATTAAGTCACAATAAAAACGTTAGATATTTACTTTATATATCCAATAAGAGGAAGATAATTTTGAATGGGGAAAACCCCAAAACATATAATTAGGGTAGTTAACACAGGGATTGCCAATTATATTTAGTATTCTCATTTAGTTTTATAATGTTCATTGTTTTCCATAAGCACTATAAATGTAGGGGTGAGAATCTAGTAGAAACATTTGTTGAGTGCCCTCTTATGCAGAGAAGCAATCATGTCTTACAGAAGCTTAAATTCTATCTCCATGCTCTTGAATAACCTTGTTCTAGAGGAAATAACCTAATGAAACAAAAATATTAAAGGGAAATCATTAAAATCAGTTTTCTCAAGTTCTGTAACCAGAGTGCTGAATTCATGAAAAAAGTCTATCCTTAAAGATTAAACTCTTGTGCACTAAAAGTCCAGATAATGAGAATGCTTTTGGAACTTCACTTTTATGAGTAAAGTAAAGGAAAGTAATTAAAAGGAAAGTAATTAAAGTAACTTCCCCCAGAACAATCTGAAAAAAATAAGGTGGACCTACACTTTCTTATTTCAAAACATACTATAAAGCAATAGTACATTTAGATAGTGTGGTATTGGCACAAAGATAGAAATATAGTTCAATAGAATAGAATTAAGTCCGGAAATAAACCATACTATGGTCAACTGATTTCTGACAAGGATGCCAAGACCAATCAATGGAGGAAATAATAATCTTTTCAACAAATGGCGCTGGAACAAATAGAGAGACACATGCAAAGGATTTAAACTGGATCTTTTCATCATACTATTAACAAAAATTAACTCAAAATGCTCCAAAAACCTAAACGTTAGAGCAAAAAAATTATAAAACTGATAGAAGAAAACAAAGGAGTAAATCTTTATGATTTTGGATTAAGCAACAGATCCTTGGATATGACACCAAAAGAAAAAGGAACAAAAGAAAATAAGATAAGTTTAACTTTATCAAAATTAAAAATGTATGTTTCAATGGATCCCATTAAGAAGTGAAAATACAGCCGATGGAATGGGAAACAGTATCTGCAAGTCATATATGAAAAGGGCTTATATCTAGAATAAATAGAGAATTCTTATGATAAAAATATAAATAACCCAATTAAAAAATGAGCAAAGACATTTCCCCAGCGATTCACAAATGGCCAATATGCATATGAAAATATGTTCAACATAATCAGTTATTAGAGATGCAAAACCACAGTGAGATACGACCACTTCATACCCTGATGGCTAGAATATAAGTGGTAAGTGTTGGCAAAGATTTTGAGAAATTGGAACTGTGAGAAATGCTCACTTGTTTAAATTCAAATAACAGACTCAGAGACAGAAGTATGGCGAAAACGAGACTTATACGTTCTCAAGAGCAGGTGTCTATCCAGTTGTACAGGGACACCCGGGACAGTGAACACAGCCCATTTATTCAGTCCCTCCTCTGCTTCATCATTGTCTGAGTACTATGGGGTCACCTGTTTCCTCATACGTTGCCTAAGTCTTACTGTCTCCCATTGAGCCATTCAAAAAAAAGTTGGGCCGAGGCCCTTTCTAGTTGCCTCCACCATGATGCTGGACCACATCCACAGCTCCTTGCTCTTACATCCTCGTCCCTCCCTACATTCTGTTTGCCCTGGGGAAACGCAGCAACCATTTCCATCAAAAGCCGGCCATGCTAGAGGTGGATCACAGAGGCCCATTTCCTACGGAACCTTCATACACTGCTGGTGAGAATTTAAAATGGTCTAGATGCTTTGGAAAACAGCCTGGCAGTTTCTCAAGTGATTACCAAAGATACCATATGATCCATTAATTTTACTCCTAGGTATATATCAAAGAAAAATAAAATCATATATCCTCACAGAAACATATACACAAATGTTTATAGCAGTGTTATTCATAATAGCTAAAAGGTGGACAAATGGATAAATATAGTATGGTACCTTAAGACAGTGGAATAATATCAGCCATAAAATGAATGAAGTACTATACTGCAACATGGATGAACCTTGAAAACATTATGTAAGGAAAAGAAGCCAGTCACAAAGCCCACATACTATGTGATTCCACTCATATGAAAGACCAGAAGAGAGAAATCTATAGAGACAGAAAGAGGATTAATGGTTGCTCAGGGCTAAAGGATATGGTGTTTCTTCTTGAAGTGAAAATGTTCTGAAATTGAGTCTGGTGATAGTTGCACATATCTGTGAATGTACTAAAACCTTTTAATTGTAAACTTTTAATAGGTGAATTGTATGGTGTGTGTATATTAATAAAGCTGTTAAAAAAGAAAAAAAACAACAACAACCTCTTCTGTACATAGCCATGTAAACTCAAATGTTCCCTCTTCCTATCCGTGTGACCTTAGGCAAATTCCCTATTTCTTTCTCATTCGTAAAATGCAAATAGTTATAGAACCTAAATGATAAGGTTGTTTTGTGAGTGAGATAAGTGCCTGCATATAAAGTGCCTAGAAAAGTGCCCCAGTCTTGCTGGGTGTATAATAATAACTGTTGTTAATAAACAGTGTTGGGTGGTGATAGAGCGATGTTGATAATAATGATGACTCTGGAAATGGTAACATTTAGAAGTGCCTTCTGCATCATAAGAAGCACATTGTTTTAAAATTTCTTAAACTTTCATTATTAGATAGTTTTCATTATTGTCAGACTGTATTCTTGTCATTAGACATAAGTGTCTTATATATAGATACTTAAACAGAATATTCCAGCAGGTAAAATTTCTACTGTGAGTAAATATAAATTTATATCTATTTGATGATCTTGATAGCTAATATTTTTGTATATTTTCTCAGTTAATCATCTTAACCTTTGGGGGAAGCATTATTATTATCCTCCTTTTGTAGATAAGAAAACTCACTGGGTTAGGAGCAGTCTGCGGTGTTTACCTATGCCACCATCTTGGTCTCTCTCCTAAAACCTTTTAATTGTAAACTTTTAATAGGTGAATTGTATGGTGTGTGTATATTAATAAAGCTGTTAAAAAAGAAAAAAAACAACAACAACCTCTTCTGTACATAGCCATGTAAACTCAAATGTTCCCTCTTCCTATCCGTGTGACCTTAGGCAAATTCCCTATTTCTTTCTCATTCGTAAAATGCAAATAGTTATAGAACCTAAATGATAAGGTTGTTTTGTGAGTGAGATAAGTGCCTGCATATAAAGTGCCTAGAAAAGTGCCCCAGTCTTGCTGGGTGTATAATAATAACTGTTGTTAATAAACAGTGTTGGGTGGTGATAGAGCGATGTTGATAATAATGATGACTCTGGAAATGGTAACATTTAGAAGTGCCTTCTGCATCATAAGAAGCACATTGTTTTAAAATTTCTTAAACTTTCATTATTAGATAGTTTTCATTATTGTCAGACTGTATTCTTGTCATTAGACATAAGTGTCTTATATATAGATACTTAAACAGAATATTCCAGCAGGTAAAATTTCTACTGTGAGTAAATATAAATTTATATCTATTTGATGATCTTGATAGCTAATATTTTTGTATATTTTCTCAGTTAATCATCTTAACCTTTGGGGGAAGCATTATTATTATCCTCCTTTTGTAGATAAGAAAACTCACTGGGTTAGGGGTAAAATATGTGCTCATGTCACACAGCTAAGAATTGCTGGATCCCAACTTAGGCAATCTGACCCTTCTGTATGTATGTTAATAAAAATTGAGAAAAATACCCTCTCCTCATCATGTATCATAAATGCAGAGTGATTCTTTTAGAGGAGGGAGAGCAAGATGAGAACACATTATGAAAGCTGTATTTATACTATAAATAGGGACTTTTTTGCTATTAGGTGTTGATTTCCTTTAGTAATTACCAGGTTCTCCAGTTAATGCCAGATGTTAGCTGTTTTTAAATATGAGTTATTTGCCAGAACTTGAGATACCTGTAATTGAGTAACAATTGTGACAAGATCATACCTATTTTACTTAAGTAAAGCTTTGTATCTTCAAAAATCTATCATTTTATAAGTTATTGGTGCATTCAAAATGGGAAATGCAAGCTATTTAATTCTTGAAAATTCTAGCATAAAGCACAATACTATGATAAATCAAGGCTACCTTGGCCTTAATTAATAGGAAACTTTCACTTTAAAGATATAAAGGCAACCATGACCCTATTTAATGAATAAGGAATGATTCTGTTAGGTTAATTGTTAGTCCTGATCACCACCCTGGTTTAAAGATGGTTGAATGAGGCCTAAGGAGAAGTTAGATATCTTTTCCAAGATCACCTAGTTCGTTAATATCAGTGCTAGGTGAAAATGAAGGGTTCTGTACCACAAATTACTGGGATTCTTTCAACTTTATTAATCTAATTTTGTTAATACTTGATCCCAGTTTGGGCCTGCCAACATAACCTGTCATAAATATATGTTCACAGAACGTATTTTGAGTCTGTAGTCATGTTCAATTACTTATTTCACATTTACAATTTTCTGACAATATTAGTTAATATATACTACTGAAGAAAATGTTAAATACTGGGGTTCTTGGATGCTATATTTTTCTCCACTAATTTTGTGTAATTTGGAAATGGCAAGTTTATTTTAGAAATGTGAAGAATTCACATTGACCTTTTTAATGTGTCAATTATTATGAGGAGAAATGAAAAGTATAGAGGGGGTGTTACTAGAGAGGACTAGTTAGTGCTGACCTCACGGCAACTTTGGGATGTCTGTGCAGATATCGATGGGCAAAAGCATGCTTATTTATACTTAATTAATAAATCTGCAAGCAAAGCCAAGCCTGAGAACTATCCATAACATATGCTGATTTTTTTAAACAGATTTTTAGAAGTAGCAATCTTCACCTGAAAAACTTCCAGGTTTATTCATGCAGAGATTTTGGAATTGATATCTTGGAAAGTGATGCAAAAACTTTAGTTACTGACAGCTTATTCCTTGGTCATTTTGCTCACCAGGTAAGTACCTAAGTGTGGTTGTTTTAGCTGTCCATCAACAGCATCTTATGTGATGGGCTCCCTGGTGACCCAGGATATGTAATTTTAATAGCATTCTTCAGTGAATCTTAATATTTAACTGGTAAAAGTTAGAGGAGCTTTTTATTTGTAACAGTGGTAGTATTTATAATAAAATTCAAATATATCCAAGGATTCAATGTTATAAGTTAATATAAATCATAAAAGTCATGAGTAGCTTGCAGAATTTTCATTTGGTTGCAATGTAGCATTATTATCCATACCAATTAAATAATACATCTAATAATTTTAAGTTAGTTTATTCTAACCTCACAATAATTATAGAATAGCATGATTTCATATTGTCTCTCTGCATCGTGGTTTGCCAAGTTTCTACAGCAACATTTTGTTCATAGGGTCCTTACTACTCTATTTAGGGTGCCCCCCCAAAATAGGTAATATAAATTTACATTGTTTACTATAGTGTACTACCTCTTATGTGACTCCCTAATACTTCCTTAAGTGTGGTGTTAAAGAACAAAATTCAACAAAGTAAATTTGAAGATCTAATTGGCTTTATTACGCGATTCATGAACAGGGAAGTATCCTAAGTAAAGAAAGCTCTGACTGGTTGTACAAAACACAAGGTTTTTAGAGGCAAAAGGGTGTGGCAGGGGAGTTCTCCCTCCACCTCCCTCCACTTTATTTTATTTTTCCCATCTCCATTTATCCACTTTATACCTGTCCATGAGCGCTCGCTCTCTCTCGCTCTCTCTCTCTCTCTCTCTTTAAAAATATATTTTTATTGATTTTTTGCAGAGAGGAAGGGAGAGGGATAGAGAGTTAGAAACATCGATCAGATCCCTCCTGCACACCTCCTACTGGGGATGTGCCCACAACCAAGGTACTTGCCCTTGACCAGAATTGAACCTGGGACCTTTCAGTCCGCAGGTCAACGCTCTATCCACTGAGCCAAACTGGTTAGGGCTCTTCTCTATTTTTCGTTTGCTCAATCAACCCCGCCTCCCTCCCAACACACACAGGGGAGTTCTTAGCAAAGGAAACGAAAGGATTATTTATAAACCAGGTCATCTTTGGCGGAGGGAAGGGCAGTGGTTTTACCAAGCAGATTTTGCCTCACCAGTGATGCTCAGGAAACTTCAGACTGATTAGTTTAACATTCCATTCCTGAGAGAGGCTGAAACTGCAGTTCGGTTAATTATTAGCTTTGGTTTGGTGACTTGGCTAAGCAAAAGTGACTCCATCTTGGCCTGTTGTCTCTCTCTCTTTCTCTCTCTTTTTTTTAACTGTGGATTTCTACATGATAAACATAAAGACTGTAGATCACGTCTGTGGCACTGCAAGGCCAGGATACCACACTGTAGATGAGGCAAAGAGTTCCTCCCAGAAGAGAAGTACCTCTTCTCCTCCAGGGAAGCCCATGGTTCCCATTGGTCTCAGTAAGGCTTCAGACCTATAGTGGGTCCCCTCAGTCCTTGTTTTGAAAGAGGTACATGCATATGCATTGCCATAATAATCGCAGATGGAAGGGAACTAAGGTACTTCTGAGAACCAGGGAAAGAGCATTCTCTTTAGTTTGTTCCTGAATTCGTTGGCCAGTTGAAATTTAAATGATAATTATTGATTTTTGTACTTCCCTTTGAAATTACTTCATAGCTCTAGATATAAATATTAAGATTTAAAAAATCCTTTGGTTTCTACATTTTTCTATGTTTAATTCTCAAACTTAGTTAAATCTCTTTTGAACCATCCTTTCCATGAGGGAAATATCTGCCAGTTTTTCCTTTTCTCTGAAAGAATTACCACCTTGAGAAATGATTTTTTTAGACTGCATAGTTTCCAACAGAAGATGGGACTCAGATTTAGATTCTGATATACCATAGTTCAAAGGCTCTTAAATGTTTCCAAAATAACCTTCGAGGAGATGCTAAAAACCAAATGTCCATCAAGCTGAGTAACTGTCCTGGTAAATTAATGTCACAACATCTTTTTTTTAAAATATATTTTATTGACTTTTTACAGAGAGGAAGAGAGAGAGATAGAGAGTTAGAAACATCGATCAGCTGCCTCCTGCACACTCCCCACTGGAGATGTGCCTGCAACCAAGGTACATGCCCTTGACCGGAATCGAACCTGGGACCTTTCAGTCCGCAGGCTGACGCTCTATCCACTGAGCCAAACCGGTTACGGCGGTGTCACAACATCTTAATTGATGCTAAGTAGACATCATAATCAATGGGTGAGTGACATAAATTAAGAGACAAATTTTGACAAAAGGATGGTTATCATGAGATAATAAAAATAATCATATCCCTGAGACGGGATTCACTGGGACTGCATTACAGCTCAGGGCCTCTTAGTCTCCTAACAAGTAAGTGCAGGACAAATGCCCCTGGATGGGAAATGTCAAACACTCGGTTCCAGGGGAGATCTAGATCCTGGTTAGACATCCAGATATTAAAACCATGTCATTTTAGAGCTAAATTTCCAGGGGAGATCTAGATCCTGGTTAGGCATCCAGATATTAAAACCATGTCATTTTAGAGCTAAATATTACCGAAGTGTTAATCTAATTAGAACTCTTGAATTTACAGGTGAAGAAATAGGGGCTTTAGGAAATCCAGTGAAAGCCCAAGATCTATGCCTATTAGTGTGGAGGTGGGACCACCTGGATGGCCTCCCACTTCTGATCAAATACTTTCTCAGTTACACATGGAAAATAGCTTTGACAATGATCATGCATTAGTACCTATTTCAGTATTTCCTGATGTGTTTTCCATGGAAGGCTAGCCCCAAGAGAGGGTAAGAAAAGGAAATTCTTAGGTTAATAACAGTTAGGGTATGCTGTTTATCACACCTCTCATGCCCTGAATTTCACATCATATTTTAACACATTAAAGGCTCTGCAGAGCCTAGGGTGAAAAACAAACAAGAGCCATATCTCTGAATCTTTATTTAACACAATAATGTTTAGATTTATTTGGGAACCTTTTATTGACATAAGAAACCGTGTCAGTTGTTTTAAAAAAAGGAGAGACTTGACCTCTGTGGTTGTGGAACTGGTGTTAGCCTCCAACTTCTGTGCCTGCCATTTCTTTAAATATTAAGAATTTCTGAGAATTTGGCCTATTATTCTTAGACATTCCACCCACATATAATTGGTGGCACACAATTATCAGTGAATCATATTCTAAAACAAACAATAGTTTCTGAAGGCCTTGTTATTATTGGAAAGAATTTTATTATTTTTTGGCCTCTAACTAGCATATCTATAATAATTAAAGCGTAATATGCTGATTAGACCAGACGTCCTTCTGGACAAAGCCCCGGCTGCTAGGGAAGCCCGGGTCCTGGGTGCCAGAGGGAAGTCGGTGCTAGCAGCCAGGAGAAGGGAGGCCTACTCTTACACGAATTTTGTGCATCGACCTCTAGTTAGTGCATATGTTGGTACTCTCACACCCAACATTACCTTTATATTGAGATGAGTAGAATAATTTCCAGTGAGGGTGGCTTTAATATACAAGACAAACTGATGCACTCTATCATCACTATACTGTCCATCCTAGTTTGGTTGTGCAATTTGTTTAAACTGGTTGTCCTAGCATTTATCCAACTAGCACCCCCTTTCAAACTTTCAAAAATGTTCTGCTTTGGATATATATTATGCTCACCCTGCTTTTGAAAGTATCTGTAGGATGCTTGCCTTTTTGTTGTTATTGTAATTAATTTGAGCAGATGATACTACTTTTAAAAATATCTTATTCAGACAGATGCTAATGGGCTTAGTTAATTTTTCCTCCTATTTCTCTAGGGATCCCTTCTCATTTTCACTGGTGGATTTGTCTTCCTCAATTTAGACCTTTCATTTTTTTATTTCTCTAAAGTCTGTTGTAGGTGCCCTTCTCTTCTCAATATACTTGCTCTCCCTGGGAGAAATCTCATTTTCTCTAGTGATTTCAATTACCATCCGCACACTGATGTCTCCCATACATTTGCATTTATTTCTACCATCTCATTTTGTGCTTTCAGTTCGCAATGCTTTCTTTGTCTCCACTTTTTAAACTTGATTTGTCTTGCATTGAGTAGTGTCATATTCATTTTACAGTTATTCATTTTACAGTTATTCATTCTGTATAATTATGTTCATTATTGGATTTAAATTTTTAACATGCCTGCTTGTCTTAAAATCTAAATTACATCAGCACTGTTAAACTTTACCTGAGCAATGCAAGGACTTCAAACACTTTTCTTTCTTTACCTTCACATCTAGTGTTTTACTTTTCTGTAGTATTTTGTCCCACTGAATAAAATAAAAGTTTTATAGAAATATAATATTAATGGAGAAAGGTACAGAAATCACAAGCAAAGATCTCAATGGATTTTTAAAAAGCAAAAATCATGTGCATAGCACCCTGTCAATAATAGAACATTACCACTTCCTCTGAAGCCCCTCATGCCTCCTCTCATTTAACCCAACCCCCGAACCCCTGCCTGAAGAGGGACATTATTCAGACTTCTATAGACATAGATTGGTTTCAGATCTGTTTTTGAAGTTTATATAAATGGAATCATAGAGCAAAGTAGCTCTGTAGTGTCTGGTTTCCTTGGCACGACACTATGTCTACAAGATTCATTCATTTTTTATGTTATAATACTTTATTCTTCTAATTGCTATGCAGTTTTCTACTTTATGACTGTACCACAGTTTTGTGTTTTTTTTTTTTAAAAAAAGCTATATTGCTCTTGATAGACATTTGATTATTTGCAGTTTGGGGTCATTACAGATGAAGTGTTATGAACAATCTTCGATGTCTCTATATGTGCATGCACTTCTGTTGAATATATGTAAAGTTGTAAACTGCTGGCTCAGAGGATGTCCCTCCAGCTCTAGGGGATAATGCCAAACAGTAGTCCCAAATGTTCACACTTGTACTAGCATGCAGGTGAGGAGTTTCACAGCTACATCCTGGTATTTCTCTTGACCAGTATCCTGGATAGTTTCTCCATGTCTCCCCATTATTGAAACTCTTGCTCCTAACTCCCACCTCTTCCTCCTTTCTGATTTAAGCCCTCATTTATTAGAGTGTAGCCTATAGTAACTTTCTTAACAAATTAAGGGTCTATGGAAGGTAAAGGTTTTGAGCTACAAATGGAGAACCCCTTATTAGTAGGTTGTCAGTTATAGAATACCGGGTTAAGTTCATTTTTTAATTGTTATTTTGAAGGCAATGTTTCAGTATCTTCTAGCTTCTAGTTTTGAGGTTGAATAGTTTTAAGGTCCTCTAATTCTAGGTCTTTTAAAAAAAATATGTTTTTATTGATTTTTAAATAGAGGAAAGGAGAGGGAGAGAGAGAAGAAACGTTCTCGAGGGAGAAACATTGATTGGCTGCCTCCTGCATGCCCCTTACTGGGGATTGAGCAGCAACCCTGGCATATGCCCTGACCGGGAATCAACTGGGGACCCCTTGGGTCATGGGACGATGCTCAATCCACTGCCACACCGTCTGGGCTAATTCTAGGTCTTTTATGTGTAATCTTTTAGTTTCTTTTTTGGATGTTTTTAGGATATTGTCTTTGTTCCTGATGTTTTGCAACTTCAATATGATGTACCTTGTGTGGCTTTTTGTCCTATCCATGGTGTTAGGCACTGGATGAGAACTTTCAGTCTTATTTCTTTGAGAATTTTATAAATTCTCTCCTCTTTATTTTCCTTTTTTGAAAACTATCATTATTTGGATATTTGGACCTCCTAAATTGGCTTTCTAATCTTAAGTTTTGCTGATTTCCCAACTGTATTTTTATTCTACTTTCTAGGCTATCTTGTCATTTTTTTCTTACTGAATTTGTTATTTCTGCTCTCCTGTTTTCATTCTCTTTTCCTTTCTGACTCCCACCTCCTTTCCTTTGGCTGCTTCTTCTTGTTTCATGGATATAGTCTATTTATTTCTCTGTGGTTATTGATGGTGATATTTTAAGTTTTCTCCTGATTTCTATACTGCCTTTTTCTCCACTGTTTTTCTTTTGTTTGTTTCTATCACTCTTTCCGGTTGGAAGTCTCTGAAAATTTCTGCTAATCCTCAAATGTACAGTGGAACACTAACATCTTGATTAGATGGAGTTTGCTGAAGAAATTTTGTGGTTAAATCCTGGAAGCAATTTTTTTTTAGGTTTTTAAATTTTAATTTTTTTATTAACATACATTAAATATAAAATGTATATGACTTTTTTGTAGTTGTCGTTAATCCTTACCCCAGGATATTTTCCCCACGGACTTTTTAGAGAGAGTAGAAGGAAGAAGGAGAAACACAGAGAGAGAAACATCAATGTGAGAGAGACATATCGATTGGTTGCCTCTTGCACACGACCAGGGTCGGAGCCTGTAGCTGAGGTACTTGCCCTTGACCAGAATTGATCCTGGGACCCTTCAGTCTGTGGGCTGACACTCTATCCACTGAGCCAAACCAGCGAGTGCCTGTCTTTTTTTTGATGTACAATGTCTGGTTTTTAACATATGTATAGACTGGTGTAACCACCTCCACCACAATCAAGATGCAGAACAATTGCATCAACCTCATAAACTTCTTCCAGCTCCGTCTTTGTAGCCATGTCCTCCTCTCACATCAACCCCTGGGAATCACTCATCTATTCTCTGTCTTTTCAACAATCATATAAAAGGAACCAGATAGTTTGAAACCTTTGGCACATACCCTCACCCCCCTTGTGTCTGTGTCTATTGGTTATGCTTATATACATGCATACAAACCCTTCGGTTGATCTCTACATCCTTCCTCCACCCTCCCCTGCCTTCCCTCTGAGGTTTGACAGTCTTGAACATAATTTTCATTTCTCAAAGGTAAACACCTAGGAGTTGAATTACTAGGCCGCATGATAAGGGTATGTTTAACTGGATCAGAAACTGCCAAACTATTTTCCACAGTGACTGTGCCATTTTGTGCTCCCACCAGCAATATATGAGAATTTTAGTTGTTCCTTATCCTTATTAGCATTCGGTATCATCACAATTTTTTACTTATCATTCTCATAAAAATACAGTGTATTTTATGGTGATCCTTTGTCGTGTATATGACTTGTATTTTCTCCCAGTCTGTAGCTTGTCTTTTTATTCTCTTAATTGTTTCTATTTGTGCATTACGAATTGTACTAGTTCTCTTCTTTTTCTTCCCTTCTTTTCCCCCTTGTGAATCATAGGGAAGCCTGTGTATGTCAGCAGGGATCAAAACTCCCAAAAGATGGGAACTGATGGTATCTAACACAACTTTTGTTAATTTTGATCTCACTGGCTGCGTGTCCATCAGAACCTGTTCGGGCTGTTCCCGAGGACAGGGTAAGTTGATTGAACAGATAAGACAAACAGTAAATAAGGCCAACACTCAAGTAAATATGATAAATAGTGGCAAAGCCTTGTGACTCATTATTTCTTTCAGTTATAAAATTGCATCAGTAGAAACTGCTGCTCAAATCCCCTAAAATAAATCCTAGAGGAGGCCAGGTATGCTCAATAGGGCTCCTGTAGCTCCCCATTCGTCTATTACCCTATTATTAGTGTTTCTGCTGGACTCTGAGCCTCACAAAGGCCGGGATTATGTCTCTTCTCACAGTCTTATCATTAGTACCTAGTAGCCTGTGCCTAAAAGGCTCATTGATTAAATTAATGGGTAAAGATGAATGGATAGACATATGAATATAAACTAACATATATGCAATCTTTACTGAAGGAGCCAGAACTTAGTACTTTATGTTTTCAGCAGCCCAAGGTTTGTTGTATGCACAAAGAGAAGCATAGGAATTTTTGTTCAGTTGTTAACCACATCTCAGAGGTGGTGAGAAATACCTTGGAGGACTCATGGGCTAAGGTGAAAAGGAGTGGGGAGCAATCTAGTTGATTTGATCTTTGTAAACAGCCAAACCAAGTAATTCAAGTAAATATGCTCTTGTGGTTTGAATCACCAATTTAGATAATTGTTTGTTTTTTTAATTAAATGAATAATCAGCAAGTCTCCACTTTACTTTTATTTTTTCCTTCTGAATAAGCAGAGCCAAAGACTGTTTTTATTTGGGTGGCATCTGACTTAAATTTGTAAATAATAGGAATAAAAATAACTTAGGACATTCACTTCAAATCACAACTCTTCAGTTTTTTAAAGCTTCATTGTTTTGTATCATTTATAAGACACTGAAAAAAGCACTCTGTTCCTTATTAGCTCTAATTCCTTCTTACTGCATAATCTTGCTAAGTCATACTGTTTGTTTAAAAACTGTCTATTCCAGGTTTGTTTAAGGAACTGGGGCGTACAAAGATGAAAAACACATAGCTCTTCTCTTCCAGGAGCTCTTAATCTAGGCCCAAAAGTAAATGTTTAATCTAGTCTCTGTACTAGAGTGTGATGAGTATAATCCTAGAAAACTGAACAAGGTCAGTGAAAAGAGCAAGGAAGGAGGTCAGGTGAGATTTCATAGAAGTGACTCTTTTATTTTTAAAAAATATTTTTTAAAAATTGATTTTAGAGAGAAAGGAAGTGAGAGGGAGAAAGAGAAACATCTATTGGATGCCTTCTGCATGCCCCCTACCAGGGATCAAGCCAGTAACCTGTGCTTGTGCCCTGGCTGGGAATTGAATCAACGGCATTTTGAGGCATGAAATAATGCTCAGCCAACTGAGCCACACCGGCCAGGGCCATAGAGATGACTCTTAAGCAGGGTTTTGAAAGGTGAATGGATATTTGCAAGATAGACTGCCGAGAAGAGTTTCTAAGTATTAAGAATAGCATATGCAAAAAATTAAAATCCCAATAGGACTGAATTGTAGTTTCAGGTGGTTGTGGTATGAGATGAACTTTAGAAGTTGCCAGAAGTTAATCACGGAGTCTTGAATGCGGGACTTAATTCACTGCATGGACTCCACTGGGATGCCGAGTGAAAGCATCAGGGCTTCTATTTCTCTGTATCTTATTCTTTTTTATTTTCCTTTTTGTCTATTTCACAATGTACATAATGAAGACGTATAGTCACATATGTACAGAGAGATACGTGCTTAGTGTAAAGATTTTAATGACAGGGCTGTGTGATTTAGAAGACCACTGCCATAGTTCCTTCCTGGACAACCGGACTAGTGGCAGTTCTGACAGATCACATGGAGGTGGTGTGAGAGACAGACTGCTGAGAAGTATAGCTCTAGAGCAGTGGTTCTTAACCTGTGGGTCGCGACCCCTTTGGGTGTCGAACGACCCTTTCACAGGGGTCGCCTAAGACCATCGGAAAACACATATATATAATTACATATTGTTTTTGTGATTAATCACTATGCTTTAATTATGTTCAATTTGTAACAATGAAATTGGAGGTCACCACAACATGAGGAACTGTATTAAAGGGTCGTGGCATTAGGAAGGTTGAGAACCACTGGTAGAGCTAATACTTAAAAAGTGTGTTACTATTACTCTTTGTGCACATGATTGAAAGTTGCTTTTGAGGGTAAATCTTTCAAGTATAAACCTCAGAAGAGGTGGGGTTAAACTCACCACAGAAGAACTGGAGCAGACAGGTGGAAAGACTAAACCAAGACACCTTTAGTAGTTAGTAATTAGTAAGTTAGTGTTCCATGTCTCTATTTCCCACTAGAACGGTTTCTCACCCTTGGCACTATTGGTATTTTGGGCTGGATAGTTTTTTGTTGTGGGGACTATCTTGTGCATTGAGGAAGTTAATCAGCATTCCTCCCTCTACCCACCAGATGTCAATATCACTGCCATCTACGTAATTGTGACAGCCCCAAATGATTCCAAATAGGGCCAGATGTCCCCTGGAGGGCAAAATGACCCCTGGTTGAGAATCACTGCCCTAAAATACAGACTATATGAAGGCAGTATCATATTGCTCTTGTTTTCCACTGTGTCTCCAGTACATATCACAGAGCCTGGCATACACTAAGCACTCATGATTTTTTTTTCTTGAACAAAACTGTATAAATACGCAATTTAAAGTACTGAATATATCCCAGCAAATTCAGCTGCCATTTGTTATAATAACCTTCTGTGCCTTATCTAACACTCTTATCTTCCATTTTATAGGTGGATTTACTGTGAAGACCAACCAGTTAAAGTTTACAAACTCTCCCAACGTAGTAGCATTTCCATTTCCTCATGCCGCAATTTTGGAAGACGTGGATGGGTCTCTGTCTGGGAAAAATGGAAGTCACATTCTTGCTTCTATGGAAACCCTCTCAGATTCTTGTTTGGTCAGTGCCAGATTCAGTCAGATTGTCCCTGGCAGTGTCTGTGGGGAAGATGTTTTCTTTCATCGTATGTCTATTGGATTGTAAGTTGAATTAACATTACTTTTCAGTTTAGCAATGAGCATGCATGTATCATTCAGGCTGCTAAGGTTTATACACTTGATCTTAGCCAAAAGGCCGAGAAGTGATGTTGAGGTTTATAAAAGGGAAATTGTTTCCTAGATTCTATTTTAAGTATTTAGTTCTACATAAGTGATGGTGAATAATTTTGACAGCTGTCAAATCATACGTTTATGATTATGGTAGTTTTAGACTGATTCAAATGGCAGCTAACTTTCAATATCACTGGACCAGAACTCATAGTTCATGACCTCTTATTGACATTTTGAGCTAATAGCTTCCTCTTGAAAAGATTTGCAACCAACAGAAAATTTGACATGTATTTAAATTAATATATTTTTATTGATTTCAAAGAGGAAAGGAGAGGGAGAAAAAGATAGAAACAACAATGATGAGAGAGAAACATCCATTGGTTGCCTCCTGTACGTCACCTATGACCCACAACCCACAACCTGGGCATGTGCCCTGACTGGGAATTGAACCGTGACCTCCTGGTTCATGGGTCGATACTCAACTACTGAGCCACAATGTCTGGGTGAAATGTACTGAAATTAAAAATATTATTAAAGCCCTAGCCAGCTTGGCTCAGTGGATAGAGCATCAGCCTGCAAACTGAAGGGTCCCAGGTTCGATTCCGGCCAAGGGCACATGCCTGG
>NW_005371660.1:761264-793953 GCF_000412655.1 Myotis brandtii
AATATATATTTTTTTAAAAAGTATTATTAAAAATTTCAATAATGTCCATTTTCATTCACACATGTTTACTCTCCCCAAGCTCTTTTTAAGGGTTCCATATGCTCCCGGGAAGCAAGAGCTGATGCCTTCCTATTACTTGCAAAGTTGCTTCACTCCAGTTCATTTTCCTTGTTAATTTCATGAACTATTGGATTCGTACAATACATTTCCTATTAATATTGGAGCAAGGACCCTTTGGTTATGCTAGTCAAACTACCATTAAGTCAGCAGCTGGGATCTTTATAATGCATAATAGGGTTGCTTCTGCCCTCTTTAATTTCCAGGTAATGATTGTTGAGTGTCTGGGGTTCTATCTTTTACCGGTTTCAAACATTGTATATATTTAGCCACACTTCTTTCCTTCCTTCCTTTTAAGTGTTTTAACTGCAGGAATACTAACTAAGTCAAGTGATTCAGCTAGAGCATGTTGGCATCTGTTTTAAGCCAGTAAAGTCCAGAGAGTGAGTCACTGTGGTCAGTATTGCACAGTCTGCATTTTGAATGCCTATGGAATCAGTATTTTGACATTCTGTTTTAAAAGCCTTAGTAAAACACTGCTAGCATCAACTAATTTGAAATTATTTTTCTACTTTTGCTGTCCAGACTGTGTATTATTCTATGTAATGTTAATGGGTCCAATTCCAGTGAGTAAAATAGCAATGTGGAGGGATAAATTTTAATTTTTAATCATTTTGATTGTGCAGAGCATGACTTTTTAAAAATTCTCACAGATGCATCCTGGTTTTTATTGTTATTTTAGTGATTTTTACCAAAGGTGTCTCAATGAGTGTTTTCATATTTATAAGTTAATGATTTATTTTTTTATTGTCTAGTTTTACATATGTCTCCTTTTCCCCCAGTTGAAACCCCCCCCCCCCCGATTTATTTCTTAGATGTATTTTTTTTCAAATGAGGAAAATTAAAATGGATTCATATAATTAAAAAGAACATTATGTGCTTCTATGACACTTATTGAAACTCCCCCCCCCAATTAGATGCATTTTTTTTCAAATGAGGAAAATTAAAATGGATTCGTATAATTAAAAAGAACATTATGTGCTTCTATGACACTTACTTGTCGTGTTCTTTATACTCCTTTTTTATGCCTTATTTTGAAACCTATTGGGACACTCTCTTACAGAGGCACTTAGTGCTGGTGTTAGAAGGCTCTACAGAAATAATCTTACTGAGCATCTGTTCTTGGAGAGCTTTAGGACAGGACACTCAGGTGCTTACCTTAGCAGCACTTAGGGACTGGCAAGGTCAAAAAAATAATAATCCCGAAACACTATTCCAAGCTGATTCAAAAGGCTTTTACTAGGGTGAAAAACTTGTCTTGGTTTGTCTGGAATTTTCCTGGTTTTAAAATAGAAAGTCTCATGTTCTAGAAACTCTTCAGTCTTGAGAAAACCAGGCTGGTTGGTCACTCTACTCTCTATGATTATATTACAAATTTTCAGGTGGATCCACAGGTCTATGGACAAATGTCCAACTATCCCGAGTTAGCGCCAGGGAAGTCTCACTTATGTCTCTTGGCTCTGGAGTCCCCCCCTCTAGAATAAGGTGATTGCATTAGATGGTCTCTGGGGACTTGCTTGTCAAAGTGCACCAGCCTCCCCGGGGTTCTGTCGGAAGAGGGAATCACAGACTCCGCCCCAGACATCCTGAGTCAGGACCCTCAGGTGATTTATATTCAAGTTTGAGAAGCACTGCCCTCAGGTCCTTCTAACCTTACCCTTCTATGACTCTATCCCTCGCATTTGTGCTGAGTGACTTGATCTTTGTCCCAGAGCATTATAACCTCATTAGGAATATGTCAGAGCTAATGAGCAATTTGAATTCAGCGTGGATACAAACTTTGCTGCATTTCAGGGAGACAGGATTAATTTGTTGTGCTACTTGCCCTGGAGCAAGCACCCTAAGAGTTGATTTACAAAGCTCTCACAGTCATGATCTTTTGGGGTTGCATGCTGATGGAGATCTGATATGGCACAAGCACCCTGCTGTCTTCACTTTCCACTCTTACCCCCTCCCTCACCCTGAGGTCCCAGAGTGTGGCCTTGCATAGCTGTGTAAACAAGGCACCACATTTTCCTTTTGCGAACAACCAAATGATTGGAATGGAATTTCTTCCTTGGAAGTCCCCCCCTCTATGGTCCCATTTCACTATTAGTTTTTTTGTTTGGCATTGGTAACCTTCTGTCCCTGCCCCTCGCTACCTTTTTTAAGTCAGATGGGTACCCACATTTGTGACGCTTCCTGTTTTATAGCTTCCTTGGACTCCACCCTAGCAGTTGGGTTGACAGGCATGTAAATATTTCATCTGTATAGAATTGTCAATCTCTATAGGGCAGAGTTTAGTTTTATGCTTTGTTAAAATGCCAACAAACTTGATGTGCATGAGAGCTGCTTACATTGTTCTCTCCCTCACTCACCAGTTCTAAAACAGGCTTTCTGTAGGAGCCACAGGTGTTGAGGATCCTGTTCTTTTCCCAGCTTCTCTTTCTAACAATCTGATCTGCCCAGCTCACCCTTCCTGAAGACAGGGATGGAGTTAGCCCTACCAATGTAAGGCAGAACTTCATTTCGGAAAACTACATCAGTGACTCATTTTCTCCAGAGGTTCCATAATGATGACATGCCTAACATAGTGCTTGGATTTATCCATCCCCAAATTTAGATAAATGTTTTCTTTTGCACAGGGATAGTTACATGGAATGAGCATATTATCCCCAATAATATTTTTTTTCCCTATATGTCAGTTGGAGCTGTTATTTAAAAAAAAAATTTATTTTATTTTAAATCTTTACTGAAAGTGTTATATATGTCCCGCTTTTTCCCCATTGATCTCTTCTAGCCCCCCCCACCCCCAGCCTCAGGCCTTCACCACCCCATTGTCTGTGTCCATGAGCTATGCATTTTTGTGTGCTCCTTCCAGATCTCCTTTATAAACTCCTCTCCTTCTTGTCTCTTTGCTGGTGTTTCTTAGGATTCTGTGAGGAGCTTTCCTTTCTCTCAAGTCATCCTCTTCCCAGGTGATCTTGGTTATTTCATCACTTCAGTTAACATTCACTGATGCTTCCAGGTTTTCTTCATTTAGTCTCTACTGAGCTCCAGACCCACTAATCCAACTGCCCTTAGGATTGACACTGTCCAATATTACAGCCACATATGGCTCATTCAAAATTGAGATGTGACGTAATTCTAAATTATACACCACATTTTTAAGACTTGCTATGAAAAAAGAATGTAAAAGATCTCAATAATTTGGTTATATTGATTATGTTGAAATGATAATATTTTGGATACACTGGGCTAAATCTATTATTATAATAATTTCACCTTTTTTTCTTTTTAATATAGCTACTATAAAATTTAAGATTATGTCTTTGGCTTTCATTAATGGTTTGCATTATATTTCTATTGAACAGCAATGCTTTAAATATTTTTACTGGAGTGTTTAATAGGCATCTAAAACCTGACTTGCCAAAACTCAGTTTTACAGTCTTTATCCACAGACCTGTTTCCCTCTGGGGATTCTGAGAAATGCTTATTTCACACGAAAATCATCTACCAAGTACAGTCCATTTTCCCTCTCCCAAAAATTCCTCTTGAGTCTTTCTACTTCTATCCTTCCCAACTTCCTCCCCTAGTCCAGGCCACCATACCTCTTACCTGTATAATCACAACAGCTTCTTAGCTTGCCATCTTGCTATGCTCCCATCCTTGAACTTTATAATTGCAGATCTGGTCCTGCTCTTCATTCATTCCCTTGTTTGAAACTTTTAAAGCTTTCCCAGTGCCTTTAAAAGAAAGTCCAACATTTTAAGTATCTCATGAGCCCTTTATGACCTGTTTCCTGTTTATAATTCTAGCATCGTCTCTCAACACACTGCCCTCCTTCTTTGCATTTTGTCTCAGCCACACTCACCTTCGTTGTGCTTTTCAATTCATAATGTTCAACTTCCATTGAACTCAGCAGGAAAGTCATTTTCTCTGGTAAACTTCTCTGAGTTTTCTGTACAGGTTTCGATAGCCTTGCTGTGTGCTGGCTCCATATACTTGCACTAACCAATATTCATAGACCCTACATAGCTTTAAAAATTTCCCATCTCTTCTTCTAGATGGTATGCCGTGTAAGAATAGGGTTTCTATTGTGTGTGTGTGTGTGTGTGTGTGTGTGTGTGTTTGTATTATAGTACCTATTACCATTTTGAAACATAATGATTCTATAAAATTAGTATTGAACAAATAAATATAAGTAAAAAAATTGTGGACTCCTCCAAACCTTCTTCCTCTAGTGCCCTTATGCCCATTTCTCTCTTAGGACATATTTATAATGAGCCCATGGCACTCAGCTTTTCTTCAGAAGACCCAGGATTAAAGTGCTATCTCCAGTCTTTATTTCTGAAATTCATAGGAACATCTAATACTTAAGATTGTCATTTCATAATGTCTCTGGGTATTTGCTTTCCTGTGACTATCAGCTGACCAGATGATTTATTTAGCAACTGATTCTTCCTCTACTTTGCTCCTACCCCACCCCTGTTGAATCAGCAGTTAATCTACATTGGCAATTATTTTCTTGCCCTGGAAGTATTGATGCATAGACTTGTGATGAAGAGAATGAGAAGTCAACCCTCAAAATTACATTTACCCATCCCCAAATTTAGATAAATGTTTTCTTTTGCACAGGGATAATTACATGGAACGAGTATAATACCCCCAATAATATTTTTTTCCTATATGTCAGTTGGAGCTGTTCTTTTAAAAAATTTTTATTTTATTTAAAAATCTTTACTGAAAGTGTTATATATGTCCCGCTTTTTCCCCATTGATCTCTTCTAGCCCCCCCCACCCCCAGCCTCAGGCCTTCACCACCCCATTGTCTGTGTCCATGAGCTATGCATTTTTGTGTGCTCCTTCCAGATCTCCTTTATAAGCTCCTCTCCTCGTCTCTTAAGTGCTGGTGTTTCTTAGGATTCTGTGAGGAGCTTTCCTTTCTCTCAAGTCATCCTCTTCCCAGGTGATCTTGGTTATTTCACCACTTCACTTAACATTCACTGATGCTTCCAGGTTTTCTTCATTTAGTCTCTACTGAGCTCCAGACCCACTAATCCAACTGCCCTTAGGATTGACACTGTCCAATATTACAGCCACATATGGCTCATTCAAAATTGAGATGTGACGTAATTCTAAATTATACACCACATTTTTAAGACTTGCTATGAAAAAAGAATGTAAAAGATCTCAATAATTTGGTTATATTGATTATGTTGAAATGATAATATTTTGGATACACTGGGCTAAATCTATTATTATAATAATTTCACCTTTTTTTCTTTTTAATATAGCTACTATAAAATTTAAGATTATGTCTTTGGCTTTCATTAATGGTTTGCATTATATTTCTATTGAACAGCAATGCTTTAAATATTTTTACTGGAGTGTTTAATAGGCATCTAAAACCTGACTTGCCAAAACTCAGTTTTACAGTCTTTATCCACAGACCTGTTTCCCTCTGGGGATTCTGAGAAATGCTTATTTCACACGAAAATCATCTACCAAGTACAGTCCATTTTCCCTCTCCCAAAAATTCCTCTTGAGTCTTTCTACTTCTATCCTTCCCAACTTCCTCCCCTAGTCCAGGCCACCATACCTCTTACCTGTATAATCACAACAGCTTCTTAGCTTGCCATCTTGCTATGCTCCCATCCTTGAACTTTATAATTGCAGATCTGGTCCTGCTCTTCATTCATTCCCTTGTTTGAAACTTTTAAAGCTTTCCCAGTGCCTTTAAAAGAAAGTCCAACATTTTAAGTATCTCATGAGCCCTTTATGACCTGTTTCCTGTTTATAATTCTAGCATCGTCTCTCAACACACTGCCCTCCTTCTTTGCATTTTGTCTCAGCCACACTCACCTTCGTTGTGCTTTTCAATTCATAATGTTCAACTTCCATTGAACTCAGCAGGAAAGTCATTTTCTCTGGTAAACTTCTCTGAGTTTTCTGTACAGGTTTCGATAGCCTTGCTGTGTGCTGGCTCCATATACTTGCACTAACCAATATTCATAGACCCTACATAGCTTTAAAAATTTCCCATCTCTTCTTCTAGATGGTATGCCGTGTAAGAATAGGGTTTCTATTGTGTGTGTGTGTGTGTGTGTGTGTGTGTGTGTTTGTATTATAGTACCTATTACCATTTTGAAACATAATGATTCTATAAAATTAGTATTGAACAAATAAATATAAGTAAAAAAATTGTGGACTCCTCCAAACCTTCTTCCTCTAGTGCCCTTATGCCCATTTCTCTCTTAGGACATATTTATAATGAGCCCATGGCACTCAGCTTTTCTTCAGAAGACCCAGGATTAAAGTGCTATCTCCAGTCTTTATTTCTGAAATTCATAGGAACATCTAATACTTAAGATTGTCATTTCATAATGTCTCTGGGTATTTGCTTTCCTGTGACTATCAGCTGACCAGATGATTTATTTAGCAACTGATTCTTCCTCTACTTTGCTCCTACCCCACCCCTGTTGAATCAGCAGTTAATCTACATTGGCAATTATTTTCTTGCCCTGGAAGTATTGATGCATAGACTTGTGATGAAGAGAATGAGAAGTCAACCCTCAAAATTACCATCTGGGAATTACTATTATTATTATTATTATTATTATTATTGCTTTATAGTACTCACTAGCTCCTTCAATTGTCATAGACTTATTAAAATGACAGTAAATCAGTTTTTTCAGTTATTTACTATATTGAGTATGGGGGGAATTAGAGGAGTTTAAAAGATGTTGTAGGTTGGCGAGCCAGTCTTTTCGAGTTTTTATAGGATGTTCATAAAATAAAGTCAAGACATATGCATATATTTGATATAAATTTTTAAATATGAAGAATAGAGAAGTAATTAAGAATCATTTGTAGGTAAAAGACATAGCTCCCCCTCCCCCAACTTCATAGGTGTAGTCTTTTGGCAAGTTACTCCACCTCTTTTTGCTTCAGTTCTCACATCAGTAAAATTGGCATAATGGTATTATTTATCTCACATGGTTGGTGCCTGACATGTAGTAAGTGCTCAGTATATGTTGTCTTTAAGAAGTCTCTATTTTATTTTGGTGATTTACAAAGCAACATATAAACATGCTACTAGCTAAATAAAATACTAGAGATTATTATGTTTCTGAGAAACAAATGTCTGGCAAAGAAATTAGGTTTACTCAGAAGAAATTAAGTTAACTGTAACTTAATCCAATTCTTGAAAAACGGAATACTTTTGTATAGTTCCATGATGCTATACTACGCCAGGTAAACCTCCCAGGTAGTCATAGAATCTGGAATAATTCAGGACATAGTCTTTGATTCATTGTTACCCAAAGCTTTCTGTTTCTTCTTCCCTGCTTCTCTTGGAAAAGAAAAGGTTAATGTTCATGTTGATCACCTTGACTCTTAGATCTTGCTTAATATCCTCTCCTGTAGTGCTTGCATTCGGTTTTTACCTATAGAACTGCTCTTAATGTGTCAGTGTTCAAAGTATGAGGCACCCCCTGCCTCTGTGATGCAAAAGTAAAGAAGAGTTCAAATGGAAATTTTGGCCTACCTTTTCCTTTAATAATCGCCTAACTCTACTTCCTAGGGATAAATAGGCACAGCATCACTAATGGCATCCGTTCATTCCTCAAAAGCAAAAACCAAATCAAGAAAAACCTATGTGAGACAGAAAAATTCCAAGAAGCATTATCCTCTCTTGGCAGCAGAAGTTACAGAAGTAAAATAGACAAATCTCTAAAAATCATAATGAACCCCCAAACTGAGGAATATCCTCAAATTATGTCACTGAACTTGGCTTTGGAAAGAGAGGCTGACAATGAGCTTGTGAGCTGGTGTCAGTCAGCTCCTCCATAGCACCAGATGTGTGTAGAGCAGTGGTTCTCAACCTTCTGGCCCTTTAAATACAGTTCCTCATGTTGTGACCCAACCATAAAGTTATTTTTGTTGCTACTTCATAACTGTAATGTTGCTACTGTTATGAATCGTAATGTAAATATCTGATATGCAGGATGGTCTTAGGCGACCCCTGTGAAAGGGTCGTTCGACCGCCAAAGGGGTCGCGACCCACAGGTTGAGAACTGCTGGTCTAGAGAGTGCGTGTGCATGTGTGTGTGTGTGTGTATGTGTATGGGAGGACAAGGTTCTTAGTCTAACTCCTTGCCTGATGCATAACATTATTTTTCAATATCCCTGACAGGTAGTTGTCTACCTTCTGGGTGTGTAGTTTTAATAGTGGTCTTCTCATGTTCTGAAGAAACCATTCCAACTAGATTCAATAGTTCAGGAGAAGAGATGCAATGGTATAGGAAGGATCATGTTAGGTAGGATGATAGACATCTGTTGCTTCTCTTCATGGATTAAGATAGAATAAGCAAGAAGTATTTTTCTAAGTGTGTTGCAAAAACTGTAGGGACTATGTTTGAGGAGGTGGTAGGTGGATTTTGGCCTTGGGCTTGTCTATCATAAACTATTTTCTCTTTAACCAACTCTGAAAAATAACCTGCGAAATTATACATCTGCAAAGTCATGGAGGAGTGATCTTAGGGTTTGCCTGTCAGAAACACAAGGATTATTAAATCATATGGCTTTTGCCTCTCTGCCTCCCAGTCCTGTATTTTTTTTTAATGTGAATTTAAGGATTATTAAAAGGTTAGGAGAAAGACTGAATGTTGTGGCTTCTTTCCTCTTTTTAGATTTATTTTCAGAAGGAGATATATTTAAGTGTACCTCAATCAAAAAGTGTATATAAAAAAAAGCTAACTGACACATATAAGATATCACCGGATGGTGGCAGGTCTGCAGGTAGGATGCTGGTTTTCTGACAAGGACTTGTTATGAGCCCAGTGTATTTTTAAAGGGCATTCAACCCAGACTGTGTTATAACAATCTGTTGGCTGTGCTCCAAATTTCAATTTTGTTTTCTTCGGGAAGTAAAAGATGAAAGCATCAGCAGCAAGCCCTCACATCCAGAATATGCTAGCAGCACCATTTAAGGCTAGTTATTATGATGTGTCTGGCTTAGGAGATGTGTAATTACAAAGTGTTTATTTCACAATTGTTCCAAATTTGAGAGCATTTAGAGCTCAGTGCAGTGTTTGTCTTAATACACAGAGATAGGGACCCTCAGGAAAAGTAAGCTAACGGTAAACACAAACCAGAGTGTTAATATTTGTCCTCGTTGGTATTGTTGATTGCCTAACAAACCCTTTGTGGGCAGCAGACATCCAAGAGTTCCACACAGTATATGGGCACTAAAGTACATAACTGTTTATGCAACTAGTATTGTAAATTGGTACATAGGCTGGAAGTTTTATCAAGTGCACAGACAGTGCTATATTTCTAAAGGAAACTATTGCTTAATTAAAAACCAGCTTGGGCATTTAAAAAAAGAACAAAAATTAAGGCACCTCATTGAACAGGGTGGATAAAAGGAAAGGTTTGTAGTTCTTTTGTCTTTTTGATTGTACACAGGAGCTGTTGCTGATGCAGAGGGAAGGGTTAACATTTAAAATGGACTGGTTGCCTCCTGATTTCTTGCACATAAAACCATGAGAAGTTCAGGGAGAGACTTCTTCCCCCAGTAATGAAGCTCTCTGCTGCTAATGGCCCATGCAGACTCCCTTGGCTCCTCCAAATTAGAAATACTTTTGTGCTCCTTTGCTTCATTAACAGTAAAGAGAGGGAGATTGGTGGCTATTTAGGGCATGGGGAAATTGGTGGCTATTTAGGGCAAGCGAAAATTGTAGCAATTGTGGTTGGTAAATTCTCTTCATGGTGTTCTTCGACTCTTGATGTTCCTTGGGTGCTTTTCAGAAGAGCCCACCACTGTCTCTGCTAGCATTTTTCCTAGAAGGATGGGAGTTATTTGAATTTTTGGTCCTGGGTGATGGTCAACACAAGGCATCTTGCCTACTGAGAGATGATGGGTCTTTTACATTTTGATTTATTTTTCAGAATGTATCCTATGATTCTTTCCACTTCTAGCTGTGATAAGGGTATATTGGATAACCTTTACCTCCTCTACCCGTATTGCATTACAGAAAGCTGGTGCTGCATGTGAGTGCCTGTGAAATTGCATCCTGAATAAACCTTGCTAGAGAGATGGTGTGGCTTGATAGGAATAGGGCAATGCATGAAGAAGCAAGAGGAAAGGATACTTTAGAACCACAATGTGCTATGGTGGGTCTCTGATTGATCAAGGGGTTAGCATCAGATTATTAGATGCTCTTTGGAAGGAAATGGCATCACAAGAAAGGTGCAAAAAGTCCTAAAGACAAATAGAAATGAATTAGAGTTAGGATTCAGTTGCTTATTTGAAGAGGGGGTCAGTTTTATAAGGGCCTTCTGAACCTGGAGAGTAAGGTCTGAAAAATGGCTTCTTCAATAATCGAAGTTACAATTTATAGAAACTAAACCAGGAGAAATTACATCCTGAAAATTGATGCTGATGGAAATTGAGAAGTAACTAAGTCTAGTTGAAGTGACCAGGAGGATTTTTGGGGCCACATTGTTGGAATTAAGAAGCATTTCTGGAAATATCTACCCAATAGATTATATTATAACATATAGAGGTAATATTTTCAAGGTGGTATGCATGATATCTTAAGAAAAGAGTGACAAAATATAGGTTGAAATTAAATGTAAACAGATGGGTGGATAACAGAATTCTTCTTTTGGTTTATAGTTTAAAATAACTATTTGTAAAAGTAGTTTAATTGAGAGCACTTGACTGGAAAAATAAGAAATTAAAGTCCATAAGAAAACCTTAGCATTTTCCTAAACCAGGGCTCACTAATAGTGTAGATTGCCTGTAGGTGCCCAGAAGAGGTTTTCTGACCACCAAACATAAGTGTTTAAGTCCTCTTGGCAAATATTCTATTGATATGGAGGTTGACCATATTAAGCTCTGTTCACTTAGGATCAAAATGCTTATCTTCTTTGATTAATAAGTTTACATGAAATCCTCTGACACTCATGTGGTTTTCTGGGTAGACTTCCCGTTGGGGAGAAACATCACAAAGGGGCCAGTTGAACTATTAAGCTGAGCCATGATGATTGAGAACAAATGGGTAGGAGATACAAGGGAGAAAATTAAGCTTTCTAAAGCTTATGTAAAGATTAAAAATCTATAATAATAAAAGTGTAATATGCTAATTAGACTGGACGTCCTTCCGGACATCCTTCTGGATGACCTTCTGGATGAAGCCGGGGCTGCGAGGTAAACTCAGGTCTCAGGTGCCACAGGGAAGCTGGTGCTGGCAGCCTGGGGAAGGAAGGCCTACCCTTGCATGAATTTCATGCATTGGGCCTTTAATTAATAATTATAAATGTTATAAATGGAGGAGGAATTTTAGAATGTGAATATCCCATGACTGGAAGAAGGGACAGAATAAAAAATGGAGGAAATTCCTACAATGGATTTGAAATCAGAACAGATAACCTTTATGTCCATTCTGATTCTAAGAACATGAGTTGAATCTTCAACAATCTTGTTCTTTAGTTCCAATTTAAATTCTGATATACATGTGAAAAAAACAAACGCTAAGGATCCTAAACCCAAAGAGAGAAAGAAGTCTCCCCCACCCCAAACTTTCTAAAGATTTCGTTAATGCTGCATAGGGAAATCTTAGAAAAGCATAGTTCTTTTATTCCCCATGCCCTGATTATTTTTCATCCCTTTAATTAACTTACAGATTAAACAAATACATTTAATCCTACAAGGCTCTGTAGCACTAAAAGTATTGAGTGTGTTTTTTAATGACCAAGTAATCCTCTAGACATTAAAATAAGTAGCACAGGATGGCAAACCTGGCCCATCTGAGGTTCTTAAATGAGCTGTAGATAGATCTTGTTTGGCTTGCTAATGGTTACTGAATACTTTACATAGGTTATCTCTTTAAGTTTCCCAGGAGCTAGATGAGATACATTCTACCGTTGATTCCATTGAAAAAATTAAAAAAAGAAAGCTTGAAGAGGGTCAGTAATTTGCCCAAGTTCATATACCTAGCGCATATAAGATATAGATTTCCAGTTTATACCCATTTGACCATAGTCCCCAAGCACTTAGCACTAAAACAGTTTCCTTTTATAATATGCCACTGGATTGTAAATTGGCTGTGGATATGCTCATGCTACACCTCACTTTGAAAACCCAACATCCTTCATCTCATTTCCCTCCTCTTTGAGAATTTAATTATCTGCCTGCAGCAAAATGCCACAGTTAAAGGTTCTTATGAAAACTAAAACAAAGAGGGAAGGACAGTCATAATGTGTATTGATTTTTATTTTGCTTTATTTTTTTCCTGTCCACTTTGACTTTCTTTTATGGTCTTAGCATGTGGCCAACCCTATTCATGTTCTAGTGAAGTCTTAAAAACCACTTTCTGGAATGGGCTGTGCAAAATCATTTACGGAAATGAAAACTTTATAATTCTACCTGTGACGTTTACCTAACACTTTTGCCACACTCTGGCTCAGTTTCTTCATTTGGTAAAATGCAGTCCTTCTAGAAACCCTTTAGGAAATTGGCACCAGCTTTTGGGCGAGCTCTTCCATGCATTCTTTCTCTATTTAGTAGACATGATTTGAGTGCCTGTTGTGTGAGGGTCCAGTGCCAGGATAGCAAGAAGAATATATCTCTAACATAAGGATCTCACAACCTATGCTAACAAGCACAAAAGCAAGCCCAACAACACTGAGGTGCGATAGTAGGTGTGAGCACTGGGCATTGTGCAAGCCCACAAGCGAGGAGCCAAGCTACCTCCTCCCTCTGGGGAAGGCTACTGACGCCATTCCTGCTGGGCAGTGGGAGGTGGGCTTCTGAGAGTCTGGGCACATCAGGTTCTGGCTCTCAGTCATTGCTCCCAATAAGGATATCTACTGACTATATAATATATTTTCTGCTGTGGAGAAACCTGGTCTACAGCAAAATTCTGGTCATGGACTTTTTTTTTTTTTTAAATAATAGACTATAGTCCTGGTATATGTGAATTCATTGAGATGGCATTTTAGTGGCATCCGTTATGAACGTTACTACCTCCAATCCACCAGACCAGTGACATGCACAGACAATGCAAGGACAGCTTTGCACTGGGCTGTTTTGACGCATGCAGTGACTGCTGGAACCTCCACAGACACACAGAGTAGAAGGGGCCTACAGCACACATGGAGAGAATAGAAGATGAGTCATAACTGATGGAAGAAGAGTACATTAGATCCAGGATGAACAAATAACTTAAAACCCTTTTTTTTTTCTTTTTAAATTCACGCTAGAACTAATGCTCCGGATGTTTCTTATGACTTAACCTTGACTGACAGCAGAAATAAGACAACCACTGTCAACTATGTGCGTGACACATTGTCTAACCCTGATGGCTGGATGGCTCTGCTCTTGGATCAAGAGACCTACTCACTGCGATTTGAGACTCCTCGGACCAACAGATCTCTGCAGGGAATTTATTCAATGGTGTGTTCCATTTCCAAGTGCTTATGATGTTTCCTTCTGTAGAATAATAGTTTGAAGGTATTAGCATCTTTTGGTATTGATAAAGAAAACTGCAGCAGCATTTTGACCAGATGAATGTATGACTGTAACTTGAATACAATGTGTGTGTGTGTGTGTATTTGAAAATTTTATAATCTGTTTAATAAAATGTTCAAGTTTATGTATTTCAAGTTTATATATATTTCACCCTGAGTGCAGATTGGTTCTGCCTGAATTTTTAGGTTTATTAATACAATAAAAAACAGCTTCTAAGCAATCTATAGAATTGTATTCTTATATTATGGGTTAAGAACCAACTTAACCCAGAGAGAAGTGTTTGTAACCCAAGAAAAATGCCTTAACAAAGCATTTTTATGTTGCATACTGCCACCTTGTGGTCAAAGATTGACTTGTAAATGAAGGTCTAGGTGTCAAATGGTTAGGGGGAACAAACACAGGAATAGTCATGTAGGAAGTGGGTGCATTTTCTGGGGAAAAAAAAACAAGCAAAGGTGGATTCCCTCAAGCTTCTTTTCTTCCTTTGAACACGTTTCTTTCTTTCTGTCTCCTAATATTTCTATTCCCTACAAGCCCCGAGAGCAGTCTTAGGGAACTAGAAGCTGGTTTAGGTGTGCCATAGTTCTGAGGAATTCAAAACAGAATCTGTCTTTATCCTCTCACCACCTCTCTGAGAGCAGAGAGCTCTTTCCTTCCCTAAAGGTTCCCATGAGAACATTTCATGGAATTTGCATAAGGTAAAGGCAGCCGATTGGTGACTGGTTTCTCTCCTGGCGCACACTCTCCAACTTTGTGATATGGGACAAGTTTCCTGAACCTCTACCTGCCTCACTCTCCTCATCTGTAAAATGGGGCATGAACAGTAACAATCACAGGGGATATTTCAAGGATTGAATGACTTTATGTGAGTCGTACTTAAGCATGTAGCACAGTGGTTCCCAACCTTGGTTGCACATTAGAATCACCTGGGAATCTTTTTAAAATCCTGATTTCTGGGCCCCATCCTCTGGAACTTCTGTTTCTTTGGTATGGGGTGGGGCCACAACATTAGTAACAAAGAAACAGAATTTCCGGAGGATGAGGCCCAGAAATCAGGATTTTAAAAAGATTCCCAGGTGATTCTAATGTGCAGCCAAGGTTGAGAACCACTGATGTAGCACATGCTACAACAGTGTTCGCTATTGCTGTTATAAATGGATGATACTGCCAACATTGCCTGCCTCTTTAAAGGGATTCCAGACCTAGCTCTGTCTCGTCTAGCTATTTGACCTGGGACAAATCGATCCACTTGTCTGGGCCTTGGTTTTCTCTTGTGTTAATTAAGGAAGTTAAACAAAAGGAAACTTATGGTGTCTTTTCGTCCTCACCTGTATGATTTTGTAAACTCTAGTTCTGAGTTTGTTACGAAGTGGATTCAAATAAGCCCATTCCCCAGAAAAAAAGTCGTCTGGGTGTAAACTATCTTATTTCTAAACAACTCAGTGCGGTGTCTTTCCGTCCTCACCTGGTATGATTTTGTAAACTCGAGTTCTGAGTTTGTTACGAAGTGGATCCAAATAAGCCCATTCCCAAGAAGAAAAGTCATCTGGGTGTAAACTATCTTATTTCTAAACAACTCAGTGTTGTTTGTAGCTTTTTAAAAAAATGTATTTTATTGATTTTTTACAGAGAGAAAGGGAGAGGGACAGAGAGTCAGAAACATCGATGAGAGAGAAACATTGATCAGCTGCCTCCTCCTTACCCCCTACTGGGGATGTGCTCACAACCAAGGTACATGCCCTTGACAGGAATCGAACCCGGGTCCTTTCAGTCCACAGGCCGATGCTCTATCCACTGAGCCAAACTGGTCAGGGCTGTTTGTAGCTCTTTTTACAGGGGAGTCTTCCTTCCTAAATAAGCTCTATTGTATTTTTCTCTCACTTCAAGTACTCAGCAACATTTGACAACTTTGCTCCTGGGAATTACCTCCGGCTGGTCCACCCAGTCCTGTGGCCTTCCCCTGACATCCTCATACGGTGCGGGAGTCGAGTGGGGCGGTCTTTGCCCTCTCTTCCATCGCCTGGTAAAGACCAAGGCTGTGACTGGTTCTTCAATAGCCAGTTGAGGCAACTCACCTATCTGGGTAAGTATAAATTGCATGGGCATTTTTAAGGGCACGTAATAAGAAACCACCGCTCACTCTTGAAGTTTAGACAGTTGTGCTATGAAACGATGGGGAACTGAGGGAAACAGCTGTGTGTTATGGTTAAGTGGATGGGCTTTGAAATCAGACTTCCTGGTTTAAATCCCAGCTCCAAGACTCACTAGCTATGGGACACTGGGCAGCTGCTCTTTTACTCTGAGGCTCAGCCTCCTCACTTATAAAATGAAATAATAGGACCTACCCCAAAAGATAGGAAATTATATAAAGGATAATATGTAAAACTTTTTATCCGAGTGCCTAACCCATAGCAAGTGCTTATTAAACATTGTTATTAATATTTTCAATTCACTTTAAGGCACTGTTATATTTGTAGAAAGATCAAGTGCATGGGAAAGACAGGATGGCTTGGTATGGCCACATATATTAGGAGCAACAGAGAGGACAGGTGACAGCTACAAAGAGGAGGAATGAAGAGTGAAGTTACTGTGGAAGGTGAGAAGGAAAGCCTTGAAAGGGGATCCAAGGTCAGGAAGGTGCGGAGGCGTGGAGGGCTGACCTGAGGATCTGAGGACTGGGGTGGGCTGTCTCTGTCTTGCATCAGGATGTAGCATACAGGAGGCAACCTACTGCTATTTCTCTCTCTCTCTCTCTCTCTCTCTCTCTCTCTTTCTCTCTCTGTCTTTCAAAACAATACACATATCCTCACGTGAGGATTAAAACAAAAAGATGTAGGATGCAGGAACCTCATCTTATAGGACCAGAAACCCTTCTGTGATTGCAGAGTAATAGATGGCTGAAGGATTTCTTTATCATCTCATTGTGCGTGTTTCACAGGAGTTTTCTTTTGACTTCCTGGTGTTGGTCTCATATTCTTGTTCTATACCATGTCAGCATTGGTCACTCTGAGCACTGTGATGATGTCCATTTATACCAACCTCAGCTCAGTGTGGTCTGTAAGGAGAATCTGTCCAAATGGGTCTCTAGAATGTCAATTTTGTTATCAATTAGTCTTAACAGATCCTGGTCAGATTCAGGAGAACTCACAGCACCTCAAGTCCCAGCCCCTGCTACAAGCCAGTCTTGTCCCTAAGGATGTAGAGAGCTGGGCAATTGTCCCGAGTCCCCGGCCCCTCTCCCTGGTGCCTAGCTGTATGTCCGCTGAGTCTGAGCTACACTTAAGCCCTGGGATGATGACATGTCAATAGCACCATAGAGGAGAGTATGGTACTTCTCTGGTATTTTTATCTTTGCCAAATGGATTGTTGTATATTTTACTTGCACTGAATTGTAATGTTCAGATTTTCTTTTTGATTTGATACATTAATAATTGTAACCTAAAACTATAAAAACTCAGGAGGGACAGAGAGCCTGTGGCTGGTTTACCACTCTGGAGCGGAATACCAGTAGCAAGAGCAAATCGCTGCCATTAATTTTAACTATGACTGTTCACTTGGTATATATTATAGAGCAAAATTTAATTTCAAATGGTCCTTGTTCTATTACTTAGTGTGCTCTTCAGAAACATGTCCATTGGTCAGATTCTGTTCATGAGCTGCGGACAAATTTGAATACTCACATAAGCCAAAATGATAAAGGAACATTTGGGGCTTAAAGACAAAATCAAATCAAATCACACAGTTACAGATTTTCTTCCCTTTTGATAGTATTACTTATTGAATTAATAGCAAGTGAAACTATTATTCTATATATACTAGTATATACATACATGGTATAAATACGCATACCATAAGTATGTATAAGTATATATATTTATGCATAGATGTACCTCTGCATATGTATATTGTATATATATATGATGCGATGAATATTTTAATGTAAAACATTTTAATTAGGTATATAGTTTTCATTAATTTTTACAAAGTTCTTTGTCAGAATACCCGGGTATTTCCACCCTTTGAATAATATGAGTTGGAAAAGGAACAGGAAGTCGCAGAGGGTTGGTTGAATGTTTAGTGAACTTGGAGACCCTTGTTCCTTGGAAAGGATTCCCAGGGTTCCGAGCAGTGGCTCTCAGGGTCATTTGTGCTTCCTGTACCCTCTGAGCGTAAGGGGTAGAGAGGAGGCCAGAGCCATGTTTGTTCCCATTTCTGGGCTGGCACAGTGAGGACACCAGGACCCAGGGGGAATGGAGGCTCCTCCCGCTCCTCCTCGCTGGTACCCATGCAGCTCTCTTGGTTTGCATGGATTTGGTTTGATCTCCTTTGTGCATAGTTTGCAGCATCTTTAGGAGGGCTAAGGATGCCATGATGCCTAAATGGCAGCGAGGGAGTTGCAGCTGGTACCTGTTTCAGTTCTGTGCCATGCATTTCACATATTGGTTAGTTTACTTAATTGATTTTTTAAATCATGTGATATTATAAGTCTGTGATTGGCCTATTTTACACAAAATACATATAATCTAAGAAGAAAGCCCAAGTACAGACCTCACATTCTGTGTGGACATATTCCTGGATGAAAAATCATGGGGAGAGTTGTGTGTACAAGTTTCATTTCATTGTAGGGACACTGCTTGGCGTCCTTCAGGTCCCCTGAGTTTCCTGTCAGACTTTCAGGGGGGACGGGGGTTGGGGGGAGGGTCCCACTCCTTTTCCTGGCTGGCTTTCACTCAGAGTGCTGCTCCACTGACCATTCATTTGTTGACCACTTCTAAGTGGATTGTCTTTTGTATTGTTTGAGACCAAACCACATCCCCCAGGAGAGGAATTTTTTTCAATCACAATTATATTCATTTCCTGCATTTGGCTACTTCATGTGTTTGATTTAAGATACCCGACTAACCTTAGACATGGCCGAGAATGGGAGAAATCAGAACCCAGGCATTCTAGCTCCTGGCTATGGATCCCTCCACTAGAGTGTGCTGCCTGCCAAAGAATCATTGATCACTGACCAGAAAGGGTGGTGCTGGGGGTGCTGGGCAGGGTCATGGGAGAAGACTTCTCGCTGATCCCCAGTGACAAAGACAAAGGATCCTGCACATATAATATCTCTGACCCTTGCATTTCTCTCTCTACCGAGGCGAGTCTTGTCTTTGTTCCGCAAACATCTTTATGGAATGCAGGTTCTTTGGAAAGCTCATGGCCAGAGCTTAGGGCTTAAGGTTTTAATCAGTGGCTGGCTGGCTATTTTACCTGGGGCATGGAATTATAAATGCTCCATGCCTCAATAACTTCATCTATACAGCGAGGTTAAGAATACTGACTTATCTCTTGCAATTGTGCTACCAAACACCCCAAACATCCTCAGGTGTGATTAGTGTGCCATGTTACCTTACTCAAAATTTTCTCAAGAGATTATTTCTTTAGAATTTTTTTTTTTTTATTTCCTCGGAACTTTAACAACATCACAAGCCTTGAACTCATCATCACCTTTCTGAAAAGGGTCTCATTTTATTTTCCTTGACTAGATTTTGTTAGAGAGCTGAGATTCATGATCATATGACATATATGACATATTGTTCCCATGATTGAAATTTAATACCACTTAAGCAATTGCTACCCACAGAATAAGATAACCTCGCTCATTTAAAGAGATCTTGTAAGGAGATTGGTTCGGGTGGACTTTCTAAAGTCCCTGAGAATGCTGCCCACGGAGCCCCTTACAAAACAGACCACAAGTGAAGTACTGTGTGCTGTGGTTGTGTTAGGACCCGGAGGGGCAGTATTGGATGTGATTAACTATTATGGATGGTGGTTCTGAGATGTTACCTCTATGCCATGCTTGGGATGGGTAAGCCTGTAGAACAAGTGTTCTTTCTCATTTTCAAAGCCGGACTCAAAGCCAGCAAGCCCATCTCCCCATTTATACTATTTGATTCCCTGGCAGCTCCTGGCTCTGCCTGACACAGCCAGCTTCCCCCTGCCTCTCTCCCCGCTGTTGTTTTCCAGGGCGGTTTCAGTTCATGGTGAACTATTTTTATTTTTTAGTTACATTAACGCTATGAAATAATTAGTCAGCTAATTAATCTGGTTTACAAGCTTTGTAGGATTCTTCAGCTGTCAGTCAGGCCCCAGGCCCGAGGCCTACATCTCGTCTCAGCTCTCTTGCCCATGTGATTCCTGTTGCCATGGCTACTGGCTGCATCTGCTGACACCCCACTCTCTATTTATTGCTTAATTAAGAATTTCACGCTCAGCCCTTATCTGCCTCTAAGAACAAGCGCACACTGTTAAGAAATTCCAAATATAGGCCCAGGCACAAGGAAAGCCTTTCTTGCGGGCTTGGCTGGACGGAGCCCCTCTCAGGATCTTCTCGGCATCCCAGCCGCCACCCTTCAATCAAAAATCATTAAATGGGACAGAGATAATGAGCATGTCGCATATCAAAAGAAGGATGTTTGCTTGATCCCAAGGAGGAAAAGCTGCTTGTCTCCATCTCAGCTCCACTTCAAAGGGAGATGAGACCCCCTCTTCCGTGGGGCCTGATAAAGCCTCATTTGTTCTGGGCTTGACTTATGCAAAAGGTCTGGTATGTCCGAGTCCCATTGCACAGACGTGGCCTCCCCCCCACCTCTTGCCTCCACCTCCACCAGCCCCTGCCTGGCCTTCCGCACACTGCACACTCGTGTGTCAGCACTTAGGCAGCTGGGTCCCCCAGAGCATCAGGCGGAGCGTGTAATCACCGACTCTCCACCGACAATGGCCACTTGTAAGGGGGTGGCCAGGAGGAGGTCTTCCTCACAATAGGAACACAATTATTGCAGCTGCTGGGGAGGGCCAGGCTTCTTCCTGTAGAAATAGAATAGGACTTGCTCAAAACAGGGGACGAAGTGGGGGGGAGGTGGCGGGGGTGGAGATGGGGGGAGGAAACAATCTTGAGTTGATTATTCATATTCTGACTCCTGGAAGCCCCATGCGGAACCAGTGGGGTTCCAGCAGCTGCTCGTGCACAGCCCTCTGCTCATAATTGTACATTCTGTCAGGGGTCAACTTACTTTTGACCCTGTCCTTTCATATCGGTAAAAGGCTCTTCAGGACAAACTGTTGGGTTGTGGCAGGGTGCATTAAACACTCACAGGCCCTTCCACTTGCTTTCTCCCCCACCCAACCAGCAGCCGGTGATAAATTCATATCAGATGCTGAGCCATTCTCCACTGCCCTCCTGAGTTCACACAGCCCCCGCCCCGGCACCGCGATGCTGGGACAATGTGTGGGGCGGCAGCTGAGAGAGTCCGCCTGCTAGGCTCACAGGCTCCTGCGTACCACCTTTCTCTGATCGGACTGAAAAGGGACATGTGTAGCCAGGCTGGCTGATGCTTGTCTCCAAGTGTCCCCCTCGCCAAGATAAAGGCAGGCTGTTTGGCATGAAGCCGGGGCTGTTGTCCATGAGGGCAAGAGGGCTGAAGTAGGGAGACAGATGGACTGTATTGTCTGCGCCAGGTGCCCTGAAGAACTCAAGTCACAGGAGGCTCGGAAAAGATGCTGTTAACTTGCGAGCTGTGAAAATAAGGGATGTTTTCCTAAGTGTGCGGCTAGAAGATCATGGATACTGCTTAGGG
The DNA here is from genome assembly GCF_000412655.1 of Myotis brandtii. Lineage (NCBI taxonomy): Eukaryota > Metazoa > Chordata > Mammalia > Chiroptera > Vespertilionidae > Myotis > Myotis brandtii. The sequence continues at coordinate 782,520 of NW_005371660.1, forward strand.
TTTCTCTTTTCTCAGAGCGCCGAGGGCACCGGGCTGGAGCAGGCTGCTGCCTGGACCCTTCTGCTCTTGAGCTGGTCCAGAAGACCCTGAGCTGCTCCTTGGGATGGAATGCTGCTAGGGTCTAAGATGGAGAGTTGACTCAACTGGCTGCCAGGTCTCCTTGGGAGGATTTTATAAGCAGAACAGAATCGTAATTCTTTGAAACTCTGCAGACATGCCATGCTGTGTCCCTCTAAGGCAATCTATAGCATTCTAGTTAATAAATTAATTTACATTCTTATAGAAAACCCATTCCCACAAGATCCCCAAGGATTTTTACAGGTAATATGGCGAACTGACTTCAGGGAAATGCAGTAAACTTCATGGCAAAAATACAGAGAGTGGAACAGGAGCTGGAAAGGTGAGAAGGGATTTTGCCTCTTGATGACAAGCAACTTCTTCAAAAGGAAAAGGAAGGAAGAAAGGGAGGAATGGAAAGAAATAAGGAAGGAAGGAAAACTAAGAAGTCAGAATCAAATACTTTTTCTAGGGATCCCTGATGAAGGCACTAATGCTTAGTGACACTGGCAGCTACCCTTCGTTCACAAAGGGCTGGGCACAGGTGGCCATTAAAATGATCACCTCACATCTTATATTTTGGGAATATAACGTAGTTTGCAAGCTTTTGGTACAATTGATTAAAAGTAAGAAGTGTGAACATAAGGATCTCTTTTTTTATTTGGGTCTCCTCACTTGTTAAGAACACCTGCTTCTGAGAACAAACCACATTTTTGAGAGTATGGAGGAGAGAAGTTGTAAAATTCCTCAATTTGGTGCCTTCTAAGTGTGCCTCATGGGCAGACAGCTGGAATGCATGGTACCAGGCCCATCCCTCTAAGTGCTGGTTCTGTAGGTCTGCACAGGGCCCAGGAAATCACAGATGCCCCATAGGTGGCAAACATTTATCTGCATCAGAATAACAATTGTTATTGTGTGCTAAGTTAATTAAGAAGATTTAATTGAGCCGAAACCGGTTTGGCTCGGTGGATAGAGTGTCGGCCTGCGGACTCAAAGGTCCCAGGTTCGATTCCGGTCAAGGGCATGTACTTGGGTTGCGGGCACATCCCCAGTAGGAGATGTGCAGGAGGCAGCTGATCGATGTTTCTCTCTCATAGATGTTTCTAACTCTCTATCTCTCTCCCTTCCTCTCTGTAAAAAATCAATAAAATATATTAAAAAAAAAAAGAAGATTTAATTGAGCTAACTCTCAGGACTGTGGTTAATGCAGATCTATCTATCTGTTGGTGTCTCGGTCAAGTTCTTTTACTCTTACACTTAAAAAAAAATCACTCTTTCAAGGATGCATGTCCCTGGGGATAATAGAGGAATCAAAGGGGATCACAGAATTTTCATAAAATGTTTCTGTGAAGGTTTTTAAAAGATTCTGTGTTATAAAGGCCAAGGTAACTCTGTGACTGTCTCTAAAGCTGGAATCAGACAGCAGTGTGGTCTTGTGAACCAAACTTTACCCGCCCAGGGACCAACTGACAAGCCAGCCTTCTCTCCGTTTAAGTAATGGAGGCTAATGTCTGGGGAGCCAGGTCCAGTTCATTGAACAGGTAGGTAGAAACAGCAGTTGTGTGAGGCAGATCTGGGAAAAAAGGTGGTGGTAGAGGACAGGGCAAGCTAAGCTGAAAATGCAGAGAGAGGACCAAATCTGACAACAGCTAGAGAAGGCGAAGGCATGGGCCAGGGTGAGAATGGACCAAATCTGCAGACACAGATCACAGTGGCTGTTTTGTGTTCTCTCCATGTGTAGTCAATGGCTGACTCACCTATATGCATGTGGGCTGAACGAGAGCTCCTAATATGTGCCTACACCTGAAGGGCAAAGTGGGAATGGGAATATAAATAAAGAATGAAACAGGAAAGGAATCTATAACCTGCTAAGATGCCATGTGTTTCTTTCCATGTAGGTACCTATTTATCGCTCTAAATTCTAAGAGAGAATTATTCATTTTTCTCTTTCTTAGTGCTCCAGTGAGGATACAATTCGCCAGGCACAGCACATAGCTCTGGTGGGCACTGGTATCATTTCTAGCTGAGCAGCTCTCTTTCCTCTTACCGGGAGCTATTTTCTTAGCACTTTTCTCTCTTCCTCCTATCTGAGCTTGCTAGCTCAGATCATATAACACTTGTCAGCATAATTTGGCAATAATTGACCCATATACTTCTTTTCTTTTTGAGGACCAACCAGATATTCTTACAATCTGGGAAGGATCAACTGCAGTAAGTCTCCATTTATAAACAGAGCAGATTAACCATTCTCGTATTACAAACACAGAATCAGAAATCAAGCACTGAGAAAACATATGTACAATATCACAGCTTGTATAATGCTTTTAAACTCTTCCCGAGACAATACCTTTATTCTCAAATGATTTTCGTATTTATCCAAATTGGAAATGACACTTAACATTTACCCTGTCTTTTTAGAGTCAAAGCACTTAACAGATTTTAGCAGAGCTGGTTACATTGCTTACAGCTCTATACCATGGCTCATCGTGATTAGGCGCAGCTGTAAAAAGAATAAAAAGCGTATTTCTTGGGTTTTGTTATCTGGCTCTTAGAATCATAAGCATGTCATAATAACAGTGGCGAAAATAGCTGACTTTATTTTCCATTATGTGCCAGGCACTGCACTAAGTATATTACATTGCTTCATCTTTTCTTCCCAGTAACCTTTTGAGGTAGATAGTAGGATTATTCCCATTTTTTAGAGAAAGTGACTGAGGTTCAGATGGTGAGTAACTTGTCAGGTGCCCACATCTAGGAACTGAAAGACCCAGAATTCAAATTTAGGCTCTTGGACTCCAGTATCCACATTCTTCCCCACCACTCTCTATGGCACCACTCTCATGACGCAGCAATGGTGTTTGGAAAGAATTAGCCTTCCAAGCCATGCTCACGTGCTCTGACCCAGTCCGCAGAAGGGCATGTATAGGTAGTGGTGGGATAGAAAACCAGACTTTTCTAATCTTTTCTACTTTTGATAACTTTCCTCCATTTCCACTGGCACAGAAACTAATTTTCTTAGATTGAATGATAGTCACACACTTGCTTGAATGAAGTGAGCAATAGCTTTTCAATGTACCCTTTCAGTGTCTGTTTAGGGGCAGAAGATTTAGAGGAGGTGGGAACCTTTTGTTCAGCTGCGTGTGTAGCAGCTGAACAAGGTCAATGGCCACTCAGTTCAGAAGCTGTTGGTACAGAGCTACAGCCGTGAGAGCTCCCTGAGCCAGGAAGCCTTGGTTGACCAAGAACAGGACCAGGGCAAGTGACTTAGTGAATGAAAGGACATGTGGAACAGCCTGTGTTGGGAGTTAGGTATGTTGAGGGTTAGCCTTTTCAGTTTTAAGGTTACTCATCATGATGATAACTATAATGTGCTGTAAGTACAGTATCTTTTTCACCAGGGGATTTTGGATATATTGCTTATGTTCCTGCTACTTCAGATTTCATCATCTACCTAGTGGGGAAAATTGTTTCTATTCTACCCTTCCTCCACCCATTCCTCTTGTAAGTTAAATAAATCTATAAAATGACTAGAGTGGCTTGAAAAACACCTTTATAGGAAACTTTACTTCTTCTCTTTCTTTACCTCAGTGGCTGGGTCTTAGGGAGAGGGCAGGGATGCCCTGAAATCTACAACCTCCTGGAAACTGTTAACAAGGATGACTTTTATAATATCTCTAAGTGAACTGACTTCCCTTTCCAAATGATTCCTGGAATTTATTCTCATTTTCCTTTCTTAGAGTTTGATTCTGTTATAATATTTCAATTCCTTTTGCAGAAGGGTATTCTATTATTACCGCCTTTGCTTGATTTTAGATATCATCTTGTTCATATTCTCTTTTGCTTCTCTTTCCGTTTGAGCTTAACTTTTGTAGTATTTTGTTTTTTGGTTCCTTAAGAGGATTCTTTCCTACCTTTATTTGTTTAACTTGTTGAAATTGTCAGTTAAGTCCTGGGTATCCAGGGTGGAGCACTATAAACTTAGGATTTCTAGATTGTTCCATGAAAATTAAGTATCCAGCAATGTTTAATGTCCTAAAGTACATGAGAAAAATCTCTTCCTGTAAGATTTAAAGACAAAGCAAACTAACAATGGATGCAATTGTTATCCTAAATTAACCACAGTTGGTGCTGGATAAATATTTGCTACATTGAGAGCTAGCTTAGGATAAATATCACAGTATTATTTTAAAGAACTTTTTAACTTTAGGAAATGCATAGATCAGTGTGAGCAGAAGTGGATAAGTTAAACATTCTAGAATAAAAAAAGAGATAAGATGCTAGGCTAGTGGCTTTATTGTCATTATTACTAAAGGCAGAAAAGTGGGTGAACTATGGAATAGGACAGAGAGACAATATAAGTGAGGTCTTAGAAGTAGTGATGAAGTAGAACATGGAAAAGAACATGCTGGCCATTATACCTGACAAACTCAGCATTTTATAATGGGAAGAAATTAAAATGAGAACAATTATCAATGTGAATAGAAGAATAGGAGAGGTCTCATCATAGATTCCTTTGGGGATGATTTTCTTTGTAATATTCAAAATCCTATGCTTTATAATTAGGAAGAATGATCCTTGTTCTATTTCATTCTGTGGTGGAGGAAGGGCTCAAGGTCCCAGGGAATGGCCAACGGAGAGCGTGGGTTTGGCCAACGTCTCAAGGCTGCAGCCTTTAGCAGCACCGGGCCCTCCAGTGGTGGGGAGGTGCTGGCTCCCATGACATCTGATAAGGCAGAAAGGTAATTAACCAATAAGAGACAAGGTGTTACTGAAAAGTGGAGTTCGGGCACCTGATTACTAATTAATCAGGCGTGAGAGCACCTTGTAGATGCATTCACTATTTAATTATAGCAGCCTCTCTTGGCAAAGGAGCATATGTTCCCAGCTTAATCTACTGGTTTATACTGACATCAAATTGTCATTATCAGAAAGAATCAGGCCTTTTGATTATTTCCACTAATTTATTGAACACTTAAAATTAATGAACCTCAGGCCTTTTAAATGTACTCAGTTGGTTTGGAAGATGGGAGGGAAAAGGGGGGTGGGGTGGAGAAAAGCCTTCATTAAAAGGACAATTTGTTTGGATAAAGGTAAAGCAAATACATTTCATGGGTGATCTGAACTCTATTGCTAAAAATCATGAACTCTTCAAGCTGAGCTTTCAAAATGACAGAGAGGAAATAGGGTATGAGGTGTGCCCTGCTGCCCAACATTGGCTTCCAAAGGACATATGGCTAAAGGTTTTTATAGCCTATTTATGTGCCAAATCTCTAGGAGACCTCACTGCAGTTAAGTTTAATGAAATAAAAGCAGTGAAAATCAAATGTTGGAAATCAATTGTTAGACTAACTAATAAGGATTTTATTTTTTATTTTGAAAATTTAGTTATGTTGGGGAGAATATAGCACAAAGCCTCCTTTCTCACATATGAATGTCTTTCATATTAAGACACTCTTTGCATCACATCCAAGTTGTGGCTTTTTGTCTTCAGTTTCAGGTGAAGGTCAAGTCCAAGTGATTGTCCAGGTGAAGGAAGGTGTGCCCCCAACTATTTCAGGTGAGTATTAATCCACAAAGTAGAAGTGCCCGGCACATCACAATGTCCTCCAATAATAGTTCCACAAATTCTTCCCATCATATTGTTTGTAAACAGGCAGGTATCAGTCCTAATGGTTTTATGCCTAACAGCTCTCTATTGTGTCAGCCCTATAGCTAAGGTGTGTTTGTATGTTAAAGAAAGATATACGAAGGGCACATTTCAAAACATTGGAAAGTAAGAATGAAAAGATGTAAATAAGCACATTTTATAAATTATGGACCAGATGTGCACACAGGAGTTCAGATCTGCAGATGGGCCATTAGGCCCCCAACAAACGGAAAGAAAAATTCACGGTATCTCAAACCTTTAATTGTTCCCAGTAATTTCAGGAAATCAGGGTAAACAAACCATCCCCAAAGTCAGATGGTTCTGTGAAATCTTTCTAACTCATAAAAGCCAAATTTTCAAAGACGAAATGACTCATAAGCACCTTCTAATGTGTTTCATTGTTTGTTTTTGTTTATCCTGAGTCAATTTACCTATACATTGGCAGCAGGGAGAAATCTTTTCAAAGGCTGAGTTTTCCTTTGATTCCCAGTGGCATTTTTGTCATACATCAGAGCAGAACCCATGCTAATCAGAAAATGGTAATTCCTCCATTGAAATGAATAAATAATTGAAGTAAAACTATAAAGTAGAAGTACTGATGGTTGCTAATCCATGCTTATTGGACTAGAAAAAATGTGATTCTTTGTTTTCATAACTATTTCTGCTCTGTCATAGCATTTTGATCTTTGTAGCCCAGATCTTCCCTTCCCTTCCCTTCCCTTTCCCTTTCCCTTTCCCTTTCCCTCCCCTTCCCTTCCCTTCCCTTCCCTTCCCTTCCCTTTCCTCCCATCCCCTCCCCTCCCCTCCCCTTCCTTTCTCTTTTCTTTTGAAATAACTAAGAGGCTTTATTCATTCTCATCATGAAGCAACTTCTTTTTCTATTTGTAAATTTAAAAAAATTTATCTTTCAATTATAGTTGATGTACAATATCATATTAGTTTCAGGTGTACAGCATAGTGATGAGACGTTTATATATTGTATGAAGTGATACCCCCGATGAATCTGGTATCCATCTGGCACCATACATAGTTATTACATGATCATGGACTATACTCTCTATTTTGTACTTTACATCCCCATGATTATTTTCATAACTGGCAATTTGTACTTCTTAGTCCCTTTCACCTTTTTCTATCATCTTCCTAACACCTCTTCCATTTGGCGACCATCAGTTTGTTCTCTGTATCTATGAGTTTGTTTCTATTTTATTCTAGGTGGCTCATAAAAGCCTTAATAATTGAGTGCCTCTCATGTGAGTTACAAAAGGATATAGCAATGGGCAATGGTCTTTGACTTTATGGGGTCTTATGGTCACTTGGAATGTCCAATGACTGACTAAATTTCCTTTAAAATAACTGCTATTAAGGGAAAGTATCTTACAGTTCTCTCTTCTCTGAAAGTTCTGTGTTCAAAATCCCCAAAAAAGAGATGAGATCAGTTAGGTAAGTCCCCATTTTGTAAAGAATCTAGCTATTGGGGAAGCTCTTATGCTAGGACCCTTCAGAGGATACTGGGCCATTTATGGTGGCCATTCCTGGTTCAACCAGCTGTAGCCAGAGTGGCCACTGCACTTGGTATGAAGATTTCTGTATGAAGGACTCTTTGGAAGGACACTGTGGGTGGCCGGCATCCAAAGACTTTTCAGCAGGGTCAGTTTAACTGGAAGATGCCTCATTTGGTTTGTCAATTACAACATGATGAATAAATAGAAAGCCAATGCTTTATGGAATTGTAGACTTTTAATAAGGGAAGAAACGTCATAGGCTGTCCTATCCAATTGCCTCATTTTATGAATGAAAGCATCAGAGCCTAGAGATTAAGGTTTACTTGGTCATATCAGTAGTGAGTGGTTAACCTGGACGAGAACTCAGTTTCCCAGCTCATTCTAATGTTCTTTCTGCTTTACCATATACTTGCTAAAGTGCTTAAACTCCCTTTTATGGCATATGTGAATTTATGAATTAGATCAGAACCAATTACATATAGCCAGTTTTTCTAGCCTATAAGTTTAGGACAGAAAACTACCCCCAAATGCAGGGAGTTACAGAGTTAGTACATAACCATTCTTTAGAAATAAATTCAGATATTAATGTGGTTCTCAGACATAGGGTGATTTCCATAGTTTAGGGCCGTGGTTGGCAAACTGCAGCTCATGAGCCACATGCGGCTCTTTAGCACCTTGAGTGTGGCTCTTCCTAAGCCTTAGGAGTACCCTAATTAAGTTAATAACAGTGTACCTACCTATATAGTTTAAGTTTAAAAAATTTGGCTCTCAAAAGAAATTTCAGTCATTGTACTGTTGATATTTGGCTCTGTTGACTAATGAGTTTGCCGACCACAGGTTAGGGTATATGCAAATGGAAAAATTTAAATAAATATGGGTGTATTTTGTGTAATGAATAGCTCTATGAAAAACAGTAAAATTATTGCAGTATCGAAAATTCTTTTTCCCCCAGCAAACATTTATTTTTAAGCTTTTGTTTTATTTCAGACTTACAGAAAATTTGCAAGAGTAGTACAAAGAATTTCCATATATGTTTAACCTAATTTCCCCCAATATTAATGTTTTACCAATTAACATTATCGAAAATTTTTGATCAAAACAAGAATGGAATAATTCATGGAGTTCTATCTATATGTTAACCTATTCAGAGATTCAATAGAGTTGTAATGTAGATGAAACATTTTGGGTTAAGGTTTCCTGCTGCAGAGAGCATCTTAGCTCACTCATTTAACTGAAGGCTTATTCTGTGTACAAGATTGTGCTGGTCTCTGCGGGAATCATGAGCAGGAAACTAGAGACAGCAGAAGTTAGGGGACATATGGGCCAGTTATGGGGAGAGCAGAGGAGGTGATGTGATGTAAATTGTTGTTTGAGTACTTAGTGGTTTGGGGTATAGATTTATGTGAATTTGGGTCAAGATGGTACCTAGTTTTCTGAATACCCCAGTGAAGGTCTTTCATGCTCCCCCAACACTGTGGCTTTATTGGTTTCCTCTCAGTGCCCATGATGATTTATAAAAGATGGGAGGCAAGGGGATGGGTAAGCGAAGCAAACACTTTGATGGAAGATAAAAATATTTCTGAAGAGGCTTTTCCTCAACCGTGTTGTTTCTTGAATGGGCGCTAATTTCAAATGCTGTCCATAGTCATATGAGAACATTGAGATGATCAGATATTCTCTCCCTAAATTTGCCAACCCTTGTCCCAGAGATCTAAGTTTATTTCCTTTTTTCTGGTCTCTGAGAATCTGTCGCCCTTCTCCTGTTTAAAGTCAGCCCATCTCTTCCAGCACTTTCTGAACTTTGTGCCATCAGGAAATAACTTTGTCTTATGTAGTTAACCTGCCCTTCTTTATTGGCTCCTTTGTGTATTGCTTCCCAATTAAAATAAAACAAAACAAAATTTATGAATACTTAACTAATCCTTCTCTAGTTGATATCTCATCTTCAAACTTCTCTAAATAGCTCCCTCTTCATGAAGAGCCATAAAAAGCTGGGGCAGATGAAGGATTAGGGTGGAAAGGGCAATATGTAGCTGAGATATAGGAAGTTTGAACCACCTCAAATTTTGGTTGTTGTTGCATGACAGATCTGTAGAGGAAAGCAGGGCGAGGCTTCACTCCAAATGGTGGTCCTGACAAAAATTTATGGACTCCAGTTTCAAGATAAATCTAACTTATCTAAAGGTTGGGAAGGCAGATCAGAGGCTGAGAGTCTCAAAGTTTAAAGGTTCCTCAGGAAGCTCTGTGGATATTCGGACCCAGTGTCTTCCTTGCTTCTCTCCACTGCGTCCCTCAATCCACTGTAATCCACAGTGGTTTCCCCCTTGAGAACTCCTCCACTGGGACTTCCCTCACCCTGAGCACTCATGCCCTGGTCGCCTAGTTCAATAGCCACTTCTTGTTCCTTCTCTCATCAGAAATTTGCTATTAACAAGGTCACTTTTTTTTTTTCCCCTTTGGACATTTATTTCCTAGGTTTCCAAGAAATTCTCTCCTGGTTCTCCCCGAATACCTCTGACTGCTTCTTCTTTCACTGTCAGAGGCTCTTTTTCTCTCCTCACTTTTCTATATTAATAATAGTCATGTAGAAGCTAGGTAGTAACTGTATGGGAATCTAATAACCTTATGCAGGAGGATAAGATGTTTCCTTATCCATTCACTGTATAGATTGTATAGAATAATCAAATTCCTTCATAATAACATCCCTTGGGACAGTTACCTTAAGATTTATTTTGTTCAATTAAAGACATTTTTAGCCTTTGTATAAATGAGAGTGAAGATGACTAAAGGGAAGAATGTTTGTTTCCCACATCTGCAATATAAAATTGAAGTAATTATGGGTTTTTGAGGTTTGGCATAGGGTTTTGAAGAACCTAGTCATTGCCTGTTTAAAATATCACTGGAAATAAGGCTTCAGGACATCTTTTTTTCTGGTGTTTGTGGTTCTAGTTAGTGGCCATTTCAACAAATGTTCCCACCCTATCCCCACTTGAATATTTAGGGTGTAGTATTGGAAATGAGTAAATATTGGGAGGAAACTTAGGAAGGTATTACAGTATTAGTTTTTATAAAATATAGAGAGAGCCTCTTCTGAGTGAGGCTTGTTTCTAGACATTGCCTGATTTCCATGATATGGGACATGTTTTATGCTAATTAAATTGCCTAGGATATCTACTTGACATCTATCTATCTATCTATCTATCTACCTACCTACCTACCTATCTCTATATCTAACTCTCCATCATTTGAAATTATCCTGGGGCCCTAATTAGACCATGTCTTCCTGGGGAGTTGGGTTCAAAACAATTGGGTGTTCCCTATGGTTCTGGCCGCAAACTTTTCTCTTTTCACACCACAGACTCTGGAACTATCACAAATATCCTCAGTTTCAAATACGGCCTCTTGGGCTGATGACACCAAAATCCATCTCTCTGACTCAGAACCCTTTTCCATCCTTCAGATTCATATCCATTCCCTGCTTGCTGTATATTTTCACCTGGAGGCCTCATAGGCACCCCAAACTCCATATGGCCAAAAGAGAATTCATTATTACACCAGAGGCCCGGTGCACAAAATTTTGTCCACTCGTTGGTGGTGGGGGGGGGGGTCCCTCAGCCCAGCCTGTGCCCTCTTGCAGTCTGGGACCCCTTGGGGGATGTCCACCTGCTGGCTTAGGCCTGCTCCCTGGGGGATCAGACCTAAGCTGGCAGTCAGACATCGCTCTGGCAGCCCGGGAGCCCTCAGGGGATGTCCACTTGCAACGGGGAGTAGGCCTAAGCTGCAGTCGGACATCCTTAGTGCTGCTGAGTAGGCGGGAGAGGCTCCCACCGCTGTGCTGGCAGCCGTCAGCCTGGCTTGTGGCTGAGCAGAGCTCCCCCTGTGGGAGCGCACTGACCACTAGGGGGCATCTCCTGCATTGAGCGTCTGCCCCCTGGTGGTCAGTGTGTGTCATAGTGACCAGTCATTCCCAGTCGTTCTGCTGTTAGGGTCAATTTGCATATTACCCTTTTAGTATATAGGATAGAGGCCTGGTGCACAAGTGGGGGCCGGCTGGTTTGCCCTGAAGGTTGTCCCAGATCAGGGAAGGGGTCCCCCTGGGGTTCATGGCCAGCCTGGGTGAGGGGCTGAGGGCCGTTTTTAGGCTGGCCACACCCCCTTCAGAGTGGGGGTCCCCACTGGTGTGCCTGGCCAGCCTGGGTGAGGGGCTGATGGCTTTTTGCAGGCT
>NW_005371660.1:794859-801141 GCF_000412655.1 Myotis brandtii
TTTTATTCTGGGCCAGCTTTAGCTCTGGCTCTAGCTCTGAGGCTTCCACTGCTGGTTCTATAATCGAAACAATGTATAACTCCAGCTCTGAGATCCCGGCCTGCTGAAAGCTGGTCTCTGGGGTTTTGTTTAGCTTCTATAAATGTTACAATGTTTCCAACTGCCAGCTCAGAGGCCGGCAGCGCAGGCGGGGAACCTTGGAGTCCTCCTTCACTGAAGGAAGCAAGCCTCATGTTCGCTTTAAGCTGCCTGGCTGCCGGCCGCCATCTTGGCTGTCAGTTAATTTGTATATCACCCTGATTAGCCAATGGGAAGGGTAGCGGTCGTACACTAATTACCATGTTTCTTTTTTATTAGTGTAGATGTCCTAATGGGTATCTCTATCTCTGCCTGTCAGCACCCATGATGGAAATACAGAGGCTTCTCCATCTTTGTTACTCTTCACATATTCATCTCTGATTGTTTTTGCAGCCTCATCATTTGCCTCCTTACAAACTGCCCATAGTTCTTCCACTTGATCTTTCATTTCTTCCCATTGCTCATGCTCATTCCTCTGTCTAGAGTGCAGACTCTCACCACATACCCTCACCACATCTCACTCCCCCTTTACCTTTATAGCTCCCGAGCCTTTCAAATGCAGCCCAGATCTTCCTTTCTAGGAAGCCTGCCCTGGCAAGGTCTCATTTCCTCCCTTGCTCGGGTACCATTAGAGAGAAATCCATTCAGAGCTCTATCCTCCCAATATTTACTTACACAACTTACATATGCTATTAGCTCCTTGGGGCAAAATGTGGCGTAGTATTTCTTTTTGTATCCCTACATTTTTAAGGCAATCCTGATAGAGAAGACATTGATTATTTATGGTTATGAACTTAGCAAGTAATGAATGAGATCTGCCCCTCCCACCAATCATGTGAGATCCCCCATCATATGAGTTCTTGAAACTCCCAGGAAATTTTTCTAGCGTGAGAAGAAACTATTTTTCGTAGAACAAATGTATTCCCTCTATAAGACTTAATTTCATTTGTGGTTTAATTTGAACTACTTAAAATATTACTGAATAAAAGATGGTCTGTGCTGGAAGAAGAATGTTTAGTCATCTGTGAATCTTTTCATCCTTTTCTGAGACAATTTCTCTGCCCCATGACTGTAGCAGGGATCACATTCCAGTAAAGAACATATGGGTATAATTCAGCATGGTGTGCGTGATGTGATGCTGGGCATTCCTCATTGGAAATCAGTCGATTTATGTTGTAATTCCCTGATGAAGAGGCCAGTAGGAGGGTTGAAAAGAAAATGCTGGTTGATCATCAGTGGCAGAATCAATAAAAACCATTTGGAACATAGGAACTGTATGTAAATTATTGCAATGAGTGGTATCCAAATTATTATCCTGCTTTTAATATTCATTAAGAGCTATGAGAAGATCATACCTTTTGATTCAGTGATTCTATTTTAAGAAGAAATCAGCTTAAATACCAAATATTAGAAATTAAGTAAATTATGGACTTTTCATATAGAATACTAGAGGCCGAGTGCACACGGGTAGGGTCCCTAGGCCTGGCCAGTGGTCAGGGCCAATCGGGGCCTTCAGGCTACCAGCTGGGGCCTCCCTTCCCCAGCTGCTGTCCAGGGTCTTCCTTTGTTCCGCGCCACCCCCTGGTGGTCAGCACACATTATAATGAGCGATTGAACTCCTGGTCTCTGGTCGAACTCTAGAGGGGACAGTTTGCATATTAGCCTTTTATATATATAGGTTTGGTAGCCATTAAAATTATATTTACAAGGAGTTATAATGACATGAGAAAATGCCCTTCCCCAGCTGCTGTCCAGGGCCTTCCTTTGTTCCGTGCCACCCCCTGGTGGTCAGCACACATTATAATGAGCGATTGAACTCCTGGTCTCTGGTCGAACTCTAGAGGGGACAGTTTGCATATTAGCCTTTTATATATATAGGTTTGGTAGCCATTAAAATTATATTTACAAGGAGTTATAATGACATGAGAAAATGCATATGAAAAATGACTAAGCTAAATAAAGAAAGAATTGGTTGTAAAATTGCATATATGACATAATCTCAATTATATAAAAATGCTGAGCAATTCTGGAAGAAAATACAAATAAAAGGTTAATGGTGTTATCTCTAGGTAGTGAGGTTATAAGCCATTATTATTTTTTTATTTTTCTTTCTATATTTGCCCTTTTCAATTGTTTTATGGTAAGCTCATATAATAATTATAATAAGGCAAAACACAACCATTTAATAACAAAAGTAAATTATATTTTTCCTAGAAGTGGAGGTAATCAATGGAGTGAATAATTACTTGCTTTGTATCTGATAAAAGTTTTGTTGGAAGGTTATAAAATTTTAAAAAGCAGCCACTTCTGGAGGTGAAAATATCACCAGCATTCTAAAATAATAATAGAATTTGCAAGTTATCATAGTGAATCAGATTTTCAGTTACTCTTTACTACTTCACTCTTGTTTTCTAGCTACTACCTCTGTGCCTGAATCAGCTTTAAAATGGTCCCTCCCTGAAGCATGGACAGGCATTGAAGAGGGCTGGGGAGGACACAACCATACCATCCCAGGCCCTGGGGATGACGTCCTGATTTTACCAAGTGAGTAAAAACAATCCATGAATTAATCACTGGCAGACTGAACCAAGCCAATCTAGTTGGGGATTATCTGTCATTTAAGTTTATTGTAGGACACAGTAGAGAATGTGGAAATAAGTAGGCACTTATAAGTGAAATCTGGAAAAAATAGCTCAGCCAACCTTCATTAAAGGTAGAATAAGTAATCACAATGCCAAGAGGACTTAAAATTTTAGACTAACTAGATAATTTTTTTATGTGTCAGAGAACAGATTTACACCTTTTGCTTGAAAGGCAGAGTACATGGAAATAAACAATTTTTAAAATGGCTTTTAATATTTTGCCTGTGTGAAGCTTTTTCAGATAGGACTGAGAAAAAAAAATCACAAATAAGCCCTTCCATGATTTTCCAAGGATGCTAGAAAAGGAACAGGTTAATAAAATAGAAAAACAAAATATCTATCTATCATCTATCCATCTGTCTATCTAGACCAGGGGTGGGCAAACTTTTTGACTCGAGGGCCACATGGGTTCTTAAACTGGACCGGAGGGCCGGAACAAAAGCATGGATGGAGTGTTTGTGTGAACTAATATAAATTCAAAGTAAACATCATTACATAAAAGGGTACGGTCTTTTTTTTTTAGTTTTATTCATTTCAAACTGGCCGGATCCGGCCCGCGGGCCGTAGTTTGCCCACGGCTGATCTAGAACTTCCTCCCTGTGTACTAACAGATAGGAGAAAGATGATTCCTCAGTTATACTGAAACACATACCACACTTAAAAAATTCATTTTTTCTATATAGATAGTTTTTGAAACTCCCAGAAAGTCTCTCCAGCCTGAGAAAATATTTTTAATAGAAAAAATATATTTCCCCTAAAAGACCTAACGACATTTATGGTTTGAACTTAAATACTGCATAAAAGAAGATTGGTACTGGAAGGTGAACATCTGGTCATCTGTGAAGTAATAATGGTAATATTAAGCATTTGTTGACAACTAACAACATGGAGTTATTCTCCACATATTAACTAATTTAATCCCCATAATAACTCTGTGATATCAGTAACATTACTAACCCCATTCTTACTGACAGAGAAACAGAGGCCAGGGCAGTTAAGAAATTGCTCAGGGTCACACAGTTGGAGGTTTAGCAGAGTCAAAATTTTAACCCAGACTGTTTTACTCTGAGTCCATATTCTTAGCCAATCAAGTGCATTCTTCCTCTAAAAAGTCTAAGAATATGGGTGGTGAGGGTCTGGGGGAGGGGGGACTGGAGTGGGCTGGAAGAGGTTAATGGGGAGAAAGGGGGGACTTATGTAATACTTTCAACAATAAAGATTAAAAAAATAAAATATAAAGTCTAAGAGTAAACAAAAGAGAGTAGTTGAGTTCTTTGTTTTATTGATGACAAAAAATGAAGGCAGAAAAAAATAGAGTAAAATACAATTAAAAAGAGAGAGAAAAACAACAACAAAATATACTATCTTCTGGGTAGTGGTGGTGTGCCTGTAATTGCATAGAGAGTTGAGGGGCTGGAGGGAGTGGGCTGATCAATAGGAACTTGAATCATCAACTCCCTATCTTCCACTTCTCTCCATGGAGGATGTAACTTTTTGAGTAAACAAGCTCATGAGTCATTCCTATACGAAAAGGAAAAATCTGTTCTGTCTCAGCCATCTCTTTGATGAATCTGGCCAGCGGATTGGCCCTGGGCTATGGTTTTTCCCACTGAGCAAGCTGTTTCTCCCACCCTGTGCGGAAGCAAGAGAAGCTTTTGAAGGTTGCCAAGCTTTTAATATCCTTTGGGACCTTTATGCTGAGTGAGGAGCAATCTTAGCTATCTTGCTTGGCATTGCAATTGACTGTATCCATGTGTGTCCTGGCCGCCTAGAACCTCTGGCATTCTCCGGCATCCTCATTCTTTTGTTCATGGTCAGCTAATGAGATGGACCTGAATTCTCCATAAGATTGCTTTTAAATAGCACAAATCAGTGCTTTGGAAAAAGGTGGGTGGGGGCATAGTCATTGGTTGCAAAGAGCATCTCTCGACCTTTAGTATTATTGTGAGAACCAGAGGAGTTAAGACTTTTAAAACATGTAGTTATTATTTATTATTTATACTTTTCAAATGTAAAGATAAGTAAATGAAAACTGATATGTAATATATAATAAAGGAAGTCCTTACTTTTTTCCTGTTGCCCTCTCTTCTAATAAGCCCTCTTTGAACTCCAGCAAATCATCTTTTAGTGGCCAGTATTTTAATTCATTGTTCCGTTCAGTTTTGAGCCTTACATAGGAGCTGTTCTGGCTAATTTTTCTCTACTTATTTTTGGCAAACCTTGACATTCTGACCTCTGATGGAACTTCGGGTTTAATTTACCTCCTCTTTCTATTTGTGGTGTGTATTCTTAACCTTTTCCTGGCTCTCCTGGTTTCTTTCATTCCTAGTCTTCTTTGAATCAAGTACAATTTGTTCACCCACATCTGGCACAAAATAGACATTCAATAAGTATTGCTTGAATAAAGTGCACACGTCAATGCTGTCATCCGTAATTGAATACCAGAAATAAACCTTTGAGTTTGACATAGTACAACTATACAATTTTACAGGTCTGTGGAAAATAATGTCTTCTCCTTTGAACAGATTCCTAATAACTAAGATTTTTACCATGATGATAACTGCCACTAGAACTTGAGTGCTTGATGTGTGCCACACACTATGCTGTGTGATCCGCATATATTTCCTCAATTAAGTCTCACAACTACTTATGCGAGGATGCTGTTTTCACCCTCCTTTGATAGATGAGAAATCTGGGACACAGAGAGATTAAGTAACTTGCACAAGTTTCATCCAGCTATTCAATAAAGAGGCTGGGGCAGGAAAACAGATAGTTTGATTCCAATGCCCTAACTCTTTATCATATCATTTTTTAAAACTCCACATCCCCGCCTGCTATGCTTCAGTCACATCAGACTACATTTTTTACTGAATTCATATTTCTCTGCTGGCTGCTCACATTGTTTCCTTCATGCGGAATTAAACCAAAGAGAACTTTATTATTTACTCTACTCGAGGATTTCAATCTTACCACATCCCCGGTAGGTGCACAACCCATAGGAAAACTGGAGAAACTTCCCAAAGAAGTATCTGATGTAACGAGCCATTGGTAAAAGCACTTGCTGTGCATCTGGTAGCAAATGTAGCTGTAATTCAAGGTCACACTCCTTTCCAATTCAGTTTAACCAACATTCACTGAGCACTCACGGTGTTCAAGGCACTGGACCAGGTGCTCTTGATCTGAGGTTCCAAAGGCAAATCAGATACAGCCATGACCTCAAAGCAGCGAGTGACCTCAGCTGGGTTAATAAGACACATGATACATAACAATATAGCAAATAGCTGCAATCAAAGCAGACGTGTTTAGAATCACAGTCGTGGTGGAAGAGAGGCATTTGAAGTGGCCCTTGGAAGGTGGGATAACGGTCTGAGGGACAATCTGAGACGCCAGGGCAGCGGTTCTCAACCTTCTGGCCCTTTAAATGCAGTTCCTCATGTTGTGACCCAACCATAAAATTATTTTCGTTGCTGCTTCATAACTGTAATGTTGCTACTGTTATGAATCATAATGTAAATATCTGATATGCAGGATGGTCTTAGGCGACCCCTGTAAAAGGGTCATT
>NW_005371660.1:803297-820338 GCF_000412655.1 Myotis brandtii
CCGCCATCTTGGCTGACAGTTAATTTGCATATACTCACTGATTAGCCAATGAAAAGGTTAGCGGTCGTACGCCAATTACCATGTTTCTCTTTTATTAGTGTAGATAACATCAATGATAGAAACATCAATGATGAGAGAGAATCATTGATTGGGTGCCTCCTACACTCTCCTCACTGGGTATCAAAAACCCAGGCATGTGCATTGACCGGGAATTGAACTGTGACCTCCTGGTTCATAGGTTGACACTCAACCACTGGACCACACCAGCCAGGCAGACACTGGATTTTGAAAGAGCTGTAAATTCTTCTCAGTGGTATTATATGCAGTAAGCTGAGGTAACCAGGAAGAATTTGCTCCCGTATTTTAGTTTATGATAACTGAGCTCCATACAAACAAGTGTGTCTGATTGTCTTTCCCTCCTAAATATTGGGAGGATTGGTCTAAATGCATCCTAGTCATCTTACAAAGCCGAAACGAAATTTTCAAGTTTGAAAGCCTCCAACCTTCACAGGAATAGCTGGTCAATGGGTAAAATGATCCTGCCAGCTTATACTTTCAGTTTTATCCTGAGCTGATCTAACAGGATCTGTGTAAGATCCCTCCCTACCCCCATGCTCTCTCTCAGAGAGTTGCAGCCACAACAGAATGACACCCTTTCCACACAGGGCAGACTTAATGAAAGGAAAATGTGTTATAATTTCAAATGATCGGATTCTATTTTGAAGGGTACAGATATGATATCATATAGCCTCCAGCATATATGTGTGTATGTGTGTTAGAATTCCCTGTGTTCCTTTTTTAAAAAAATTACTTTGAACTGTCCTTATTTGAAAATGAATGAGAGAGTCCTGTTTTTCTTTTATAATAGTTCTTCTGTTTATTCTGATTTTCAATACTCGGGTACTTTAAATAGCAAAGAGGTTCATCAAAGTCATGTGATGTTCAAAGATGGCAATATTTAACGCATTTCCTTGTGAAGTCGCAAGGCATTAAGGTTGGTGATATAAGGCAAGATGATCATCAATCAGGAAGTAATTTTTGGGGGAAGGAATTTCTACAGATATATAGCAGTATTAGCTTGATTTAATTTTTTTAATAGCCTGAGATTATAACTAATTTAGGGTAAGATACACATAATGCACAAATTTAGGTCTGCAACATCAATTAGAAACCAAGTATTATAAATATTAGTGTTCTCTCTGTAGCTTAAGTAGTTTTCAAAAATTCTGGTCATACAAACCATCACCTCATTTATTCTGATTCACTATTAAGTGAGATGGGGGAGACATTTAAGCTTGAGTTACTGGGGTCCTTTGTATGATGCGTGATATCAGAATGGTGACTGTTGGTAGGTGTGTTCTGGAAATCTGTCACTACTTAACAAACTGCCTAGAAACAACAGTTTGTAACATACAAATATTTTATTTTGTTCACAATTTTGTGGGGTAGGGCTAGGCTGGGACATTCTTATTGAGATCCTCCATGAATTGCAGTCCAGGAGACTTGGGTGGAAGCTGCATGCCTTCTGGGCCAGCTTAGTTGCATCAGAATATCATAACCATCACATTCTCTTGGTCAAGCAAGGCACTAAAGCTAGCTCAGATACAAAGGAGGAAAATTAGGCTCCACTCTCAATGGGAAGAACAGCAAAGAACTTGCAGCTGTCTTTAATCTACCACTACGTATGTGTTTATGTGTGTGAGTGTGTGTGCACACATGTAATTAAGAGCAGATGTACTTGACAATTCAAAAGGTTTGAGTGTTTCAGGGTTTTGTAAATTTGTTCTGTCTTCCCTCTCTGGGCAGACATTAGGTTCTATTGACTTACAAGAGTCAGAAATTGAAGAACACCAGGAGACAGACTGGTCAAAGGATTTTAGTTTCTTTATTCTTTAATACCTATAATGCTTGGTGTTATTGTATTGCCTCTTAACTGCCTGAAAATGGGATTCTTAAACCCTCCAAACATAATTAAGCCCCCAGTCTTGGATTGCTCACTCTGAAATGGGGTAGATGACAGTGTTTGGGCTGCAACCTATGCCCAAATCTCTCCATCTGTGACCAGAAGAAGCCTGTTATGGGAGAAAAGAGTCTGGTGGGGGAAGGGGAGGAATGGAGCACAAATATTTAGAGCAATTTTGTTTCTTTTGGGGGACAATAGTCAATATTTTCTTTAATGTTATTTAGGATATAAATGGGAAAGTTTTTTTAAAAGTGTTTATAGGGAAGAACAGACAAATATGATTAAGAGATACTTTTGACACAGAAACTTTAACCAACATTATTATCAAATAAAAATAAACAAATGAAAAGAAAATCTGAAACCTAAGATCAAAGGATATTTAGATACTGTATAAATCTCCTCCCTTTTAGGCAGTTTCTTAGAGGGAAAACAGACCTCTGTGAACTTTGCCTAATGGTAAGGGCTGTTAAGGCCATGTCCTTCCCACAAGAAGGAAAAACCAGGCTCTCAGGCACCATGGAGCAGGTACTTCTACAGACTGCAAATATACAGGGAGCTTACTATCCTAGTATAAAGCTAGCTAAGTATAAAATCCTTTGCAATGTGGAGTCCTTTGATGAACTGAATGATCACCTAGTAATTTGTTTTATTTTGGGGTGTTTTTACATACATATATTTATGTAAATTATAGATACACAGCTGCTAGGGAACCTAGTGGCTATCTAGTCCAACTAACATGAACTAAGGTAATGCAAGTGTTTTAGAAAATGTTACATGCTATGAAATGCATTAACATTATTGCCCATATATTTGCCATGTTTTGTACCATGAACAAGAGCAAAATTTGTCTCCTTGTTTTCAACCCAAGATTGCCTCTTAAAATATATAGGAAGGAATATTGTTTCTTTATTTGTTGTTTTAGATTTATGTCCCTGAAATAGAATTACATCTGTGAGACACACTTGGAGACTGGGGAGGTCCTTCTAGTTGCAATGAGCATGACGCAAGTGACTTCCTATAAATTAATAGCAGTATGACCCTAACCACTGACCAAGGCCTGTGGCAGAATACCCTTGCCAGGGTGGGTAACCATGAATTTGAATCTCTAAATATATATATCCCATAAAATTGTTTCAGTTAAAATAATAGCAGAGATTTTTATTTTCTATAAATGACAAAAGGAACATAATTTAAAAATATATTAAAATAGGTTATACCCTTTCTCAAATCTCAATTTGTCAGTCTCTGCTTGTCTCAATCATGGTGTTTGTTGTTTGTTTCTGGGCTAATTAGAACTCACTTAGACTCTTCTCTTGAGACCCAAAGTCATGGTGGTCCTGACACATTTTATGGCTTGCTAATTTGCTGGAACTAATTAGAGTTTTTACTCTAATTCAGTGGTTTTCCAAATCCTTTTATGTCATCACTCACCTGAGAAACATACTCACTGTGATAGTCTATTAGTATTATAGCAATTTTTTAGGAGGGGGCATATTTCCCCAGGATTCGCAGGTCAGAATTTGGGTTGGAAGCAGATACTGGCAAGTGTGAAATAAGAGAGCCATCCCATAGTTTATTTTGATACTTAGCCCCACCTATAAAGAATCACCACTTTTCTAACTTTCCAGACTTCTGACTCCAGCATCCCAGAAGTATGACCCTTCTGGGCACTAGTGTACTAGCCCCTACAGGAGCCTAACAGGTATACATGTAAAACACGTATGGTGCTTTCTTCAGTGCAATAGGTGCAGCTTCTTTGCTGCTATAACAGTTTCTTTCTCCTGCATAACCTTTGCACACTTCCATGCACAGTTTAAAACTACTTTTTAAAGGAACTATGCATTGTTTTCCTCAGGACTTTTAAATGTACTTAGGCCTTAACAGCATAAACTACCAGCTTCATAGTAGCAATAAGTAGATTGGTGGTTGCTATGGAAAAATATAAATATGTATCATCAACTTAATAGGAAATCAGAATTGGCAGGACTTGGAATTTTATTAATTGTAAGGGTAAAGAGAATGAGGCTGAAAGACGTTTGTGTGTGAATGAATGAGTAGGAATGTCATCAGTAGAAATAGAGGATGCAGGGGAAGGAATAGTCTAACAGGGAGGATAATAAACTCCATGACAGATATACACTACGTTTCCTGTGCTGATGCCTAGAAGATAACAGGAGGTGTGGAGCAGGAGTTGGGAGGGGAAGCCAGCCAGGAGTCTGGATTTAGATTTGGTAATCCTCAGCAAATTGACTAAGTAAGCCTTGGGGATTGAACCAAGTTAGAGCCTACATGAGAACCATCACAGAGAGATATGGGGAGAGGGTAGGAGATTACATCTTGGAAGAAATTCTATTTTAAGTGGCTGGAAGAGAAACCAGGGTAAGAGCAATCATGGAACTAGGAGGAGAATAAGAACAACGGAAGGTGGAAAGGAGGAAAACCAAGATGGTGGAGGTGGGTAGCAGTAAATGTTCCAAGAAGCACTAGGAAGACAGTAATTTAGAAATTGTCTGAGAATAAACTGTGTACTCTCTGGAGGCTCCTACACACCAAATGCAAAATGTAATGCTTGCCTTGCCTTACAGTTCCACACATCTGCATTGGATCTTTAGGAAAACCCTTGTGGGGAATAATGTCTTCAAGGATTCCGGTATCTTTGTTAAAATTAAAAGCAATTACTCCCTGATGAGACGGCAGCACTTCTAGAAGGGCACTCTCTACCAGGCTGCCATTCTAGAAGAGATTAATGCCTAATATCAACATCCCCAAAATAAATATCAATGGACACTGTTAAGTGTTCTAAATTCAGAGGCTCATATGATAGGTTAATTACAACAGAAGTGGTCAATTTGTACAGCTCAATCAGTTTGGGAAAATAGAAGAGATTATATTCTCGAAGATATCACTGTCATTTGCTACAGTGATGCAGTATTACAAAAATGTAAAACATCACAATAAATATTTTTAAAATAGATTTAGAGGATGGTGTGTAATTCTTATAATAAGTTCAGTTCTGGAAGTAAGAACTGAAGGTTATATTTAAAATAAGCAGCAATAATTCATCAGAGTACGTTGTTTGAGTCCTTTCAATGTTGAAATGCTGAAACCAGCATCCATTGATATTTATGTTGATATTAGGGACTAATCTCTTTGTTAAAGTTATTAGTAAAAAGAGTGACCAACTTCTCTGGTTTACCCAGGACTGAGGGGTTTCCTGGGACACAGGACTTTTAGTGATAAAACCTACATGCCGAAACCGGTTTGGCTCAGTGGATAGAGCGTCGGCCTGCGGACTAAAAGGTCCCAGGTTCGATTCCGGTCAAGGGCATGTACCTTTGTTGCGGGCACATCCCCAGTAGGAGATGTGCAGGAGGCAGCTGATCGATGTTTCTCTATCATCGATGTTTCTAACTCTCTATCTCTCTCCCTTCCTCTCTGTAAAAAATCAATAAAATATATTTTAAAAAACCCTACAAAATATATGGCAAACCAGGATGAGTTAGCCACCCTACTAAGAAATCACTTTTAAAGTTCTTACCAACCCCATATTCTATGGTGTGAATTGCTACAAATTTGCTGAGAATTAATGAAAAATGTCATTGCCTTAAATTCATAAACTTATATTTTACCTAGTTTTCTTCCCTCAAGAAATTTGTCTCATGGAATTAACATTCTTTGAGGAGACACAGGCATTTCTTACAAAAGGAGGGAACCGAGTGATTGCATATGTATTTTGCCCTCCTGGTTGGGGCTGGGGAAGTATGAGCTAAGTAAGAAACAGCTGCTCTTGGGGCCCTTAATATAAGCTGGCCATTTTCACTTGCTATAATTGAATTATTTAGCTCATTTTCTCTATACTTTATGGTCTGTTTTCTATATAGATATTTTTGGAATGTAGAATTAAATAATTCATGATTTCCCAATTATTGTATTAGCTGCCATTTCTTGAGTTGATTATACTTTCTTGAGGGAGCTCTTTGAGTCTCTTTGTATGCAGAGCTTTAAAGATAAGAAGTTTGCCCATGAGCAGCTGATCAGAGGTGAAGCCAGCCAGCAGGGGAAGAAATAGCATAGGTGGCTCACTGTCAATCCTTTAGTCGCCACACTTTTATACAATCCAGGGGTTCTTAACTTCTCATGCCCTAGGTCTGTGTAGCAGTCTGGTGAAGCCTAGACCCACACTCAGAATAATATTTTTGAATACATAAAAATAAAATAGAAGTATAAAAGGAACCAGTACTTTGATCAAAATATTAAAAATAAAAAATTTTTTTGTTATTCCTCACCAGAGGATATTTTTCCATTGATTTTTTAGAGTTATAAAAGGAAGCAGTACTTTGATCAAAATATTAAAAATAATTTTTTTTTTTTGTTATTCCTCACCGGAGGATATTTTCCCATCGATTTTTTAGAGAGGGTAGAAGGGAGAGGGAGAGACACATCAATTGGTTGCCTCCTGATAGAAGGGAGAGGGAGAGACACATCAATTGGTTGCCTCCTACACACACCTCAACCAGGGCCGGGAAACCTGCAACCAAGGTACATGCCCTTGACTGGAATCGAATCCAGGACCCTTCAGTCCACAGGCCGAAGCTCTAACCACTGAGCAACTGGCTAGGGCAAAAATAATTTTTGTATGATAATACATGTGCTTCATTATTAGAGCATTAAACAGCACTGTCTAATGCTGGTTCTAATTACCATCATAATTTAAATGATGTTGTAGATATTCTTCTAAAGGTGCTGCCAAAAATGTCTTTCCTCCCTGTAAACGTAAGCTGTTCCTCCCCTGGAGAAGTGGGGGGGCGCACTCTCTTCTCTATGAATCTGGGCTGGCCTTAGTGACTTGCTTGACCTATAAAATTTGGAGAAGTGATGTTCTGGGACTTCCAGGGCTAGGTCACAATAACTCTTGCTTGCATAAGAAGACCTTTTGGCCTGGATGTCTTATTTGCTATTGGAATATTCCCTTTGGGACAGAGCCCTCAGGCTATGGGAATCTCATATTACATGGAGAAGCCACATTTTTAAGCTCTAGCTAGTAGCCAACATCAATTTCCAGCCATGTAAGTGATCTATCTTGGACATCCTGGCCAGTTGAGCTCAGTACAAGCATACCTCATTTTATTGTTATTTGCCTTATTACACTTCACAGATGTTGCATTTCTTCTTCTTTTTTTATAAAAAGAAGGCAAAATCCTCCACCAGCAAAAATATTGTGACTTGCTTTATTGCAACAATTAGGTAAGATTAGGTCTTCTGTGAATAATAAAGACCTGGAAAGTTTATATTCTCCTTTGTATGAAAGAAGTCAGTTTCATGGTATCAGGGACTTGGACTCCATTTATCCCCTGTGCACCATGTGCTGTTTCCATTCCTAATTCCCTGTGGTCCTCTGTATCTGTTGGAGCTCAGGCCACTGTGGCCACATTCTAGGCAGGAGGGAGTAGAAAGGATTCTTCCTGTATGTCCCACATGACACCTCTCCTTATCTCTTATTGGCCAAAATGTAGCTGAAAGGCCATATCTAACTGGAAAGGCGGCTGGGAAATGTAGTATTCTGGCTGGGTGACGCTGTACCGTATTCAGCTAAAAACTGAAGTTTTTGTTACTAAGGAAGGAGAGAAAAAATGCTGAGAGGCAATTGTAGTCTCTGCCACAGCTCTCTCTCATTCTTCAGTGGAGGAAAATGGTCCCCAAAAAGGAGGACCAAGAAGGAGCTCAGAGACAGCACAGATTCAGATCCAGACCTTCACACTCCTGCGTCTCTCTAGTTCATCAAAGGATCCCTACTTAACCATGTGGGGTCATGGTGATATATACAGATAACACCATCATAAAATATATTTTAAGAGAAAGGTAGGAATATATTTCTTAGAGGTATAGCCCCACACTTGGAAATTAATAGCACTTGCTTAACAAAACCCCGTCAGTGGAGAGGGACTGGCTTTGCTCTGTAGACATTATTTAGACCAGAACTCCATCAGGCTGCGGTGCTCTCCAGGGCCTGCTCCGTGTCTAATAGCATCTCCTCGCTTTTCCTCATTTGTAACATCAGTGATGCTTTGCAAGCCCCAAATCCCATCTGAAGCCATCTGTTTGCCTCACTTTTTTTTACATGATAGCTCACCTGATGGTAACTTAGTGTCTGGATAAAAAAATCATTGCTCTTACCTAGATTGAGCTGGGGGTTTTGTCTGCTTTAACAACAGTGGGCTAACCGCACTTCTCAGTGGGGAGATGGTGTCTGCAAAGTCCATGCAGGGGCTTAGCACAAAGGCACTGTTCCAGGGCTGGCCAGGCTGTGCTCAGCAGTGCACGTGGCAGGCATGGCTCTGCTGGTTTCTAGTCCATTACTGGTACCAAAGAGACCTTCTCATCTCTGTGCTCCCAGTGTTCAGTATAGCTTCAGAACAGAGAAGATGCTCTTTGTGTATTTGTTGAATTGAGTGAGTGGGTGAGGGAGTAGATGAATGAATGTATGAATGTTGTATCGTATGGAAAGCTAATTAAATTCTAGCTCCTCTCTTCCAATCCTATTGATGGTGCAATTGCTGGACCTGTGATAGATCAGCAGGAATATTGTTGTTGGCGCAGTGAGGTCAGACGCCTTGGGGTTGCTGCTCTGGGGGCGTGGCTCTAGTTCTGAATCAGAGCATTGGTGCTGACAAACCAGGCCCCTTCCCTGCCCCCTCAGCCCACCCTAGGGGAGGAGATAATGTGTGGAAGCACTTTCTTTTAGAGAGATCTAGGAGAACGTGTGTGGAGAGCAGTCTCCTCTCACAGGTTCAGGTGTTTGTGATTCCAATCCTCACCACACTGGCAGTGTTTACTAAAACCCTGTGGAAAGGGAAGTGGGCACGATCCCATGATGGCACAAATCTTATAAATAGGATTTAAACTTAGCAAGGTGTAAATACAGACACATACCTCTAATGCACAACTGTTTCCAGATTGCTGACTCCTAAATCCTCCTGAGGAACCACTGGACAACTAGCTCCTAGAATTGCAATTCTGCTTCCGAGGTCCCAGAGTTCTGCTAATACGGGAGAGCAGAGGCTGTCCCGGGAGCCCCATGACTCCCCCTCACTCCTCAGCTGAAATATCCTGCCTGTACTACTCTGACTTCACCCAGCTTGTTTTTCTTGTATTATAAAGGGGATCAAGAGCTTGCTTCATAATTAGTGTTTTCCTTAACCCTCATAATGACCCCAGGGAGTGGCGGGAAGGGTGCAAGTTGTCAACGAGTCATGATTTATTGCCTCATTCTCTTATAGCTACATAGCAATGAACGGGACTTGAGCGTGTCATCACGATCCTTAGCTAGTCTCCTTGTCTCTGTTATTTTTTTTATTTAGTTGAGTTGCTTTAATGAATGGCATATTGATCTTTCTCTGCATGCATATATTTACAAGTGAAGGGGAGGTGGATCTAGGTATTTGTTACCTGTCTAATCCAGTGGCATCCAAAATGGGGTAAGAAAGATAATCCCTTGAAGAGCAGATAATGTTAGAACCTTTATTTTTATTTACTTTTAGCGTATTCTTTGAAAGTTTTTTCTTTGTCTATGTTTTATTATGTAGATAATATTTATTACATTAATATTGTGGTGTGCATATGTAATTTATCAATAAATTTATAAGTAAATAACATCGAGAATATATGACTACAATTATAGTCATCTAGAGAAGAAATATTTGGCATTTATTTGAATTGTAATACCACATTAGTGTTTATAAGTCAAAAAAAGTATTTGCTAGTGAAATATATACTATATAGGCTACACATCAGTCTATATGTATATGGCTTATATAAGTTGTTTAAATTGACTGGAAAAATATATAATTAGAAAATTAACTTCAAGAACCTATTTTAATTTGAAAAATAGGTTAATCTTTATGTAAACCTGAAGAACCTTACATTCAAAAGCAGCAAGTTTTAATTGTCTAAAGGCCTTGGTCTTGTGTATCATTGCTGTATAATATTTCAGGGACTTCCCAACACTTTCAGAGAACTTTTCATCACTGTGAGTTAAATCTCAAACTTATTAGTTTGGACCTCAGAGTCCTCTGTGATGTGGCCTCACTATTCACCACTTCCCTGTGCTTCTCACTCCCCAATCATACTCATCTACTTACTGTTCTTGGATGGAATCAACTATTGCTCCTGCTCAGTCATTTATAGTTTCCATTCTCTCTGCCTAACTATAACTTTCCCCAACTCTCTCGCCCCTTTCCCATCCTAACACTCTCTTCTACTTACTCCTTTTCATCCTTTAACACTCAATTTAGTGTCACCTCTTCCAGAAAGTGTCCGTGAATTTCATTTGATGTAATTTCCCTTCCCTGTGCTCCTGCAACACTTTAGGCATATTTTTATTATATACCTTTATTCTGTAATTATTATTTACTTGGATATCACCTTAAGGGCAGAGGCCATACTTTATCTGGCTTTTTATATCCCCCGTGGACAGCACAGGATTTGGCATGTTACAGATACTCAGTGAATGCTCGGGCCAGTGAATGAAAGAATGAGGTGCAGGCACTCTCCCATCAGTCCCTGCTAAAGTAAATCTAGGGATTTGGGGAACCTAAGGAAGAGATGTCACTGCCATGCTGAGAGTTTAGGCAAACAAGGGAGGGGTGCAGGATGGTGAGTCCTAGGGACCTTAGCAACTGACCAGGAGGTGCTCGTTTAGTTGGAGAGCTCTGGTGATCTGGGACTCATTCAACACCAACATTTATTGAGAATCCCTGGGCCAGAAACTTAGTCTTTGTGGGCTGTGATTCCCACAGGTAAGATGGTACTCGATACAAGAGAGAGCGGGCTCATTCTTTTCCTTAATGGAGTTCTCTGAACTCTAGTATTCCCAGTAGGAGCCTCTCATTTCCCTTCTCCCCTGTTGAGCTGGTGGCCTTACATTCAAGCTACTCTCCTACACAGCTTGCCTCCTCCCTCCTCCCTGCACCTTCCACCTGAGCGGTTGATGGGCCTCCTGTGGATCAGCACCTGAGGGACGATGGGCCTGGTGTAGCTTCCCAATCAGGAGTTTAGAGCTCTCCCGGGATTTACTGCCTTCCCAGCCTGCAGGCCTCCCATGGCTTAGCATCTAGAGTTGACACACCTCCTGTGGTTTTAGCTAGCGAGCAGCTTGAGGATCTTCTGTTTGCTGTGAAATGGTTTCAGAGGTTACCTTTTCTCATTTGCATAGTGTGGATGCACCTGTTTTTGTTTGTTTTCTTCTTGGAGAAACTATCAAAGGAAGAGTGTAAACGAGAAAATATTGGTGCCTCCTTAGAGCTATGACATTGGCTACTGCGAAGGGGCCCAGGTTTTGCTGTTTGTAAGTTAAGGACTACATCATAATACTGGTGAGGAAATTATTGGTAGCTGAGGGAATAGGAGACGTGCAGTAAGCCTTTTAGGCTCCCAGAGTATTACCTGGTGTGAATTTAATATCTTATGAGTCTGAATGAATTAAAAAGGCTTCTCATACTTCTTAAATTATTTTATTCATTTGCAAGTATAAGTTGAGAGAAGGTTTTGGGCACAGCAAGCTGACCCTGTAGCTCAAGAGGAAAGAGAAGGAAATAGTTAAAGGATTTTAAACTGCTAAAGAAGACTTTTGCATTTTTCTAGGAAAGCAGCAGTTTGCATGAAAATCACAGCTTTTATACATTAACTATGGTTGAGTCTCTCCCCAAAAGCAGTGTAAGAAATGTGACCCCAGACCTCATACCACCCAGACCTCCGGCCCCGCCCACTTCTTTCCCCAGGGAAAAGGAGCACTAGGACCACAGGGGCATGTAGCTTCCTCCCAAGGATTTTCAGGTAACAAAGAGAACGGGGAGACGGGTAGGTAGTCAGAAAATAGAAGATATCGATAACTTAGTTTTTGCTCAGTTTAATTCTAACTCAGAGAGAAAAATTTAACCATGATTTTTATAAACTCTACTATTTTAGTATTTCTCTTTTCCCATCCTCATTCCATCATGACTTATCCCAGACAAACACATTAATTACATCCCAAATTACATCACATTAATAAGGACCATGTCAGAATTTTAGCACCAAGTGCTGAAGTTGCCCTTTCAAGACCCCAGATTATTTTAATACTATTGGTCAGAGAGGCTGAGTTAAAAGCGGAAAGCATAAAATAGTTTCTGTAGGAAATGATCTAGAAAATAGCAGAGGTATTCAAATTTCATTTTTTGATGTGACAGATTGAACATAGTTAGATTTCTCATTTAATGATAGTAACAATAATTATAATATGGTATTAATAGTAGCATTACTAGCCATAATATGCCCATTAATATAAGAGAATATGAATTCTGTTTTTTAAAAAATGTGCCAGGCATTGTGTTAATTTTTATTTTATCTCACTAAATTATCATAAAAATGCTGTGACATTGGCACTGTATTTTATACACAAGAAAACCAAGATTGAGAGTAGAAATTCTTAAACTTTAGTGCATGCATAAGAATCAACTGAGATAATTTTTAAACACTAGTGATCTGCATTTTGAAACTACTCTGCAGTTAGTACTGAAGTAGGGTGTCCATGGGACCATGATTTTGAAAAAACTTGGCTTAGAGTAACACAGACTTGGAGATCATAAAGCTCCTTGGCAAGGAGGCATAATTTAGACCCACGAGTCTGACTCCAGAGCCCTTCCATGCTTCTGATGGGCCAGGCACTGCAGTACTTTCATATGTAGTATTTTACCTAAATTTTAGTATCACCTTCATGAAGTATTTTGCACTTGGGGAACAGAAACCCAAAGAAGCTAAGTAGTTTTTCCAAATATCTTATTTGGGATTCAAACTTAGATTTGTCGGAATTCTAATCTGGTGAGCATTCTATTGCACCAAACTGCTTCTTGGGCAAATAGTAATAGATGAATTAGCCAGTGTGTTTGCCCTGCACTAATTCTTTGTCAGGCATCCGTGAATGGAGCCTGGAGAGGATGGGGACTCAGTTGAGAGGCAATTGGGACTACAAAACTACTTAGACCCTGGGTATAGGTGGAGTGTAGGCAGGTGAGGCATCAGCAGGCTTCTGGCCATTAGGGAGTGAGGAGCAAATGAGGGCACTGGGTTCTCAGGGATGGATGGGCACTAGAAGGAAGGAAGAAACAGATACTATACTGTCTTCTTTACTTTAAAATATTGCCTTTGCCTTTGGTTATTTTGGTATCAGAAGCAAATACTAAAAGACTCACTTCTACTTCTTTCTTCCTCCAAAAAGTCACCTGGTAAATCCCACAAAAATATTTACTTCTCTTGTTTTATTTAGTTTCTTTGGCATATGTCATTATTTGATAGAAACTTGATAATATTTTCTAAATAAATGAACAGATGGAAGAATAGATTTATTAGCAGGGATAATGCTTTTCTCTATGTATGACACTTTTCTAGGGGGTTTCTAGGCACCCTGGATTAAAAGAGGGATTAAAAAGATGGGGATTTCCGTATCTCTTCCAAGCAATATAGAAATATTTTAGAGTATTGGGACTTTTGGCAGATATTGTAAAATCTGGATAATATTATTGAGAAACTTACAATTGGGAATAAAACTTCTAGGAACCTTCATGGTCTGTAGTACAGTATTTGAATTCAAGCAGAGAGGGACTTATTTTGGAAACCCTAAGCAATAACTTTTTGCATTGAATAAATATAATTTATTGGAATTTAAAAGAAGCTCTTAAGGCTTTGGAAATTTTAAAAATATGTAATGATGGAAATGTTGAGAACACTGAAAATCTTTACAGAACTAATTTTTGAATTTATATAGAATATTATCACTTTATGAATTTAGAAGTTTTAAAATATAGATTAGTTTGCTCCAAAAATTATAAGTTTTGATGCAACACATTGATATGTAGAATAGAGATTATTTATTCAATATTTACTGGTCAGGTATTCCAAACTTTTTCTTAAGCATCAGTTATGCATGTATACAATACTGTACATAACTTTTAAGGAATTTAACAATTCTTTTTTCTGTTAGAAGAAACAACTGAAAAGATTGAGAAAAAAAATAATAATATTAAAGCATCTCCTAGTGCAGTGGTCGGCAAACTCATTAGTCAACAGAGTTATTTATTCAATATTTACTAGTGAGGTATTCCAAACTTTTTCTTAAGCATCAATTATGCATGTATACCATACTGTACATAATTTTTAGGAATTTAATAATTTTTTTTTCTGTTAGAAGAAACAACTAAAAAGATTGAGAAAAAAATAATATTAAAGCATCTCCTAGTGGGATTACTGGGTCATATAGTAGTTCTACTTTTCATATTTTTAGGAACTTTCATACTGTTTATTACAGTGGCTGCAGCAATTCACATTCCTACCAACAGTGTACCAGGGTTCCTTTTCCTCCACATCCCTTGCAAACACTTGGGTTTTTGTTTCGTTTTTGGTAAAAGTCACACTAACAGGTGTCAGATGATACCTTATTGAGTTATTGCTTTGCATGTCCCTCTTTCCTCCGCATCCCTTGCAAACACTTGGGTTTTTTCGTTTTTGGTAAAAGTCACACTAACAGGTGTGAGATGATACCTTATTGAGTTATTGCTTTGCATGTCCCTAATGATTGGTGATGATGAACATCTTTTCACATACCTGTTGTCCATTTCTATGTCTTTTTTGGAGAAATGGGTTTTCAGTTCCTTTGCCTGTTTTCAAATTGAGTGGTTGCCAGGGGCTGGGAGGAGGAGATAATAGGAAAATGTGGTGAAAAGGTACAAAGTTAGGTTATGCAAGATGAATAAATTCTAGAGATACACTATTCACTGTGGGGCCTGTAGTAAACAATCATGTATCATATACTTGAAAATGTGCTAAGAGTGTAGCGCTTATGTTAAATGTTCTTATCACATAATAATAATATTAACTAATTAAAAAGGCAGGAGGAAACTTCTGAAGAGGATGGATAGTTTATGGCATAGATTGTGGTGATGGTTACACAGGTATATACTTATCTCCAAACTGATTAAGTTGTATACATTCAATATATATAGCTTTTTGTATGTCAATTACTCATCGATATTTTTAAATATTAAAGTTGGTTGTGTTTTTTAAAAAAAGTCAACACCAAGTTGGCCATTCTGAATTCTTTGAGGTCTTATGGTGAGAAAAGCATAATTTAATACCATTTTAAGATTGGAAAACAAAACAAAGAGAGCCTAGAATGAAAGAAGGCATAGATTCTTTTCTATTTTTGTGAAAACAGCAGCACCTTCTGGTCTTTTCCTTTCAGAATTTTGGCTTCAGAGGATTGATATGATATAGTTGGGAATTTTACTTAAAGAACTTCCTATTAAATAGATTTAAATATTTTTGAAGAACAGATGGTATAGACTAGAGGAAGAGATAAACACTGTATGTTAAACATTTTATTGATCAATCAAAATATCATAATTTAAAATGTTGCTTCTACTATGGGAATTATGTGTGTCTCTGTGTGATTGGAAAAGACACAGAGAATGTGAGGAGTGGGATGAAAATTTATTATCCAGAATTTAAATTGGACTCTTCCCATGAGGTGAGTCCTTTCCTTCATTCCCCTGTACACACACACACACACACACCAGGCAGATGGTTTCTCCCCCAAGATTTAAGGAAGCGGCTTTTAGTCTTGAATCATGTGCCTCTGGGCACTTTGAAAAGTGCAACTTCTGCCTATTTTTAAGACAAGGATGTAAAAAGAAAGATAGGCAGAAAGAATAAAGAAACCACCTGTGTGGCTTTGATGAAAAAGGCAGGCCATAAAGTTAGCAGCACATGGATAAGAATTTAGTTATGGAAAGAATGCATCCTTATATTCCAGCACTTCTTTGTTCTGCTTTTTCTACTAGAGGATGATTTCTGGGTAAACACATACCATCACCTCTGTAAATTAGTCTACTTGACATTGATTTTCCATCATGTTAACCTTGCATACCTGTGAATGATTTACGTATGAGAACGTCCATCCTTTTTTAGGAGTAGTTTTGTTTTTTATGACAATCTTTCTCATAAATTGTGATAAGACTATTTGGATGAATTGTTAGATGACCAAAAGTTAAACAAGACTACAATGGAAAAACACACACCACCTACTGTTACTGAAAATATATCTTTAAAGTAGTCTCTTTAGAGCTGAAAGTATTCTTTTTAAAAAAGGAAGATTGCATCATTAGTGCTTCTAATGGCATTAAAACTTACTTTTGCATTGGTTCATATATTAACAGAAAAATATTATGGTCAAGACTGAATGTAGAAACAATCCCATTTATCATGGAAGGTACATAATTGGAAATAACAAGCCTACAAATAGTTTTTGTATGTTCTTGTATGTCCTGCACTGCCCTTGCATGCCATCACTGTCCCTGGGAAGTCGGAAGTGGGTGCAGGCTGTGTTCCTGACAATAGCAGGGTTGTAGTGGAAACTGTCTTCACCACCTAAGTTATGGGGCCAGATACAGTGAACACCATACAAGCAAGCAGTGGGTCTGCCTGCCCTAAATTATGCCTGTTCATGTGACCCTATCATTATTCAACAGGATCTGTGCCCTTTGCCCTGGATCTCATTTCTACAGGGTTTAGACAAGTGTCAGACCCTTGGAATGCTGCACAATAGTAACCTTGATTCCCTGACTTTGCTGGGGGAAAATTTGAGTTTAAATCTAGTGTTGAAATTATCTGGAATGCTTTGTAACTATGGGAGTCAGACTCTTCCTGATACAAAAGAAGCCCTAGCCCTTTGTCAGAGATATCTGCCTTATATTTGGCTCAGGCTTTCTGGTCTTAAGGACAGATGATGCATTTATAAAAACTAAAGACTCCTTGTTGTTTCT
This sequence comes from Myotis brandtii, assembly GCF_000412655.1. Classification (NCBI taxonomy): domain Eukaryota; kingdom Metazoa; phylum Chordata; class Mammalia; order Chiroptera; family Vespertilionidae; genus Myotis; species Myotis brandtii. The sequence continues at coordinate 820,110 of NW_005371660.1, forward strand.
GTTGTTGCATTTGATACATGAGGATATTCAGATGATTCCTCTTTAGGTTTAAGTTTCAAGATATCATCTCTAAAGCTTTATCTTTCTAATTGTCAAAATACAACCCTTTCTGTAAACAAAACAAAACAGTTCTTGGCAAATGATACTAGAATAAAGATGGTGGGATATTTAGTGTTTGGTGGATGAACAAGTGGAAAGAGGGTATATTTTGGAACCAAAAGGCACCACT
>NW_005371660.1:820353-830681 GCF_000412655.1 Myotis brandtii
AGGTGAGGGGAGGAAGCAGTCTTTAATTACATCTGGTACTCATGAATTCCTTTTGGAGTCTCTTTCCAGATCTGTTCCCCCATCAGCCTCCCATGGAGCAACAGAAATTCCAGATGGTTCCCTCCATATGCCAGTGCTCATTCTCTTAAGTAGGATAGATTGGTCATTGACAAAATAGGATAAAGTAGTCTTGGCCAAGTCAAGACAAGGTGAAAAGCAGTGGGCCACAGTTAACTTAGAGGTGCTCTACCATTCATATTTTTAAGTGGGTTGTATAAGTAACTTTCGGAGTGATTTTTCTGAAATGTCTTGAGTAATTTCATGGAAAAAATGCTACTTCTAGAGAATGTGGCACATTGATTCTAACATTCTACACCCGGTACAAAGAGAAATCCTCTAAAACAGTGGTTCTCAACCTTGGCTGCACATTAGAATCACCTGGGAATCTTTTTAAAATCCTGATTTCTGGGCCTCATCCTCCAGAAATTCTGTTTCTTTGTTATGGGGTGGGGCCACAACATTAGTAACAAAGAAACAGAAGTTCCGGAGGATGAGGCCCAGAAATCAGGATTTTAAAAAGATTCCCAGGTGATTCTAATGTGCAGTCTAGGTTGAGAACCACTGCTCTAAAACCTCCATTATAGCTGAGGGTTGGCCAATGTGAATTCGCAGCTGATCTCTCTGGAGAGTGCATTAGGATTCATTATTTTGCTATTTACAATGATAGGTATAATCCGTGTTACAGTGATAAAAGGAGAATTCCTTTATAAAAAAATTTAGGGCATATGTTTATTTTTTATTACTCTAGCAGAATCTTGCTACAAGAAGCACATTGATAGACTTGCTAGGATAGGAATGAAGATAGGATCAAACTCCACATAATGAAAAAGTATATTATTATTTCAAGTATATTGTATTGTACTTATTTGTTTGTCTTCATTTGATGATGGGAAACGTGTTACTCATCTTTGAATTCCCACTACTCAAGAAGATATGGCACAGGATGGAAAGAAAGGAGGAAAAATGAAAAGGTGAATAGGCAGATTTAGGGAATGGCAAAGGGAAGCTGGCACTGAAGGAAACAAGAGCATTGCCTCTACTCTTCTCTTCATTCTATTATTTTCCTCTGATGGTTATTGGGCTTTACATGTAGTGGGTTTGTGCCCTGGAACATGTGTTCTTTGCTGTTGTTTTTGAGCACTTACTTTATGATAGATATTGTTCAAGGTGCTGAGCAAGTAAAAGTGAGACTGGAAGCTATGGTCTCTGTTCTCATAGCACTTATAATAGTTAGGCTATCTGTGATTTGTGAGAAATTGCCTGTATATTTGGAGTGGGTAAGGCAATTAAATCAAAATATATCCTAAGGGAGTATGTGATAAAGACCAAAGGGAAATTTTAAATTCCATGTAATTGTCATAATTTAACTGAAAAGTATATTCAAAAGAGGGCTAATATCATGCTTTTATGTGTCTATGAGTACTATGTAGATGAGAGAAAACATTTTTTGAAGCAATTTAATTGTTTTGTACAATTAGGCTCAACAGCCAAACATTGTTAGAATAGGCCATAGGTTGAAAGACATAAAAGCCATTTGTATAGAACTCAGAGGTGCTTGGATGAAATAATTTATCTTGCTTTTAAAGTCATAGTAAAGTCATGAACCCCAAAATGTACGCTAAACCTGGAACATTCTCTATATTTTTCACTCTTTTTTTGCATATTTTAAAGTATCAGAGATTAAATTGAAATATATATATATAATTTTTTTCCCCATCTGTTTAGCCTGATTATTCATTTTGTATTAGTTGCTAATAAACTCTGGAATTTGAAGGTGTGTAGGGAACTAAACTCAACAGACTTTGGCAACATTCACTTAACATCTTTATCTTTGATGTCACAATAAAAACTAGGGGTTTAAAAAATAGATGGTTTCTTCACTTAAGAAAGTGACAGTGGGAGAGAAAGACATAATTACACCGAGACCAACCCAGTGATACTTGCCTCCTTACATACAATAATATGTATACAGTTATAATAATGTATTTTAGTGCTCTATTATGGAAATTTACAGGGTTATCATTGGAGAGTGAAAGAGAGAGAGATTCCCACGGGGGAGTGGTGAATCCGATGGTGGAATTGGGAATGGCTTGCTAGCAGAGCTAAACCTTAGGTTGATTCTGACAGATGAGTGGGTGGTGCTGATGTTGTTGGATCGTGACCATACCTTGAGAACTACTGTTCTGTCCAACAAGGGAAAAGAGAGAGCACATACAAGATAACTTATGCAACAGGCCTAGAGACACCACACTTCAATTCTGCCTCCATTTTATTGACTACAATTCAGTCACATGGCTTCATCAAACTGCAAAGGAAACTGGAAAAGGTGGTCTGACCCAGGAGAAGGGAAGTGGTTGGTTTACAATCGTACAGACACTGCCACAGGAAGGCGTGGTTGTCTTACAGCTAGGAAAGTAGTCAGGACTAGAAAAGACAACTCATGAGAGGCTAACCTGGGGGGCAGATCCTTAAGCATAGCAGTGTGCATTGTTTCCTGAAATAAAACATGAGGTTATGTTAAAAAATTTCTTTAAAAGTTACATGTGTCACTGATTATGGTACTTGAAATTTAAGCAGAAATATTTATTTGATATATTTAATTTGTGCCAAATTACTGCTAAGCCTCAGAAAGTAACACAATACTTTGGAACACATAAAATATTTTCTGTTTTAGTAAAAATTCTATGATTCTTTCTTCTGAAGTTGGAAGGAAACTCTTTGTGAAAGAGAAAATGAAGAATAATGATTTTAAGTGTCCCGTGAGCTCTACAGGCATGCCAAGCTAATAGACAATAGTACAAATAATAAAAATATTCACATGTATTGAGCATGTAGCAGACACTTTGCTTAGGTAGTGGGAATTGGGCAATGTGAATGGCTAATTAGTATTGTATAAGCAGTTCAGATCATTTAACCCTCACAAATCCCTATGAATAAAGCAAGTAGTTATTATCCCCATTTCAAGGAGTAGATAACTGAGGTCAAGAGAGGTAAAGTTGTTGGTCCACATAGCCAATAAGTAGCAGAACTAGGATTCACATCCTAATATTCTGACTTCAGAGGCCAAGGTCATATCTGTGATTTTCTCTATCTCTCTGAACTAGAGCCAAAGTTAAGGGACAGGGGGAAAGTATAGGGACCTTATCTGTACATTTGCCCTAAAGTAGGCTTGGCCTAGCTCTTTGGGACCTAAGCAATGCCCTGTGGTCGTAACACTTGGTTTTTTAACCAATGGCAGACTTTATTAGTCATGCCTTCTTTTTTCCCTCCTGCCTCTTTATGAAGGCCTGATGTTTAAAACACTGTTTGTTCCTTCAGGTGCTGTACCTGTCCTGGAAGAGGTAGTAACTTAAGCAGCTCCCAAATTTCCAGAACTGCAGAGCAAGTCACTGGAGAAGAGAAGGCAATTCTTGTTTTGGTTACATGTCTGAACAATTTCTTTTCCTCCTGCAGACAGGACTGTCCTTGTGGATACAGACCTTCCATTCCTCAAAGGCCTCTATGTGGTGGGGACTTTAGAGTTCCCTGTGGACAGAAGCAACGTTCTGAGTGTGGCCTGCATGGTCATTGCAGGAGGGGAACTGAAAGTCGGTGAGTAAAGGGCACAAGGATTGGGAGCATAGTGGAAATTAAGTCCTGTGAGAAAGGCCTTGGGAAATGATGGCATCATCCAGCCGGTTGCTTAATGGAGTTTGGAGGGGGACTAAGGCGAGGACCAAGTTCAACAACAAAGCTTTTCTTTGGCAAGATCTTGACACAGACAGGTAACTTTTATTGGTCATTCTCTCATGTCCACCCACTGACATCAGGATGTGTTTCTGGTCCCAGAGTCCTCCTCCAGGCCACAGATCCATTCTCCCTTTAGTTCTTTGTAGGAGAATTTACCTGTAACTCACTTTTTCAGAAGATCTCATAGGATGGATTTGTTATCCTTCGCTCAACTCACAGTAAAATTTCAATTGCTAGCCTAGCGCAGATCCTGGGGAAAACGGACTTGAAACAAAGCTTATGTGCTGATGCTTTACTGGGGCAACTGGCACTGGAGTGGGAGTAAAGGGAAAAGAATGAAGGAGAAAAGAGGGGACATCAAACACAAGTTGGCCACAGCTTCTCAAGGAAACATGACTATTTGCTTGGCTGTGTGATATGCCTTAAGAGAAGCCTCTGTGGAATCCGCACATCTCGGAACAACTGGGAAGAAAGCTGGGGAGAAGGCATATCTGGTCCATCTGACAACCAATGAACTCCTGTCTTTCTTTGCTATGTTTGTGGCTCCCCATGCAGCCAGTGGAGAGCCCAGACACTCAGTGGGTGCTGGGAAGCTCCTTTAGCTGGGAAGTGAGGCATGCTACTGAGAATGAGGGGCAGGCAGGATGGAATGGATCGGGGGTAGTGTATGAACCAGGACGGATACATTGGCTTTCTTCAAAAAAACAAACAAAAAACATGAGCTGCTACAGGTAGACTGTATGCTTGGAATTGTTGTAGGCAATAAGAGTACAGAAGTGAAAAGACATGTGCTCTGGCCCCAAAGGAACTACTTTTGAACTTGGTGGGGAATTCTACTTTGCTCTCCAACAGATTAAAAGAGAATTCCCAGAAACAATAATACCTTGCCCCAGAGAAATAAATCTCTGATGGTGAGGAAGTATTTAGATATGTTGTTTGGGAACATCCAGATTTTAAAATTTCTGGCGGGAGAGCATTCTAGACCTAACTACCAAACCTTAATTACTCTAAGAGTATTCTTGAAAAATTGTGGTCAAGCCTCTTCTGGTGACATAAATAAAGAAAGAAAGAAAGAAAGAAAGAAAGAAAGAAAGAAAGAAAGAAAGAAAGAAAGAAAGAAAAAAGAAATAAAAATCAAAACCTTTTGAGAAAACCTGCTCCCACTTTTTAAAATCCCATTAGAATTATTTTCCTACTATTAAGCCAAATTCTGTCTTCCTCTAATTTCTGTTGGTTCAAGTTCTTACTTGATCCCTATAAGATGAGTATCAAATTCCCTTCCCTTCGATAGTCCTTTTTTCACATTTTCTTGCATCTTCTGTTTTTCAGGTTATGCAGTTTCTATTACTTTAACCACGGCTAAATAATAGTTACTCTAATCATTATTATTATTTATAGTGTTTTAAAATAATTTTTATGTTTTTCAGTCTATTGTACAATACTGGAAAATACAGAAGAGCAATAGAAAATTATATAAAAGAAATCAAGTATTCACTCATATTCCCAAATATAAAGATAATCACAGTAAACATTTTGTAGTCTTGTCTTGAATTTTTCCTACATGTGCACAAATACATGCACACACACACACACACACACACACACACACACACTTTAACAGGTATACAGTTTGTTAATATTTTTGATCCTTTGTTATCACTGTGAAAATTTTCCCAACTTGTTCTATTTCTAAGGCATATTTTTAAAATTTGTTGGGGTAAGTTTGGTTAATAACATTATATAAATTTCAGGTGTACACTTTTATAATACAATTTTATAATTCAATTGTATACTCTATCATGTGCTTGCCACCTGAAATCAAATCTCCTGTGTCACCTTGGATTTGACCCCCTTTGTCCTTTTCATCCTCCCCAATCCCCTTTTCCCTCTGCTAAACACCATTATGTTGTTTATATCTATGAGTCTGGGTTTTTATTTGTTTATTTTGTTTATTCAGTTATTGCTTTTTGTTTTATATCCCAAAATCATATGGTTTTTGTCCTTTCCCATCTGACTTATTTCACTTAGCATAACACACTCAAGATTCATCCATGTTGTTGAAAATAGCAATATATTTTGTTGTGTGGCTGAGTAGTATTTCAATATATATGTATCACATCTTCTTTATCCAATCATCCAGTGGAGGACACTTGTGTTGTTTCTATGTCTTGACTATTGTAAATGATGCACCAATGAACATAGGAGATTTGATGTTCACATTTTAAGTGTAGGGAGATTGAATGTGTTATAAGAAAAAGGAATTGAGCTGAAAGACAGATTTATATGTGACCATTCACTTATTATACACTGGCCAGTCACACAGCAAATTATCAGAAGCCAAATTTCTTCACATAATGTATAAGACCAAGAAGCTTCATGGGCCATCACTATTCTATAAATCCTACAATCCAGACATTCCCATTCCCTACTATTTCCTGGAGGCATAATGCTCATCCACAAATATATGCCTTTTCAGATCTATCCCTTTATCTTTAAAACTCTCCAGTTTGGAAGTGGTGACACTTCCAATTCTGTTTTTACCAGTTTGTCTCCACTACTTCACTGAGACATCTCTTGAAAGCTAGGTTCACGACTTCTATTTCTGTGCATTCAACCTCTCCCATGGCACCAGCCTCATGGTAGGCAGTGAACAAACAGATGATGAATGAAAGAATGGACACACAAGTGAAATACTTTAAGCTCATCTTAAGTGTTTCATCAAACTAATGAGATAACCACTGAACAAAGAATGATATTGAATTTGGCATTTGCGACACAGCTGCAGCCCTCTAAGCAAAGCTTTGATCTTAAACCTCCCTTCTAATGCTAGCATTATTATTATACTCTACTAAAAGTCAATTGATACCTTTTACCAGGACCAGCTGCCTTAGAAGCAGGACCACCAAGAAATATAATTCCACAATGTTGGGACTTAGATCAAAATGCATCAGAGAGTAGACATACTCTGGCAGTGTTTCTTACCAATGTCCACATCTATTAAGTTCACTTACTAACTAGTGTTATTATCTATTTCATGTTGGGATTTCTTTGGGGTGTGGTAGAATTGGACAGATGGGTTGAAAGTCTTCCTTCAGGCATAATACACATAGGATTGAGCAGATGGGTTCCCATAATCAAACTTTAGGCCTGACAAAGCAGGGAGAAAAAGAATACAGCATTGTCTAGTAATGGATAAAAATATAGTCGGGAATGGACAAGTTTAAAAATAAGATTTTATATATACAAATCAACACTGGACAGTGGCACAGTGGCACTTCTCTTCAAAAGTACAGATTTTCAGGCAACAGGTTTTGTTACAATGATAAATAACTTCAAAAATGAAAAAAAAGACTAATCATAGCAATGGAAAGTGTGAACTTGAAATAAATTTTCTAGTAACAAAAACAAGGCTCAGTTTTATTTAATATTTCTATCAGTTACCTGGATATGGATATTATAAAATATTAAACAAATGAGCAAATGGTATTAATCTAGGAGGAAAAGATTAGAATCCAAAAGGATTCCACAATAAGGGTAAGATAGATGAAATAATAACATATAGAGATAAGTAAAAAATATTGTACTTACAGAACAGAGAACCCAGAAATTGACCCAAGCCATTATGCTCAATAAATATTTGACAGAGGAGGCAAGAGCATACAATGGAGTCAAGACAGTCTCTTCAATAAATGGTGTTGGGAAAATTGGACAGATACATGCAAAAAAATTAAACTAGACCACCAACTTATACCATACACAAAAATAAATTCAAAATGGATAAAAGACTTAAACGTAAGACGGGAAACCATAAAAATATTAGAAGAAGCCACAGGGAGCAAAATATCAGACATATCTCATAGCAATATGTCTACTGAAACATCTCCTGAGCAAAATATCATACATATCTCATAGCAATATGTCTACTGAAACATCTCCTAGGACAATAGAAATGAAGGAGAAAATAAACAAGTGGGACTACATAAAAATAAAAAGCTTCTGCACAGAAAAACAAACCATCAACAAAATAACAAGAAAGTCCACTGCAGGGAGAACATATTTGCCAATGTGACATCTGCTAAGGGTTTAATCTCCAAAATTTATAGGGAACTCATACAACTTAACAAAAGGAAGATAAACAATCCAATCAAAACATGGGCAAAGAACCTAAATAGACACTTCTTGAAAGTGGACATACAGAAGGACAAGAGACATATGAAAAAAATGCTCAAAGTCACTAATCATCCGAGAGATGTAAATCAAAACAACAATGAGGTACCATCTCACACCTGTCAGAATGGTTATCATCAACAAACGACAAGTGCTGGCGAGGATGTGGAGAAAAAGGAACCCTCATAAATTGCTGGTGAGAATGCAGACTGGTGCAGCCACTGTGCAAAACAGTATGGAGTTTCCTCAAAAAATTAAAAATGGAACTCCCATTTGACCCAGTGATCCCACTTCTAGGAATATATCCCAAGATCAGAAACACCAATCAGAAAGGATATATGCACCCCTATGTTTATAGCAGCACAATTTACAATAGCAAAGATTTGGAAACAGCCTAAGTGCTCATCAGCAGATGAGTGGATTAAAAAACAGTGGTACATCTACACAATGGAATACTATGCTGCTGTAAAAATGAAGGATCTCCTAACATTTGCAACAGCATGGATGGACCTTGAGAGTGTTATGCTAAGAGAAATAAGTCAGAGAAAGATAAAATATCACATGATCTCACTCATTTGTGGAATATAATGAACAACATCAATTGATGAACAAAAACAGATCCAGAGACAGAGAAGCATAGATCAGATGCTCAAACCTCAGAGTGAAGGTAGAGGAGGGTGGGGGTAAGGGGGAGAGGTCAACCAAGGGACTTGTATGCATGCATATAAGCCTAACCAATGGACACAGACACCAGGCAGGGAGAGGGGCCACTGGGGGGATTAGGACACATATGTTTAATCAATAAAGAAAAAAAAACACACAAACATCTGTGAGGAAGGAATTATAGCGTTAATATATAAATGACTACAGTGTTTTTGCTCCTGTATGAAATGAACAAAATGAGGGTAAAAACATATTGGAAAACTTGGTGATCTTGTACAAATCCCAAGTATTTTCAATTTTTAATCTGTCTAGGAGAGAAAAACACATAAAAATGCCTGACTCAAATCCTGTACAATAGATATTGATTTATGATTAAATGTTTGTATTTCTTTGTTCATGAATAGTTGTCTGAACTCATCTTTTTCATTAGTGTCTCTTAGATAAGCCATTATTTTTATGCTTTAACATATGTTCCTTGCTATCTTTGATATCAATAATATTAACATGTTACTGATCCAAATGTTCAGCTTGGGGAGTGTTTTAATCTCATACTTTTAAAATTGCAAATAGGAAATTCTCTTGTGATAGCTTGTAGGAGGATTTCAGAGAACTATAATCACTAATAATTAATTTGTGTCTTTAGAGCTAAATAGAACCCTCCTTGATCCCTAAGCAAGCAATGCCTGCCCCACAAATCAATGTCCCTGAGGACTCATCAGCTCCAGTGTTCGTGTGGCCTGTTACAACCAGGTCACCTGGTGTGCTGCCCAGTCCCTTGATAATTAGCTAGGAACTGGGTTTTTATCCTAAAACTTGTCACATATTGTTTTGCAGAACCAATGATGGGTATTTGTCAGTCTGTCTGGCATTTGCAGCTAGGAGCCTAAGGTCATCATTAGCACATGACTTTGATTGTCAGGAAATGAAGTACTAGGTGTATGGAAGTTTCTTTCATTGCTTCCATGATTGGGACTTTCTCAATCTTAAAGAAGAGGAAAAATCCATACACAGTTTATTGCCTTCCAAACTGACAATTCTGTAAAACTTATTGGGTGATTAAGTAATAAGGAGACAAACCAGAGAAAAGTGTAGATTAAAACATAACCTCCAGCCTAAAGCCACAATACCCAGTAGTCAGACTTATTGAGTAGCCAGAGAGAATCTTGTATCTTGTGGTTATGTTTGTTTAAAAATAATATATTAAGTAAAAAAAACAAAAAAATATGTCTTTCAAGTTTAACAACAATTAGAAAATACCCACATATTTAGTGTGTAAATACAAGTGTACCTAGATATTTGCAAAATAAATGGCTTATAAATAGCTAATGTGTGTCATTAGTTAACAAATCAGTTTCTGTTTGCACTGACAGTTCTCCAATCAAATCACTAGTTAGCTGAAAAAATCAAATATTGACATCAAAGGGATGTGACTTTTAAATATTGTACTTCTTTAATAATAAATGAAAACGTGTAAAAGCTTTGTTTTTACAGGTTCACTAAACACTGAATTCCATTTCTGTGAGTCTCTAAGAAGACTGGTATCTAATAGTCAAGTAATACATATTTTAAAAATAAAATTAAGCATATAAATATCTGTTTATTTTCCCAAGGATATTAGTTCTCTAACAGACATATTATCCATCTCTCTCTCTCTCTCTCTCTCTCTCTCTCTCTCTCTCTATATATATATATATATATACTAGAGGCCC
>NW_005371660.1:831570-844068 GCF_000412655.1 Myotis brandtii
CTGCCCCCCGCCCGGCAGGGTCACAGATCCGGGTCCTGGACTGCGGACAGCCTCCCGCGCTGCCCCCCGCCCGGCAGGGTCACAGATCCGGGTCCCAGACCGCAGACAGCCTTGCCTGCTGCCGCCTGCCTTCAGTATGCAAATTAGCCGCCATCTTGTTGCTTCAGGGTGGGGGTCCCCACTGGGGTGCCTGGCCAGTCTGGGTGAGGGGCTGAGGGCCGTTTTCAGGCTGGCGGGCGACTGAAGCTCCAAACCTCTCCTTTTTTTCTTTTTTTTTTTATTCTGGCATTTATTTACCTTCTATGGCTGTCACTGGAGCTGAGAGCCGGCTTTCTCTCTGAGGCTCGGCTGCTGAAAGCAGGTTTCTGGCCTTTGTTTTCTGTATTCGAAACAATGTTGCGACTCCAGCTCTGAGATCCCGGCTGACTGACAGGAGGTTTCTGGGGTTTTGTTTATCTTCTATAAATGTTACAATGTTTCCAACTGAAGCTCAGAGGCCGGCAAGGCAGGCGGGGAACGTTGGAGTCCTCTGTCACTGAAGGAAGCAAGCCTCCCTGTTCGCATCAGCTGCCTGGCTGCCGGCCGCCATCTTGGCTGACAGTTAATTTGCATATCTCCCTGATTAGCCAATGGGAAGGGTAGCGGTCGTACGCCAGTTACCATGTTTCTCTTTTATTAGTGTAGATATAGCAAAACATGGACACAAGAAATAATCCTGTCTTGTTAGACTACCAAACACATTTACATTAATCATCTTTACTTTAATATTTTAATATTTTCTAAATTAGTGTTTCCCAAACTATATTTTGGACTCTTGAACTTCTACCGCAATAACATAAAATTTCTTAGAAATTTATTATTTTCAAATTACTAAATGATTAATTGTATAATACATAAATAATTTTTAACCTTAGTTATTTTTGCATGAAAAAACTAATTTTAAGCAAACAGGTGAATGAGTGAGTGAATGTATAATTTGCTTTGTTGGTTATTAAACTCTTGTAAGAGTGTTTAAGTTTGAAAGGAATTTAATTGTCTTCCTTGCTGTTCCTTGGACTGGACATTCAAATAAGTGATCACCTATTATATTTACTTTTGAAATGTCTAGTTTTTAGCACTTTAGGAATAGGATATTACTTGCTAAAAATAATTTGCCTTTTTCTTCATTTCCAAATTAAACTTTGGAATGTTTTATTTCTTCATTGTCACTACTACTATTTTTTAAATATTATTACTACTAAGAGCCAACATTAAAAAAAATTAAATTGATTTGAGAGAGAGAGAGGGAGAGAGAGAGAGAGAGAGACATCAATATGAGGGAAAACATTGGTCCGCACTGGGGATTGAACCCATCACCTTTTTGTATATAGGATGGCAGTATTCCAACCAACTGAGCCACACCAGCTAGGGCTAAGACCCAGCATTTAAAAAAACAAACAGGTATTATATGCAGATACTGTGCCATGTATTATTGACATGCACTAAATTACTTAACTCTCACAAAAAAAATAAAATGGATGCTACTATGTGCCTATTTTATACTGGCAGAAACTGAGGTTTACAGAAATGAATTTGTTCAGCCTTACTTAAGAAGTTTTAAGAATTTTTATACATCTTTGCAAGCATGTGAATTGATAAATTATGTTAACTTTTACTTCATATTCTATCAATTGTTGATAAATTGAAAGGCCTCATTGATGATAAAAATTTGTCAGCCTGAATTAGACATTATTTTAACATATTTTTATTCCATTTGGGTTAAATGCCATTCCATCCCCCCCCCCCCCCCCCCACACACACACACACATGAGATTGATTCTGTTGGGAAGGGGTGTTTTAGGAATCAGTGGGTCTTGGGTACACACTGAGAATTAAAAGCTAATTCAAAATAAACTATGCTTCACATTTTAACTGGTTCAACACTATTTGCTAGTTTAGGTCTGATAAGAAAGGATGCTCTGGCATCTCTGCTCTGAAGAAAATAGCTATAGCACCACGTGAGAAAAATAGTTATGTTCCAGTTACAAGCTCAACTTCCAAAGTCATTACTGTATAACCTATTCCTGAGGACAGGAGAAAATGTGTAAAATTAAACTTTGGGAGGTAATTTCTTAACCTATCATTCATATGCAATCATGATATTTATTAAATTTCAAGGTTAACTTGGACAGAAATACATATTATTTACAAACTAGAGGCCCGGTGTGCACGGGTAGGGTACCTAGGCCTGGCCGGCAATCAAGGCCGATCTGTGGGGTGACCAGTGGGGTGATCAAGGGGCCCCCGCTGGCAACCGCCTTGGCTGGCCTGGGGCCTGCGTGCTGGGGTCAGCTTCTGCATTGAGTGTCTGCCCCCTGGTGGTCAGTGCACGTCATAGTGACTGGTTGTTCCGCCTGTCATTCTGCTGTTCAGTCGATTTGCATATTAGGCTTTTATTATATAGGATACAATCTGTTGTTTTGGAGTTAGTGAACAGGACCTGCAAAAAAGTTTGTTAGGGAGATGTGTCTTAAAATTTGATCAGCATAGATTAAATGTATGCAGTTTTTTAATATCAATTAATAAAGCTATGAACAAATGTAATGGCATGGAGAAGCAGAAAAACAAATATAATTTTGGTCAGTTTCCATTTTTTTTGATCAACAAATACCTATTGAAGACTGTCCTTGGAACATATAATAATCAGTTAAGAAATTTTTATTATTTTGTTACTATGATACACATGTACAGAAAAGTTTAAAAAATGCATAGCTGAATTAAACACTATAAATCCATTCCAGTAGGTATATAGTGGAGCCTCATTGTTGGTTTAACTTGCATTTCTCTAATTTCTAATGTGATTGAATAGTTTTAAAATTTTACTGTTTATTTTATACGTTGTTTTGTGAAGTAGCTATTTTCTTACCCTTTTATGATAGATGTTTTATATTGATTTATTGAAGTTTTATATGTTTTGGAATGTACTTTTTGTTTGTTACATGTATTACAAATATCTTTGTTTACTCTTTAGATTGTTCTTTTTACTCTCTTAATGATATTTCTAAATAATTGAAAAATCTTTATTTTAAAATAGTTTATTTTGTAAACCTTTTTAAATATGAGTTGTGCACTTTGACTAAACAATGGTCAGCAAGCATATGCTGTATGATTCCAATCATTTTAAATATGTTAAAATGATTGGAATCATAGGGTCATAGGGTCATCATGTAATTAAGCTTTAAGGTCATCATATAATTAATATTTGTGAAAGTCTATGGAATGCTTGAAAAGAATATTATGCATGATATCAAGTTTGCTAGTTGTACTATTCAAAACTTTATTTTTGTTTATTTTATAAACACTTGTATTTAATTTACCACTATTATTTTGGATATATCTATTTCTTCATTGAAATTCTGTCATTTTTTTTTGCTTTATTTATTCTAAAGCTATGATGCTAGTCATAGCCATGTGTAACATTATTATAGCACTAGAGCCCTGGTGCATGAATTTGTGCATGGATAGGGTCCCTTGTCCAGGCTGGCGATTGAGGCCTATCCAGGGGTGGGTCAGCTGGCCGGGGGGAGGGACCACGGGAAGTTGGCGGGGGGGAGGAGGGAGCATGGGAGGTTGGCCGGCAGGGGGGGCTGTGGGAGGTTGGCCGGTTTCTCCCCTCCCCCAATCAGGGCCAATGGGGAGGCCAGCCAGGGGGAGGGGTAGTGGTTGGTTGGCTGTGGGAGTGCACTGACCACCAGGGGGCAGCTACTGCATTGAGCATCTGCCTCCTGGTGGTCAGTGTGCATCATTGAGACTGGTTTCTTGGTCGTTTCAGTCATTCTGGTCATTCGGTTGAAATGGTCGCTTAGGCTTTTATTTATATAGATTGGCAAAAGGAGTCTTTTTAACTGTACAGTATTCCTCTTTATTTCTGATTGCTTTCTGCAAGAGAATTGGTTAAAGTGACCTAGTTCACCATTTCTGGGATAAAACAAATGAACACTGCTGCCAATACACAGTCACCTCTCTGCATTAGCTCACTGTGAAGGGAAGGAAACAGTCTGGTCAAAGGCACTCACGATACAGTGTGGAAGTATTGGGCGAAAACACGCTATGCTTTGATAGCCCATAGAGGACCACCTAACCCACACTTAGTTGACAAGGAAGGGTCCCAGAGGGAGTGGCGTCTGAAGTGGGTTTGGGCTTGCTTAGGGAATTATGTGGCTCATCTATTGAGCATGTCCAGGAAACGGGAAAAAGAGGGTTCTAAATAAACAAACTTGTTTCCAATTGTGTACTATTTCAAAGTGTTTTCAAATGTTTGTGATTATAACTAGACTAGAGGCTCGTTGCACGGATTCATGCACCAGTGTGGTCCCTTGGCCTGGCCTGTGCCCTCTCGCAATCTCCGAGACCCTGTGGGGGATGTCGGATAGCCAGTTTCAGCCCAATCCCCGCAGGCCCACTCCAGACAGGAGGGAGTGTGATCCTGTGCATTGAGCGTCTGTCCCCTGGTGGTCAGTTTGCATCATAGCCACCGGTCTTCCGGTCATTCAGTTGCTTAGACTTTTATACATATAAAAATGATATTGCAGTGAGGCACTTAGGGCCTTCATCTGTCTACCTTCCACACTATTTCTTTAGGACAAGTTCCTTGAAGGAAAATTACTGCAGCAAGGGGCACGAGCTTGTTTATCCACAAAAGGGGGCACGTAATTCAATATCATAGAAGACTTTTAGAAAGAAATTACAGCAAAGCTACGTTTTGAGGGATGATTCTGATTTAGATAGGACAAAGGTGAGTGACCTCAAAGCCTGGGGCAGCTCGTGTGCAGAGGAAAGAGCGGAGGGGATCATGAGTGACTGGGTGTGGATTGGCTTAGTTACAAGGTGTGGGGGTCATGTTGGGAGAGTGGGCTTACATGCAAACTATGTTTATTTCTGATTTTATAAAAAAGGTTTAGTTAATAAAATAATATAAGCTCCTTTTCCCTTTTTCTTACCCTTGAAGCTCATGGAATCCATTTGTAGCATATTCCTCAAATCATTATAAGGGTTATCTGTCGTATACCAGAATGTATTTTCTTCCACCTCCCCAGGTGATTTTACATCTGGAACGTATTCTGTTCCCCTCCATTGCCCACCATCATACTAAGTAACGGTAACTTCCCTTTACTTCATTCCTATTCATCCATTTGCACATGACCAACACGGTACTTATTAAGTCGAAGCCCAGTTTCACCACTTATTTGCTGTGTAATTTCTGATAAGTTACTTAACCTCTCTTTGCCTCAGTTTCCTCATGAAAACTTCAACAATATCCATCACAGGGTTGTCAGAGTTAAATAAAATCATGTATGCGTAAACACCTGGCACCTCTTTGCAGCACAATGGCAACGATTTTCCCTCCATTATGAGTATATCTAAATTCGTTCAGGTTGAAAATGCCTTTTGCTACGGTTTCCAGCAGTGCCAGGCAGCTTCAGAAAGGAAAATCAGAGAGGAACAGCATTATCCTGAGAGCCTTCTGTGAGAGGTGGCTACTCTCATTTAGGAGCAAAGCCCACCTGGAGAGAGCGCTCACCTTTCTTTGATTGATAGATTTGAGAATAAAATGAGGAGCCAGCCTTCAGGGCTTTCCATTCACCAGCTTTTACAAATTTAAGATGCACTTCATTTTAATGTTAAAATTTATATATGTATATCCCTTCTCTTAGGTCACTCTTGCCTTCTTCCTGCTCAGTTCCTATCCTGTACCTTTCCCCTCCCCCACATCACAGAACAAATCCAAACTCTGGTGATTTGAGATACCCCAAGATCTCAGGGTGGGGTGAGGGGGGCTGACTAATTTTGCCCAGACTTTCTGTAGAAGCTGCACATATGCTGCCGTTTTGAGTTGCATAATTGATTCAATCTCTGATTTTAGAGGAACGCTGAACTCCTTTTGTGGGACGCTGCATACATTTCTCTAGGGCAAAAACTGCCCTACTTTTTTCTCTCTGGTATCTGTTTAGTGCTAGGCCATTTTTCCTCTAAGAATCTAAACTACCCTCCGTGAAATAAATGAAATCACAGTTGGAAAACGGCTTACTGGACAGACTTATAACCACAAGATAAGAGCTACACCACACGCATTTTCTTAACGTTCTCCTCTTCCCTGGTTCGCTTTCTGTCTGCTCTGGAACAGCTTGGTGTTGGCTAAAAGGGTATGCTGGTCGCTTGGCTGAGGGTTGGCATTACCTGCATGGACAGCAGCTGCCTTGGCATCTCATTGGGAACACAGGCTGTGGGGTCTACCCTTGCTTGCCCCTGGACCTACTGTGCAACTCTAAGCAGATGTACTTCCCTCTCTGAGTCTTACCTTCAGCAGTCCCTGGTAGACTAATGTCTGCACTCCTGGGCTATAAAGATAGGTATGTAGCAAGCTGCAAACTCACATTGAGCCTTTTGGTTAACCGGGTGTATGTGAAGTGCCAACTGGGGAAGATGACTTTATGCCTTCTGAAAGGCCACTTAACCACAATGACAACCGGCAATTTTAAGCTTATCACTTACTTCATACTGTACTTGGCAACCTTATTTTTGGTTATGTTTTCAAGAATTTCTAACTGGAAAGTCTTGTTTGAAAGCAGATGTCTTTTATAAACCCTCCATTATGAGTATATCTAAATTCGTTCAGGTTGAAAATGCCTTTTGCTACGGTTTCCAGCAGTGCCAGGCAGCTTCAGAAAGGAAAATCAGAGAGGAACAGCATTATCCTGAGAGCCTTCTGTGAGAGGTGGCTACTCTCATTTAGGAGCAAAGCCCACCTGGAGAGAGCGCTCACCTTTCTTTGATTGATAGATTTGAGAATAAAATGAGGAGCCAGCCTTCAGGGCTTTCCATTCACCAGCTTTTACAAATTTAAGATGCACTTCATTTTAATGTTAAAATTTATATATGTATATCCCTTCTCTTAGGTCACTCTTGCCTTCTTCCTGCTCAGTTCCTATCGTGCACCTTTCCCCTCCCCCACATCACAGAACAAATCCAAACTCTGGTGATTTGAGATACCCCAAGATCTCAGGGTGGGGTGAGGGGGGCTGACTAATTTTGCCCAGACTTTCTGTAGAAGCTGCACATATGCTGCCGTTTTGAGTTGCATAATTGATTCAATCTCTGATTTTAGAGGAACGCTGAACTCCTTTTGTGGGACGCTGCATACATTTCTCTAGGGCAAAAACTGCCCTACTTTTTTCTCTCTGGTATCTGTTTAGTGCTAGGCCATTTTTCCTCTAAGAATCTAAACTACCCTCCGTGAAATAAATGAAATCACAGTTGGAAAACGGCTTACTGGACAGACTTATAACCACAAGATAAGAGCTACACCACACGCATTTTCTTAACGTTCTCCTCTTCCCTGGTTCGCTTTCTGTCTGCTCTGGAACAGCTTGGTGTTGGCTAAAAGGGTATGCTGGTCGCTTGGCTGAGGGTTGGCATTACCTGCATAGACAGCAGCTGCCTTGGCATCTCATTGGGAACACAGGCTGTGGGGTCTAACCCTTGCTTGCCCCTGGACCTACTGTGCAACTCTAAGCAGATGTACTTCCCTCTCTGAGTCTTACCTTTAGCAGTCCCTAATGTCTTTACTCCTGGGCTATAAAGATAGGTATATAGCAAGCTGCAAACTCACATTGAACCTTTTGGTTAACCAGGTGTATGTGAAGTGCCAGCTGGGGAAGATGACTTTATGCCCTCTGAAAGGCCACTTAACCACAATGACAACCGGCAATTTTAAGCTTATCACTTACTTCATACTGTACTTGGCAACCTTATTTTTGGTTATGTTTTCAAGAATTTCTAACTGGAAAGTCTTGTTTGAAAGCAGATGTCTTTTATAAACCCATTTGATCCAGTGTGTAGTTTGGAGACTATCTTTTCATCAGGTGCTTCTTGGTTTGTAGTTTGGAGACTATCTTTTCATCAGGTGCTTCTTGAAAAAACTGATTTTTTTGACATATTTTCTTTACTCTAAGAAGAAAATAACATTTGTTAGGTCCATACTCAGTACCACTATTTGAGCAAATCCCCCAAAGAATTCTCATACTATAAAACTGATGAACTCTACTGTTTACATCAAGGGAATAATGTCAGAAGCTATTTCCAACTGATGTCTGTTATAGCCTAAATGGATTGTGTCATTATGCTGCTAAAAGAATTTAGGCTTAGAAAATAGCTTTTTACTTTTTAATAGGAAACTTAGCATAAACAGATTATTGTTCAAATTCAGATCTGTTACTTACCAGTTGGATAAATTTGGTCAAGTCCCTTAACCGCTAAGCCTCATTTATATATGAATATTTGAAATTGAGATAAGAATCATACTTTTCAGGTTTGTTGTGAAGATTAAATGCTAAAATGCTATAAAGCCAGTCATAGACATGCATCAGCCAGGTTTTGCTGTAGTGACCATGTGTAAGAAATAATCCATGAACCTAAGTGACATACCACAACAAATATCAATGTTAGACTGAGTTGGAATTGCTTCCAGCTTGTGTGTTCTCTTCAGATCTGTTAGGTTTTTTTCTTTTTTTTAGTCAGGTACTGGAGACTGAAAAAATAAAAATAAAAAATTAAAGAATATGCCTTTCATGGTGAAAACTTGCCAAGCAACTTAAAGCATCAATTCAGAACTGGCATTTCTATCACCTCCACACAAATTTTATTGGCCAAAACAAATCCATGACCAAGCTAAATACTAGTAGGTCAGGAAAATATACTCTGCCCTAATTGGAAAAAAAGTGTATTTTTGCTGAATGGTTAGCCAAACCCCTTCAGAGTTTACTGCATCTCATTTTCCCTCCTTTTCTTATTTCATCTGTGTGACCATTGGCTCTTCTCCATATAGTCTGCTCGATAGCATCTACTTTGCATTTCCGAAATTACATCACAGCTCCCTCTCTTTCTCTTTTAATTTGAAATTCATTTAAAAGATATACTTTTCTTTGTAAATAGGTACTTTGGAAAATCCCTTACAAAAAGAACAAAAGCTTCTGATTCTCCTTAGAGCCTCAGAGGGAGTCTTTTGTGACCGTTTCAATGGAATTCATATTGATCCAGGAACAATCGGTAAGAGTAAAATAAGTTTTTATTAAAAATGAAATATGTGTGTGTTTGTGTGATAAAGCACCATTCATATATTGGAACATCTACTAAATTCCAGTCACTGTTTTGGATAATTTATATTTATTTTATTTACCAGCTCTCCTGTAAGCAGTGCCCATTTTACAAATGATGAACAATATGTGAAAAAGGCCATATAGCTGGACAGTGTCAGAATTTAGAATCATATCCAGATGAGCAGACACCAAAATCTAGACTAAGAGTCTGTATTATTAATTGTAAATACTATGTAATTATTGATAAATTTTTATTACATTTTTAATTTTAAAATTATTTTTAATAAATATATTGGGGTGACATGGGTTAAAAAGATTACATAGTTTCAAGTGTGCATTTCTATGACATATGATCTGTATATTGCAAGTTAAGAACCATATGATTTCACTCATATGAGGGATAGAAAACTGAAAGCAACAAATGAACAAATAAGAAAAAAAAAAGCTCATATACACAGACAACAGTATGGTGGTTACCAGAAGGAATGGGAGTGGGGGGTAGTAAAGTGTAGGGGGAGTCAAATATAGGGTCACTGAAGATATACTTTTTAAAACTTAGAGATCTATAAATTACAAAGAAAGATTTACTATTGACAGTTTCTCCATTTGATACTGCCACAACACCAAATCTTATTTTAAAATTGCTCTACAGGAGATCATAGAAACTGTGACCGATCTTGTATAACATGTTGTAAGAGCCACACAATAACTCAGTTTTAAGGTATAGCTATAAGAGACTGTTTATCAGATTTCTAGTATTTTCTCACTTACTCTGTACGTCATTACTAATTGCACAAAATATCAGTGACTCAGTAAAATGGAAACAAACATGTTAGGATAGTTTGAAGTTTGGTAACTTAGTTCCATAATGTGTAAACTTTTGATGATTATGAATGATCAAGAAATCTACTTTTCTGGTCGATTAAATTTTTTGGATAATTCAAATTTAAGAAAATAAACTGTTAGGATTTTTTGTTTGTTTGTTTTTGGTTGTTGTTAAAATCTTTTGTTGTTGGCAATTTCTCTAAATTACTTCATATTTCTTCTTCTGAAGAAATTGGTAACCAATAGTGAAAAAAATGGAATTTTAAAATGATGACAATAATGATAATGGTATCTTCTAAAACTTTTATATACATATGATTATTATTAGGAAATATTGATTCCCGGACATATCCTGAAATTCAGAGTGTTTTTTACATTTCCATTAATTCTAATTTTAGTTTTATTATCTTCTGGCTTTTCTTTGAATTAGAGTATGGAAAAAATTAAGGATATTGACATAAATAGTTGGTTAAACTTCCATCATTTGAAACTTTTTTGTTTTACATAAGATGAAAACTTAAGGCATGTTATTTGTACTCTACTGGTGTTTGTTTCTTTTATTCATGTTTTATGCTAAAATTTGTAAGATCTTTAGCGTTCAAGATTCATGATTTGCAACAAAATTGGGTACAGCAGTACAGGGGTATGTAGACAATTCTTTGGAAAATATTTGAAGAAGATATTAGAACTCCTATTCAAATAAATATGAATATACTCATACATATGTATATTTAATTAAATAAATATACATGCAGTAGGAGTATATAACCATAATTTTGTTACTGCTCGGGTTCATGCCCAAACATTTTTAGACCACTAGGATCTGAGGAATTGAGCTTCACGTCATTTTAAAATGTAGTAAAACATATAAGAGAAAAGACCTGAAGGGATAAAACTGGACTGCATCAAGCAAGACCTTGGCAAGACTTTAATTTATGAGTCTTAAATGATATTTTGAAACAAAGGAGCTAGAGATCTATTCTTTGATATCTGTAATAAAGAAATAGAGGTCTAACCACTGAAAACAAAGTTAATAGCACCAAATCTATTTCCTTAGGAAATAATAAATTACTCTTGCCTTTTGGAAAATCCAGTGTATAACATAAAATATCAAAACCAGTTAACTTCCAACCAAATTGCAGATGGTGTGGAGTCACTTAATGGTGGAAATCTAATTAGCCATTAGTGTGGTCTATTTCCCAACTGTTGGATTACTAGATGTGATGTGCATGCATTTTTCTATAACTTTTGAGAGAGTGCGTTTCATGTCCATGTGAGATATATTTGACCTGCTAAAAACAGAGCACTAAAATACTCTTTTTCTGATAAGTGTACATCTTTATATGTAGTTTCTATATCACATATCTTGCCCAATAACCTCTATAATGAGTTTTACTCATGTTTCCTTAATTCATCTGAAGAATTTTGCTTATTTTATTTTCAGGAGTTTATGGGAAACTTCAGCTTCACAGTGCTTATCCCAAGAAATCCTGGACACGGCTTGGGGCTGACATTGCTTCAGGCAATGAGAGGTAAGGAATGAGAGTAAGTTACAATATATTTCTTGGTTTAGTTTGCTTCTGCTTGATGTTTTGTCATGACATAAAATTAAATTTTAGATTAATAATTATAATTCAAGGATAAATAAATGAAAAAAAGGAGACCAGAAGGGATTATGGAAATTTCTGAAAAGTAATAGAGAAAAAATAAAACAAGTAAAAGGCAGGGGAGAACATAGTTTATTTAAGGAATTAATTTTAGTTAACACATGTTTACAGCTATCAACAAATCTTTAAAAATATCAATTCTATGAGTTAATAGATGATGTATAAGGTGGAACCATTATAGTCTGAATTGAAATGGTAGGTGATTAAGAGATAGATGAAAATAAATTAAGAGTGAGATGAAGCATATGAAGAATATTATAGAATTGAAAAGGTAGTAATATAATTTAATAATTTTGGAGGAGTAAAGGATGAAATTATCACTGCCTCAAACTACAGAGGTAATATGGAGAACAAACTGGTGGAATTTACCTGAATGCAGAATAAAAGGTCAGGAGATAAAAATAATAAAAGAGAAGGTATTAAAAATAGAAAACAGAAATTAGAAAGTTTATGCAGGTAATTGCTCTTTTTAATAAGAGCCCAGAATAACTACAACAGAAAGAATAGTGAAAACTGTAAATGAAATGTGCATAGCAAACTTTGGAATAGTTACATTTAATTTGAACAGAGCAACATCAAGAACAATGATTGCTACATATTCTCATAGTATAAGAAAAAAGAGTGGAAAAGTAAAAGAAAAACAGAAGGAGGCATGAAACTTGCTAATCATAGAATTTTTTACATCATTAAAGGTAGGATGATAGTGGAGCAAAACCAATATATGTTTAAGGAAAAAAAGATTATGGACTCTATGCCTAAAAAAAAAAGATACTGTTTTGCTTTGCAAGACAAGACCTGAAATAAATGGACAAAAGAGATTAATAAAGAGATTAAACTGAACATAAAATTCAAGAATAAAAATAAAATTTTAA
>NW_005371660.1:844201-873843 GCF_000412655.1 Myotis brandtii
GTTCGTTATGTGTGTGGATGATACTGGTTATATATACATATATATACACATCTATAATATATATGCAAAGATGTATTTCAATTAAATATTGAAATGAATAATTTAAAAAAATGAAAGCAAAAACCTCAAAATTAGTCAAAAGAAAAAATCAAATTAAATATATACAATTGGTCAAATAAATATATTTTATATTAATAAAGATTTCAATCTCCAATGAGACCCCAATGTCAGAAAAGTTTTATACAAGATAACAATATAGAACTATATAGAATAAGTCTCTAAGTCATATAAGGATAAATTGACAGAAACAAAAGACATGAAATACATTTACTTACCTTTTTCAGTGTTTAATCTTTAATATAGGTTAAAAACAATATACAAAATATGAAGAAATATGAATAATATAATAAAGGCAATTTGATTTGTATGTATATGTACATATACTAATATAGCCTTACCCAATATATATATTTATATATATGAGTCCCAGTGCACGAAATTTGTGCACAGGAGTGGAGGGGGTCCCCTCAGCCCGGCCTGCACCCTCTCACAATCTGGGACCCCTCAGGGGATGTCTGACTGCAGGTTTAGGCCCAATCCTGTGGGCCTAAAATGGCAGTCGAACATTCCTCTCACAATCCGGGACCACTGCCTCCTAACCACTCGCTTACCTGCCTGATCACCCCTAACCACTCTGCCTGCCTGCCTCATTGCCCCTAACCACTCACCTGCCTGCCTGATCGCCCCTAACCACTCTGCCTGCCTTCCTGATCACCCCTAACTCCTCTGCCTGCCTGCCTGATGCCCCTAACTGCTCGCCTGTCTGCCTGATCGCCTAACTGCCTCTGCCTCAGCCCCTGCCGCTGCGGCTTCGTCCGGAAGGACGTCTGGAATGAAGTCCGGAAGATCATTCAGCTGTCCGGTCTAATTAGCATATTATTCTTTTATTATTATAGATATGATTAAAACCTTAATAAATTTTAATAAACAGAAATGATATAGAATATGGTTACAATAAAATAAACATAAAGATAAAAATACTATCTTAATCATAAATCTTAATTTCTTTTAAGATGGAAAAATAGGAAAAAAACCCACCCTTTCCTAAATAACTTTTGTATCAAAGAGGTGATAAAAACTTTATCAATAGGATACTTGGGAAGAAGCAATATTGGGAGCGTTGCATGAGACATGGCCAAACATGCAATCATATTAAATGCTTGTATTGTTGAATAAGAAAATACAAAAATAAACAAACTAAGTTTTCATTATGAGAAACTAGAAACAAAATGACTAATAAATCTAATGAAATCACTTGGTGCAAGATAAAGGCAGAAATTGGTGAATTAGTAGGAAATTAGTAGACTTAGATTTTTTTTATTTTTAGAGATAACTGTTTTAATCTCTAATAACTTTAATCATACAAAATTATGTAAAATCAGAAATGAGAATTCAAATATAACATACCAAAGAGACTAAAATTGTAATATAAAATGTGCTATCTATATGGTATTTTGAAATTTAAAAAGTTATATATAGAAATAAATTAATTGCCTAAAGGACAATAAAAGTGGAAGAACCAATAATAAAGGTATAAAGTTATCCAAGATTTATTTCCAAAAATACATTTGGTTCAAATATGTATGATGTGTTTTTTTCCTTCATTCATCTACTACTTATTTTTAAAATATATTGTATTGATTTTTTTACAGAGAGGAAGGGAGAGGGATAGAGAGTTAGAAACATCAATGAGAGAGAAACATCGATTCAGCTGCCTCCTGCACACTCCCTACTGGGGATGTGCCCGCATACAAACAAGTTACATGCCCTTGACCGGAATCGAACCTGGGACCCTTCAGTCCTCAGGCTGACACTCTATCCACCGAGCCAAACCCGCTAGGGCACATCTACTACTTTTTATGTTGTGTAATCTATTCCACAGCACAGGAAAATATGTGAAGCTTTCCAATTAATTTTAGGTGGCAAGCATAAAATAATTTTTTAAGCACCTGCTAAAGATAACTCAAAAAACCCTAACAAAATCTGAGGCAACAACAAAGTGTAAGTAAAATGCAAAAATCCTAAACAGCAACAAATGAAACCTAGTAATTTATTAGAAGAAAATAAGATTATGACTGAGTGTGACTCATTCAAGTAAAGAGAGATGGCTCAAATTGAAATAATTAATATAATTTATCTAAACAATAGCTATAAAGTTTAAGAATATAATCATTTTGGTATAAAAACAAATGCATTTTATAAAATTCAGCTTGCATTCTTTGAATAAACAGTAAATTAGGATTGCAAAGAACTTTCTTTGAATTAATGTTTTTTACTAGGGTGTTGAGCCATTAGTTGAGAATCATGGCTTTAAATACTAATACAAAATAAATATTTAAAAATCTCTCTGAAACAGAAATTTTGTTTTATAGAAAAACTAACATTAAAAAACAGTGCATTACAATAATCATTAAATATTGTTATTAAAGTTTTGGCCAATGTGTTGCATAAAAAAAGGACAGTAGTTGGAACTGTTGAAAGAAATCCAAACTGCCATTTTTGTGTGTGTGTGTATTATGTACATTTGGTTTTAGAAATGTAAAGAACCACCTGAATAACTATCAGCTGAATTCAATAAGTGCAGAAATCAATAGCTTTTTAATATGTGAGCAATAAATTTTTAAATTATAATGTAAAATCCTATTTGAAATGTCAATTTAAAATACTAGAAATAAACTTAGAATTTATAGGAGCTATAAAAGCAAAACAATAAAACACTAGTAAGAAGCATAAAAGGAGAATATAATATATGGTGATGAGTAATGTAAATGGAAAGGCTCAATATTATAAAGATGTCAAATCTGATGCAACTTTAATCACAAGCCACATATATACACTTGGAATCTGATTCATTAATTCTAAGCCTTTTGGAACAAAGGACACTTGAAGATAACCAAGCATAACCAGGTATATATTTATAAAAATATATACCTTTAATGATATAATTACTTTATGTTAGTGACACCAGAATAGAAGACAATGCCTAACATTAGACCCAGGTAAGTATTATTACCTAGATTTTGAATATTAGCATTTCAATTTAGTTGAAAACTTGAGCTGAAATAATTGGTCAGTGCTTTGGAAAAATATAAAATCAGGTTTTTATTGTATGCTTTCCTTTAAAATAAATTATAGACAGATTAAAATATTAAATATAAAAAAGTGAAACCATAGAATTATTTGAAGAATATTTAAGTAAATATTATGTAACGAACTATGAAAGACCTGTTTAATCATAACAAGAAATACAACAACCACAAGAGCAAGAAGTAATAGATTTGACAACATTAAAATCAGTATTTTCACATCAATTACAAAATGTAAATCCAGTGATAAACTAGAAAATATTTACAATATATCATAGTACAGATGAAGGCTCGATATATATTTTTTTAAATATATTTTATTGATTTTTTACAGAGAGGAAGGGAGAGGGATAGAGAGTTAGAAACATCGATGAGAGAGAAACATCGATCAGCTGCCTCCTGCACACTCCCCACTGGGGATGTGCCCGAAACCAAGGGACATGCCCTTGACCAGAATTGAACCTGGGACCCTTGAGTCCGCAGGCCGATGCTCTATCCACTGAGCCAAACGGGTTAGGGCAGGCCCGATATTTTTATTTGCAATATAAAGAAACAACATAAACATACCAGAAGAATAATTGCTAAAATGTTTTAATACATGAGCCACAAAAGAAGTCATATATCTGCATAATAAGCATATGGAAAAATATTTTTTCTTAAGCCCATGGGCACAGACAATAAGGTGGGGAAGGCCTGGGGCAGAGTGGAAACCAGGTGGAGAGGGACAATAGGGGGAAAAGTGGGGGAGCATCTGTAATACTCTCAACAATAAAGATAATAATAATAATAAATAAAAATAAAAATGCAAAACAAAACTGAAATTAAAATAAATATTAATTAAAACAAATACCATTTATCAATTTTGCATTGGCAAAGATGAAAGAGTGAATTCTAAGTTGACAAATTGGAGGAGATATGGGCATTCAGGCAGGAAATAATATATTGATTTATTTTTATATAAAATAAAATATTTATGTATTCATATATGCAGATAGAAATTGTCTGGAAGGACACATGGATCCCTGCTGGTGAGATGATAGATAGGTACTTCTGTGGTGTGCTTTTCTCTATATACAGAATTTCTTCATTGAGTAGTTATTACTTTTGTAGTTATTTTATCATTGTTACTTATTTATTCAACAGAATTTTTGTTGAATCTTATCCTGTGTCAAACAATGAGCTATGGCCTAGAGATAATAACAAGTAAAAATCAACATGGTCTCTGGCATCAACATTAATTGAATAAATATAAAGTAAATGTACAATTGTATATGTAATAAATGCTATCAATGGGGGGCTATGTGGGATTCTGAAAAATTATAAATATGGGAACTTGAAGCAGTGATGGAAGTTAGAGAAGGCTTCCCTGAAGATTGATTTTAGAGGTGGGACCTGAATGATGAGTGGGCTTTTATTAAGCAAAGTGAGGGCAAATGAGTGTAGAAAGAGGACCCTAACCAGAGCAAATATCATTCAATCATCCAACAAATAATTTGCTTAGTACTTACTATGTCCCAGGTTGTAAGCACTGGAGATATACAGGCAAATTTGAAGAGATCACTGTCTTCTAGGAGTTCACATCTTAATGGAGAGAGATAGATAATCAAATACAGAAATATAAACAGCATAGTTGCAGATTATAAAAGTAAGGAAATAAACAGGGTAGCACCAAAAATAGTTGGGCGTTATTTATTTATTATTATTTTCCCAATGATAGTTTACATGAAATGTTATTCTGTATTAGTTTCAGATGTTGTTAGAAAAGAATGTTCTTTACAGAATGGTCCCTTTTAGATTGAATGGACAGAGAACGTCTCTCTGGAGAGAAGAAATTTGAGTTGAGATTTGAATGTAAGAGGGATTCATTCATCTGTTCAATGAAATAAGCAAGAGTGCTCAATGAAGGAGGGGCATCCAACATTGTTTCTGAGGGGGCTTTGGGGCTGGTGGGCAGACAGGCGGTCACGATAGCTGGAGCAGTGAGCAGAGGGGAGAGTTGCATGACATGACAGATGCCAAGTCACATGGAACCTTGTTTAGCTGTGAGAGGTCAAAGGGAAAATCACTGAAATGTTTTATGCAGCAAAATTAATGGAATCTGGTTTATACTTCAAAAATGACTCTGGTTGCTATATTGGTGTTGGATTGTGGAGACAGGAGTGGAAGTTGAGGTATTGATTAAGAGGCTAAATGAGGCTACACATCATAGTGGCTAGGATTTCATGGAGGAGACAGTGGAGATTGAGAGAAGAGATGGTGCTGGCTGGGAGTGCCAGTGAGGTGAATGCTGAGGTGAGGGGAGTGCTTCAGGCTTTTAGCTAGAGCAACCTAGTGAATGGTGGAAACATGTATTGAGATGGGAAGACTGGAACTAGCCTAATTTTTTAGAAGTTGAAAGCGGAGGAGTGAATGGCAGGTGATTGAGAAGCAGAGTGGGAGAGGAAAATTTGTGATGGGAGGAAAGATGAACAGGAGGGACTTGAAGGAATGCCAGGTGGCTGATGTGGAGAGCAGAGACTGAGCACAATAGGGTTCCCAGGAGTAGTTAGGGATCAGGGCCAGATTCACTGGGGATATCAACAATATTAGTGTTCACCCTCCTCAAAGCATCGTACAGCTGTTTGAGGTTTCTAAGAGGATAGTATGGGTGGGATGTAGCACTTATCATGTTTCTGTATCTTTAAAACATTATTCTAGCAAATGCAGACAACAGGAGGGGTAAATCATGGATGTAGGGACACTACTTAGGAGGTCCAATCAAGAGAAAGTGTAACTTGTAGTCAGGAGCTGAAGTGGCAAAGGAAAGAAGTGGGCAGATTTAGAAACAGGAGACAAAATCTATAGATGTATTGGGTTTGTGGTGCTTTCTTGGCTTCCGGTTTGTGTAACTGGATGGTGGTGTCATAACCTAGAAGAGGACTAAATTTGGGGAGGGAGGGAGATTATGAGTTCAGATTTGGTCATGAGGAGTTTGACGTTCCTATATCACACCCAAGAAGCGTTGTGAGGTAGGTAATTAGGGATCAATAAGAAACTTCAGTTATTATAAGGTTAGTAAGTTGGAATTTGGCAGGAACAACATGAATGGATTTTTCTTATAAGAATGTATTAAAAACCTCCTTCGGAGTCTGAGCTACAGGCTATTTTGAAAGAAACTCAATTTTATTAATTAAAACTATCCATGGTAATTAACTAGCTACCATTTATTGAGTTCTTATCATGAAGTCTGACTATATGTCAGGCCTCTACCAAGCATTTTACATACATTATCTCATTTAAATCTCTCAATGCTGTAAGTTAAGTATTATTATCTGCATTTCACAGACATTAAAACTGAGGCTAGAGAAGTTAAGTAAAATTTTCTAAGTTCATAAAGCTCTAAGTTCCTGAGGCTGGATTTTTACCCTGGTTTGTATGATTCCATTGCTTGTGTTCTATATATTACAGATATTCAAAACAGCAATATCAGTCCTGCAGAGGAGTACTTTAATGAGTTTATGTAAATAATGTGTAATTATCATAATGTATTCCTTTTACGGATAGCCTTTTTTTTTTTTAAATCCCCACTGAGGATATTTTCCCATTGATTTTTAGAGAGAGTGGAAGAGAGAGGGAAAGACAGAGAGAAATATCGATGTGAGAGAAACACATTGATTGCTTGCCTCCTCCACGAGCCCTGACCAGGGCCCGGGCCAGGGAGGAGCCTGCAACCAATGTATGTGCCCTTGACTGGAATTGAACCCAGGACTCTTGGGTCCTCAAGTCGATGCTCTATCCACTGAGCCAAACTAGCTAGGGCTGGATAGCCTTTTTTAACCTTTAAAAATTGTGCAAGAATTTAAAACTCTTAGTAAGTTGTAAAAATAATAGAGTTCTCACATATCCTTTACTCTGTGTTCCCTGATGATATCTTACATAGAACACTGTCAAATCCAGCAAGTTGATATTAGTACAATATTAACTGCATTATAGACTAGTCGAGTGATTTCTTTAATCATTTATCTACAATCTTCTTTTTGTTAAAAGTCAGTTTAGTAAGTCTTTCTAGTCTATTGTTATGGGAGCAGATTTCATGTGGACCCCTTTATAAACTTTCACCAACAGAATTAGTGATCTAAATTTATTTGTTTGCAATTGATTTATTTTATGAAATGCATTGGAGTGAAACATTCAGAGGAAAAATTTCATGTCAATTTTGTAAACCCAAACATTTCTTACACTAACAACCAAAGCAAGCTTAGCCAGATATTTGACTAGAAAACTTTCTGTTGTTAAATGTTATTATATAAATTTATCTCTGGTTAGAGTGTAGGCCCTCATACTGAAGGGTTGTGGGTTCAATTCCCATCAGGGGCATATACCTCAGTTGCAGGCTTGATCCCCAGTCCCTGTTGGGGTGCATTCGGGAGACAACCAATTGACGTGTCTCTCTCACTTCAATGTTTCTCTCTCTTGCTCTCTCTTTCACACACACACACACACACACACACACACACACACACACAATCCTCCTTTCCTTCTACTCTCTCTAAAAAAAAAATCCCTTGGGTGGGGGAAATTTAAAAAAAAAAGAAGTATAGAATCCCAAGGCTTCGGGAATATAGAAGAGAGAGGTAAATAATAAAGAGCCTGTAAGGTTTTAGAAGACTTAATGGACAAGATCAGCTTAAGTTCAATTATATTTATATTTATAATGTAAAGTTTGGAATAATAATTCAATAATTTATTTCTCTCTTTGCCTAGAAAATTACTAGGCACTGTGGCGTTTACGTAGCATTTCATTAAATATTAATATCAAAGTTGAATAGCCACAGAAGACATGAGTACAAAATCAGTTACAAGGCAGTAATATCTATTATTATGTCAAATTTATGTTGGAACAGAAACAGGGATTGGGCATTCAGTGGAGAAGAGATTCCCATGGGATGACTTCTTGAAAGCAAAGGAATTTCAGTCAGTTTTTAAGAATGAATAGACCGGAGGGCAGAGTACAGATGATGATAATTTGTGTGAAAGCTGAGAAACATAACAATTTTTGTGAGAGTAAGCAGATTCCTTTGGCTGGAGCAGAGGACTTATGTAAGAGAGTTAGGGGACGAGGTGTTACTATTTTTTATATTACATTAAAGTTTTCTTTTTAGGTCATATATTCTATGTGTTTTGACAAATGTATAATGACATGTATCTATACTTATAGAATCATACAGAATAGTTTCACAGCCCAAAAAATCCCCTGTCCTTCATAGGGAATACATTTTTAAACTTATTTATTGATTTTTATAGGGAAAGAGGAGGGAAGGAGAAAGAAACATCAGTGCTTGTACTACATCAATTTGTTGTTTATGCATGCATTGGTTGATTCTTACATGTGCCCTAACTGGGGATGGGACCCACAACCTTGACAACGATGCTTCAATCAATTGAGCTACCCAGGGGTAGAATGAATTTTAATCTAATATTCACAAGGACCTTTCGGAACATTATAATGACCTAGTGTCCAAAAAACTTTCTTCAGCAATATAAACAGTATTAAAAATATTATCTTGTCCTAGCTGGTTTGGTTCAGTGGCTAGAGTGTTGGCCTGTGGACTGAAGGGTCCTGGGTTCAATTCCAGTCAAGGACATGTACCTCAGTTGCAGGCTCAATCCCTGGCTCTGGTTGGGGCAGTGTGGGCGGTAACCAATTGATGTGTCTCTCTCACATCAATGTTTCTCTCTCTCTGTCTCTCCCCATCCTTTCCACTCTCTCTAAAAATCAATGGAAAAATATGCTTGGGTGAGGATTAACAACAAAAAAGTATTATCTTGATATTACTGAAGTTAAGGATTGATTTGAATTATACTGCTAATTTGATTTTGGTGTTACTTTAAACCCATAGCTTTCTTTTCTTTTTAAAAAAATATATTTTACTACAATATATATTACCTGGTAAGTTGGAAAATTTATATTTAAATGAAAATTACTAATAAACCCATTATCCATAAGTGAACTAACATTTCAATGAGCATCTTTCCTGTCTTCTGTTTTCTGTGCATGTGTTATTTTTGTTAAAAATAAATGGTGTATATTGTTTTATATCCTGCTTTTATCAGTCAATTTGTAATGAGCAGAATCCCTTGTAATTCATTGTTTTGCTGCACTGTAATTTTACACTGTATGGGTTATAGATTTTTCATAATTTCAGGGATTATCATGATATCATTACAGAATGTGGTAGTATTGCTTTTTCTTTAGCAGGTGAAGAACTAAGAGTCAGACAGGTGGGCTGATGTTATTTAATGAAAGTATTTTCACCTGATCAGGAGTCTTCCTTTTATCTTAATTCAACCTCTGACTCCATTCATTGATCTATTCTTGAGTTTTGTTACTTAATCTCTCTGGATATTGGTTTCCTTGCCTTTAAAAGTTAGTAGTTATTCTAGTATAATGTAACTGTGAGTTTTCTAGGATGTCATAGCAAAGTAGGAACAAAGGTAACACTAAATTCTTTCACTAAAATTACATCAATTGACAAGTCTTCTTTTCTCTCTCCGACTCTCTTTTTCTCTTTCCCTAACCTCAAGGACACAGATTTGAATTAATTACCATCTTTGGCCTACAGACGACCTTTTTAAACTTCTTTCTGTTTTTGGTGTTGATACTATATGCTAGACATCTGTGAATTTTCCACTTACACGGTAGCTTTTTTAAGGATGTTTACTGGTCAAAATCTAAGTTTTAATGCAATGCCATGTTTTATTTACCATTATGTTTCTAGCACCTACTGTAGTGTCTGGTGCAAACCAGTTGCTCAATCAATATGTGTTGCATGATTGAATGGCTGTCACATAGACCTGTTACCTGGATGAACATTTTACTGGTAGAGGAGAATCCATTGTCAAAACTTGCTAAAATGTAGACATTGACAAAAGAGGCAGGTAATTAAAATAAACATATGCCATTGAAGTTATTAATGATTGTGAATTGAGAATAAAACAGAAATATATTCACTAGAAAAACCTACGCAGCAGTGAAATACTGAACAGAGATTTTATTAAATGTGAAGTAAAACAAACAAACAAAAATGAACAAAACCCTTATAGTTTCATATGTGTGCAAACAATATTTAGAACATAGCACAGTGGAGGCATGTATACTTCTATCCCTACAGTAACATTGGGATGTTGGGGGGAAGATTTAAATATTGCCACTTTTCAAATGAAGATAGGACACTCAGAAAAGTTTAAGTGACTTCTCAAAATCACACAGCTAGTAAGTGGCACCTCTAGGATTCATACTGTATCTGTCTGACCATACAAGTATGAGCCTTAATGAATGATAATAAACTGTCTCAAAATTGTATTGCCAGTCTTCAGAAAATTTAAGAAATAATTCCTTCTGAAATACCTTTATTATTTAACTCTTGCCAATTGAGGAGGAAGATTGTAATTTTAGGAAATGAGATGTAGACGTCATATTTTTAACATGTATACATGTAAGCCAGAAGATCGGCTCCATTAGCATTAAACTTTTTGCAAAAGCCATATGTTTCTGTGTTGATTTGGAATTTCTTCTTCTTCTTTTTAAAAAAATATATTTTATTGATATTTTTACAGAGAGGAAGGGAGAGGGATAGAGAGTCAGAAACATCGATGAGAGAGAAACATCGATCAGCTGCCTCCTGCACACCCCCCACTGGGGATGTGCCCGCAACCAAGGTACATGCCCTTGAGCGGAATCGAACCTGCGACCCTTCAGTCGGTAGGCCGACGCTCTATCCACTGAGCCAAACCAGTCAGGGCAACAGTATTTTCTTAAACAAGTGCAGTTCATGATGTTTTACGCAGCCTATAATGGGAAGGACACTGGAAGCACTTGGGAATGGGGATTCTCTGTGACTCTTGCTGTTCTTCTCCACCCGCAGGTGTCCTTCTTCCTCTTCATCATCTTCGTGGTCTACACCATGCTGCCCTTCAACATGCGAGATGCCATCATCGCCAGCGTGCTCACCTCCTCCTCCCACACCATTGTGCTGAGCCCACTGGAGATGTGCCCGCAACCAAGGTACATGCCCTTGACAGGAATCGAACCTGGGACCCTTCAGTCCCCAGGCCGACACTCTATCCACTGAGCCAAACCTATCGGGGCTGGAATTTCTTCTTTAATCTCCCTGGAATTGTTGGCTGTAGTGCGTTTCCTTTGCGATCTGGAGTCAGGTAGGTGATCTGTGTTGCGGTGCCAGATACTTGATACATCTCTATGCTGTTACAGAATTATAGTAGAGGACGCCGTGGATTGGCGACCCCACGACAAAATTGTGCTTGGCTCCTCTTCCTATGAGCCTCATGAAGCAGAGGTCCTCACTGTGAAAGAAGTTAAGGGCCACCATGTTCGGATCCAGGAGCGGCTCAAGCACCGGCACATTGGTAAGGTTTGCTTTGCTGGTTAAGGGAGGTGAATGAGCCGGGAAGAACGTGTTCTGCCTGGGGCCTTGGATCCCATCACCATCCATAGGAGAGGGACAGTGCTTTACTGCTGCCTAGACTCATCCTAGAAGGCTTATCTCTATCCCTTCATTCATTTTATTGCAGAATTAAAAATACATTGATGTGAGCGAATTTTTTAAACTTTTATTTATAATGGCAAGTCTAGAAGCAAGCAGAAGGGTTACAGCTCTTGTTCAAGGTCACTGGACATTTTCATGTCTAGGCCAGAATAAATCTCATGGGAGCTGAGTTTCTAGTTCATTTCCTGGCACTCTGAATTACACAGTTACTTAGAAGGTGGTAGTTATTATAAACTAGAGGCCCGGTGCATGAAAATTCATGCACTGGAGGGGGGTTCCCTCAGCCCGGCCTGCCCCCTCTCACAGTCTGGGAGCCCTCAGGGGCGGGAGGCAACCTGGTGATCAGGGGAAGGCGACACCCCAATCACACCTCTGCTGCTGCCACTGTTGGCAGTGCAGGATTGGGGGGCTGAGGGGACTGGGGGACTCTGGAGGCAGGCGCCCCGGCGGGGCTGAAGGGACTGGGCGCCGCCATCTTGTGGCTGTGGGCGCTGGCATCTTTGAGGGCATGGCAGAAATTAGCATATTCCCTCCTTATTGGCTGTGGGCACTGCCATCTTTGTGATGGCATGAGGGTCAATTAGCATATTCCCTCTTTATTAGATAGGATAATGACTTCTTTTTCATACTGAGGAATGTACCCCTCCTGACATCAAGTTCATATTATGTGTTGACTACTACTGCTACCAAAAAATACTCAAATGCCTTTTCTCAAAAATATGCTGAATATTTTTATATACTATACACAGTTAAATATATATTGCACATAAATAATAAATAACCATAACCATACATTTCCTGCTTCCGTGGAATAAACTAATCTAACACAGAAGATACAGCAAATAAGTAATAAAACATGGAAATAGAGGGGTTAGGGAATATCTTTGTGTCTGTGATTTGTGAAAGGGAAATACATGTTTTCACCAGGACTATATATAAAGCTACGTTTAAATCATAGTTCCAAGGATGATTTCTGTTTTTAAAAAGTGGCCAAAGAAGAGAGAAATCTTCAGCGATCCTGGTCAGTGAAGTGCTCCATGTGGAGGGCAGTGACGGAAACCAGCCCTTGGCTGTTTGGCTCCCACTGCTGAGGAGGCTCCTCAGGCAGCAGTGAGCTTGAGACCCACCGTGGGAGGATGCTGCTGCTGCCCTTGGTCCCTTCACTCTCATACATCGCTGCTTTAGTTCTGTCACTGCCTCAGTTGCTCTGGGATTCCTCACTCTCATGAAAGAAGTCCACAGACAATGTCCAACCAAATGCTGAGTCTCACACTGATGCAATTAAGGAAGGAGGATGGGGACCCCACTAATTGGACAGGTCTGCCCTTCTGTCCCTGCACAGTAACCTGTCCTAGTAGCCACAGTTATTGAGGAGAAATGAATTCTTGCTCAACCACTTTCACTCTAATCCCAAAGAGACACGAGTAACTCGGCTTTTCATTTCTCAGCTGACATTTGTGGAGATGCCCGAGGAAAAGCGGACCTGGATGCTGGTAGGACTTCTGAGGGGAAAGGAGTGTTTTCATTTGGCAGATTCTCTGGGTCCCAGACTGGTGATTCCTGAAGTTGATTTTTAAAGGTGTTTCTTCCCCAACTCCTTTTGCCCCAGGAAGCGTACACGTCCTGGAGGATGGCCCATACATTCGTTTGGCTGCTGAAGTTGGACTTTTGACCCGAAATATACAAATCCAGTCTGATACATCGTGTAGGGGGAGACTGCTTGTGGGGTCCTTCAGGAAGTCCAGCAGAGAAGAATTTTCAGGTAAACGGAATTTTAAGTGGCATTGCCAATTGGAGCCTATTCTTCTGGGACATACAGAGAATTGTCCTTTATATAACAAAATGTACAAATTAAATGGCTCCTCTGTGCTCTGAGTAGCTATGCATTTTCAGTTCTGATCTGTGCTTAATTATCAGTGTGATGTTAAAATAATATACTAGCGATCAGCACATATGCACATTTTTACCTCAAAGAAAACATCTTCAGCAGATGTGAAATTTCCTCTGCTTTGAAATTATGGATGATTTAATGACCACTTGAGTTTTATCTCTTTCCTGAATTTCTATAATTCTTTCCCAGTAGCATGCAATATCTGATGGCAGGCCTCAGCTCATGCTATAAAGCAATAGCGTAAATTTAAATAAAAGTGATTTCCATATTCCAGACTGCTTTAAGGATCAGTTCATTCTCTCTCATTTCTTTCAAGTTTTAGCTCTTGGAATGCTGCAAAATTATTCGATTAGCACTTTATTTCTTCAACTTATATTCCTTAAATATTATTCCAACGTTGTTCCATAGTCAAATAAATTTGGGAGAGGCTATCACTGTAGCTCCATCTTAGAAAGTCACTGTGTACACGAATACAATACAGGCTCTGAGAAAGCCTGGAATAGAGGTTCTAACCACTTCCCAAAGATACCGAGCATGGAACACTTTTCGCTGGCACATCCGTTTCACCAGTATGATGAAGAGCAGTGTTTACACCTTACATCACAGTTCGGGATTTCTGGTCCATAGAACAAGCTTTCTCTCCTTAAGCTCTCACTCCATTAGTTGTCAACACAAGTGAGTTTGCTTCTCCCCACACCCAAGGACATTTGTCCATATCTGGAGACATTTTTGCTTGTCACAACTTTGGTGGGTGAGTCTGTTTGTAAACTATCAATTGCTTCCCTTTTGTCCTTGGCTCTGAGTGAGGGGGAGTGTCTAAAGTCTGTTTGGCCTCTTCAGGATTGAACTCACAGCTGGACTGGTGGTAACATGGCTGGGAAATCCAGGTTTTTGGGATCAAAACTGGCTCTACCATTTGCTAGCTGTGTAATTGTGAACACGTTTCTTAGCCTCCATGAGCCTCAGTCTCATCATCAGTAAAACAAGGGTATTCACAGGGGTGGCTAAATGCATAGATTCTGGAGCCAAACTTTTCATGTTTGAATCCTAACTTGTGATTAACTATGTAAATTAAGATAAATTGC
This sequence comes from Myotis brandtii, assembly GCF_000412655.1. Lineage (NCBI taxonomy): Eukaryota > Metazoa > Chordata > Mammalia > Chiroptera > Vespertilionidae > Myotis > Myotis brandtii. The sequence continues at coordinate 858,870 of NW_005371660.1, forward strand.
TAAATCCTTCTGGGTCTCACTCTCTAACTGTAAAACAAGAATAATGATGGAAACTTCACAGGGTTGTTATAAGGATTAACTGTGTTAAATACATGTTAAAAAAAACCCTTAACATTTTTCTGTAACAAACTCCAGCATCTGGATTGGGTGGGATCTGCAGGTGTTGGTCAAGGGTGCCATCCATGGGTATTCAATGGTTATAGGGCAGAAAACATAAGGATTAACTGTGTTAAATACATGTTTTAAAAAAACACCCTTAACATTGTTCTGTAACAAACTCCAGCATCTGGATTGGATGGGATCTGCAGGTGTTGGTCAAAGATGCCATCCATGGGTATTCAATGGTTATAGGGCAGAAAAGCAGACCAGAACTTATAACTCCTTCTTTTAAACTGGAGACCTCTGTCAGTCTCCTAATCTGATGAGACATATCCAGCAATTTGCACTCAGAATTGTGATTTTTCAATGGGAAAATAGTTGTGAACAAAATCACTGCTAAATTTTCTGTTGAAATGAGTAAGACATTTTAAATGTGTACTATGAATTAATTTTCAGACTTGTGTAATTTAAAACTATGAATTATAATTATGCACGTATGACATTAAAAACTAATTATTATGAAAATTAAAAAATAATATAGTGTGACTAAAATAAACATACAGAATTTTACTAGTATAGAATTTGAAAATGATTTTAAAAAAATGTTATTTCCTCCATGTCTTAATCAAGAGACATTATTGAATAGCATGTTTTGGGCATATATTGAACAGAAATATATGTTCAAAAATTTTCACTTATCCTCTCATACTCTTAAATGTTTAAACTATTGATAGAGTTAGCCATTATATTTTTTTCATACAATATCTTTGTGGGGATGGCTATGACCTTTTCACATGGGGGTCACTGAGACACAGAGAGGAAGACAGGATTCTGAGGTGAGTCCTAGGAATCTATATTCCCCTCGTTCTTACCCAGTTCTTGACCCAGCCCTGAAGGCAGATGCCTGGAGTCTTTAAGCTACGTGTGCCCATCTCCTTTCTCTATCTTTCCTTTCCTTGTTCTCTATCCTATCACCAGACTCTCCAGTCTGCACACAAAACCTTTTTAGGCATTAATGTCACCTTCTAAAGATTCATATTTTGTTAGTGAGACTCATGGGCATGAAATACTGTGCTGGTGCTGAGAAGAAATGATTATATTTCAATGAAAAATCTGCATATTCTGGTGTCAATAAATGGACCATCCTTCTGCCTTTCATGGGGAAGAAAAAGTACCTGATGATATGCATTTTGTTTACAGGTGTCCTTCAACTATTAAATGTAGAAATTCAGAACTTTGGCTCACCATTGTTTTCATCCCTTGAATTCACGAATGTGTCGGCAGGATCCTGGATAATATCTTCTGCTCTGCACCACAGCTGCGGTGGGGGCATTGGCGCAGTTGCCAGTCATGGGATCATTTTAAATGACAACATAGTGTTTAGCACCGTTGGTCATGGCATTGATTTGGAGGGTCAGGCCTATTCTCTCTCTAATAACCTTGTGGTTCTGATGACACAGTCAGCGTGGTCCACCATTTGGGTGGCAGGCATCAAAGTGAACCAGGCAAAGGACATCACCCTCCATGGTAATGTCGTGGCAGGATCGGAGAGACTTGGCTTTCACATCCGAGGCCAGAGGTGTTCCCCTCTTGAAGCTCTCTGGTCTGACAATGTGGCCCACTCAAGCCTTCACGGTCTTCATCTCTATAAGGAAAGTGGACTTGGCAACTGTACTAGAATCTCTGGTTTTTTGGCTTTCAAGAACTTTGACTACGGTGCCATGCTACATGTGGAGAACAGTGTGGAGATAGAGAACGTCACTCTGGTGGACAACGCTATTGGTCTTCTGGCGATAGTATATGTGTCTTCTGCTTCACAGCCTTCAATCGAAAATGTGCAGATTGTGCTTAGGAATTCAGTCATTGTGGCCACTAGCTCCTCTTTTGACTGCATTCAGGACAGGGTTAAGCCTGGCTCTGCCAACTGGACATTAATGGACCGAGCTCCTTCCAACCCCAGAGGGGGTCGAGTTGGTATTCTGTGGCCAGTGTTCACCTCAGAACCAAATCGGTGGCCTCAGGAACCATGGCACAAAGTGAGAAATGGCCATTCAGTTTCAGGAATCATGAAGCTTCAAGGTAGGATGTTTGGGCTTATCCAAATAATGTAGTTTCATATCTCTGTGCACAGAATTTTTAATAGCATTCTGAAATTATATCAACAAAAGAGTACAGTGTAGTCTAGTGCTTGTTGTACAATTGACCAACTGCTGCATATTGATAATCACACTAATGGTTGATAATAGCAGTAAGTGATTCCTTTAAAAAGTTACTGCTTTAAACATGTTGAAGAACTTTCACAGCAATTATTGAATTTGATTATATGAAAATTCTCTTAGGTAGGTGTTATTTTTCCTATTATAGAAAGGAAGAAATATAGATGCAGAAATTGTGTCTCACTGAAGTTGTTTACTAGTTGGTGGTGTAGCCAGGAATAAAATCAAATTATATCACTACCTATGCAGTTAATATTTTATTAGATCTCTTTTGTAATATTGTACTCACTCCCCATTGGATTTTATCAAACCTATGATAAAACATCATTCTGAAGACATTGATGTGTTGGACTACTTCTATTTTGCAAAGAATACTCATGTCTTAAAGAGTTACATATATTTAAATCAAGATTTATGTAAACTCCTGGAACTAGCCTGGACAGCGACCTATGATAAAACATATCATTCTGAAGACATTGATGTGTTGGGCTACTTCTATTTTGAAAAGGATACTCATGTCTTGAAGAATTAATAGATATTTAAGCCAAGATTTATGTAAACTCCTGGAACTAGCCTGGACAGCTTAAATTAACTTCTGGACAAACAGTAGCAAAGATTGTTTAGTTGCGTAGTCTATATTTGCGGTTGGTAGTTTATGTGATCTAATGCCATGCTATGCTTACAATTTTTTTTCAGATGTCACCTTTTCTAGTTTTGTGAAGAGTTGCTATAGCAATGACCTAGATGTATGCATTCTGCCCAATGCAGAGAACACTGGAATCATTCATCCCATAACAGCAGAGAGGACCAAAATGCTAAAGATCAAAGATAAAAACAAGTTCTACTTTCCTCCTTTACAAACCAGGTACCAGTTTTAGTATTTACAAGCCATATCCATGAAGTATAAAATCATTAATGGGAATAAAAAGAAGTCCTTCTGAAAAGTATGCTAGATTAATTGCATGCCCCCCATTCTTTACGCCTCCCATGTCCAAGTGCTTTGCTGCATGGTTTTTGCAGTGTCTCTCGCCAAAGAGCAGAGGTTGTTTCTCTCTCTTGAATCTGGGTTCAGCAATGTGACTTTCTCTGGCTAATAAAAGGTGTAGACGTGATGCAGGGCAATTGTTATTGATATTGTTTTGTCTTTATTAGAGATATTTCTTTGGGATAGTTTCAATCACTGGAAAAAATGTTCCCTAATTCTTGTATATTCTATAGAGTATGGTGTCACTAGTCTTCAGAAGGAACCTTAGGAGCCCTTGTGCAGTATTTGGGATAGTTTCAATCACTGGAAAAAATGTTCCCTAATTCTTGTCTATTCTATAGAGCATGGTGTCATCAATCTTCAGAAGGAACCTTAGGAGCCCTTGTGCAGGGGCTGGTAGGGAGAAGGAAATCATGTCTGTTGTCAAGAACCCCTGAGTTGAATAATGTGGCTTAGATAGATACTGGTGCTCAGACCAGGTGTAACCACTATTCTGGACCATATGATTGAGAGTTTCATTCAGGAATCTGAAAACTCAATAAGGCACTATTTTTGTCATAAAAGGGAGCAGGAAAATCAGGATCTGGGAAAATGGGCTACTTTTCTTTCCCATAACATTGGGATAAACTCCTATAGTTGGAAGAAAAGAATCAAGAAAAATCACCCTAATTGGAAAGTGTATGTTTTTGGCCCAATACCTGTCTCTTTAAGATGCCCATTCCTGAGCTACTTTTGGTACCTAAACATTATTAGGTATGTAATTTGGGTTGTCTTGTCATTTTTCATCTATTGTCCAATTTTCCTTATGTTCATGTAAACCTATGGGATGAAAGAATTATAAAGCTTTATAATACTAGCATCTGATTCTTTGTACTATTAATACTTAACACATGGTTGGCAGGCAATAATATTTGACACTAGTACTGATGGTACTGAAAAGTATTAGACCAGGAGAAATAAAATAAGTTTTCTAAATTTCAGTGTTATACTGGTTTACTATTTGTTTATATAACCTCCTAAGGTTATATGACTTTAAATTCTGAAAGTATAGGAACCATGCCTGTTTTTATCACCATTATACCCCAAACCTGTAAGTGGTAGATTGTCAATAGATATTTGTTAAATGAGAATATCTATTTTTACCTTGTTTGCATATGGCATAAATATAATTGAAATTTATAACAATAATCTTGTAATACTGCAAGGTACCAAAGTTCCATAAAGAAATGCTTACATTATTTTCAGTAGGTATTAAAATTAGGAGCATTTTATTGTATCTTACTGCTTAGAAAATTACAATCTATGTAAAGATGATATATCCAGAGTATTTGGATAACAATAATGCCTTTCTTCTTGACCATATAACTGAGAAGTAATATTTTCTATAGAGTTTTATTTAATATCTATGTAACACATTACTACTAATAAATTCCTTTTTCATCAGATCAGTAATTTCAATATATTTTCTTTTTTGTTGCTCATAAAATGAGAGTTGCTTTCTGTCTGTCTTTACAGGGAAGATTTAGGAACACTGGTCTGCCCTGAATCCCTTTGTGAAAATCCAAGAAAATATCTCTTTAAGGATCTCGATGGGAGAGCCCTGGGTCTACCTCCACCAGTTTCTGTGTTTCCTAAAACTGAGGCAGAATGGACTGGATCCTTCTTCAACACAGGTTGGTTATAAAGGAACTCGATGCCTCCAGTAGGGGGCGCATGCATGAAGGAGCTGGTTTGGCTGTGTTGTCTATGCAGTGGTCGGCAAGCTCATTAGTCAACAGAGCCAAATATCAACAGTACAACGATTGAAATTTCTTTTGAGAGCCAACTTTTTTAAACTTAAACTATATAGGTAGGTACATTGTTATTAACTTAATTAGGGTACTCCTAAGGCTTAGGAAAAGCCACACTCAAGGGGCCAAAAAGCCACATGTAGATCGCGAACTGCAGTTTGCCGACTCTAGTCAGGAAAGTCAGGAAACCAAATCTCCTGGAGGAAATGAATTCTGGAGTTGGAGCCTGTGCTAAGATGCTGCTCAACTCACCTGTAGCAAAGGAATGTTGAGTGACTAAGAGATGTTGTGATTACTGTGTGGCCTCCATGATGTGCAGTTTGCCGACTCTAGTCAGGAAACCAAATCTCCTGGAGAGGAAATGAATTCTGGAGTTGGAGCCTGTGCTAATATGTTGCTCAACTCACCTGTAGCAAAGGAATGTTGAGTGACTAAGAGATGTTGTGATCACTCTGTGGCCTCCATGATGTTGCCAAAGGTGTACGTATGTCAAAGGTACAGATTCCCAGCACCAACTCTGTGCACAGGTGAGAACAATACTCTCACTAGCTTGGTCACCTGGGCCTGAAGCATCGTTCTCAGTGCTCAGAGCTTTGCAGTGTCAGCCACAGAGCCAGCAACTCTGGCTTCTGACTGTATCTTTCTCTATCACCAGAACTTAAGGGCTCTCAATCTGGAGAGGGTGGTGGAGTAGATGGCATGCAGTTTGCCTTCTTTTTCTCCATTTTTGTAATTGTCCCTGGAAGATGTGTGTGTGTGTGTGTGTGTGTGTGTGTTGGGGGCGGGGAGCGGGGGGAGGGAGGCCAAGCTGTGATCAAAATTCCTTCTTCTTCTTGCTTATACAAGCAAAACCCATTACCTATCAGTTTTTATAGCTGGACCCCTAGAGAGATCATTGCCCTCCTTACTTCCACAAACAATGAGACTGAGTTTTTTTTATCAGTTCAGGTGGAACCTTCTGCAGGTAAATCTAAAAATTTTTCCCTGTGTTTTGTTTTTTTCCTGCTTCAGTGGTTGATGCTTCAGACTTCTAGTCTTTCTTCCCTTTTTAAATTTCTGAATGTGTGAATGTTCCAGAACTACATCCTCAGATCTGTTTTATTTTCTCTTCCTAATCATTAAGCCCAAGGTTGAAATACCACTTAATGCTGAAGACTTCCAATTTATATCTCCAGCCAGACTCAATCCTGAACTTTAGTCTGGTATATCCAACTCCATTGGAAAGTATAACTGACATCTCAGACTTAACATGCCCTAAATGGGATTCTTCATCTCTGCCCCATCCATGTCCTGCTTCTTGCCTAGCTAACGCTACTTCAGTAATTGGTACCATCATTTATGAGGTGAATTAAGTAAATATCCAGAAACAATCATTTATTCTTTTTTTTTTCAGAACCCAAATTCTCCTACTTCTAACCATCATCATCTCCCACCTGACAAGGGAATAACCTTCTAACTGGTCTTCTTTCTTATGCTCCTGTACCCTATACAGGCCTTTTTGTCAATGATAGCCAGAGTGATCTTTCAACTTTCCAATGTTTTTTCTATCCCCCTCAGAATGAAATCCACATTACAAGCTGTGTAGTATCTGGCTCCTGCCCATCTCTCTCACTTCACTTTCTGTGACATCCTTTTTACTTATCATTGTCTTGTTTTTTATTTCACATGTTAAACTTATGCCTACCTCAGGGCCTTTGCATTGGCTATTTCTTCTGCCAGAAAAATCCTGTTCTCACTTCTTTGCAGAGCTGGCTCCTTCTTTTCAAATGATAACTCCACAGAGAAGCCATCTCTGACCACCCTAACGAAAATAAATGTTCCTCCATTATTCTCTAGCCCTACTATGCCCGCTTGTTTTTTGTCAGAGTCCCATTACTTGAAATTATATTATAAATGTACCTGCCTACTTGTGGATTTACTGTTTGCCATTTTAGAGTACAAACTTCATGAGGGCAAGAATTTTGTTCTGTTTACTATTACGTATTGGGGAGATGTCAGTTGATGAACTGATCAAGTGAATGAATTATTGATAACCAAGGAGACTATTAATGCTGTTTTCCCCATATCATTTAAGAACATACAGAAGAAATTGAGGCCTTCAGGTCGTTGGTTTAAGGATTTATCTATAATATGGAATCCTGGAACCAAGAAGTTTCCAGGTATCTCTTTACTTGTTTTCACTTTTCTTCCGTTTGAACTACTACTACTTTATAGCACTTGCCTTTTAGAAAAGTTTTACATAAGTCATTAATTACCATGCAGTTTCATGCTTCAACACTGTTTAATATTTCTCTCAAAAATTTTCATAGGTTGAAGGCTTATCTTTGCAACAGAGTGAAAAGCTGTGAGGATTATAGTGTAGGATTTAGAAAGTCATTACTGAGTGCATGAAGCATGCTGAGTAAATATTCATTTTGATATGTTGGTTATATCTGTTGAATATAACCAGCAAATACACATTTGCACAGAAGAATGAAATCCAGGAAAACATCCATATTGAGAAAATATGTGTAGAATAGTAAATGGGGAAAAAAAGATAGGAAACTAGTTTCCCATTTACCACTAGTTCTATTCAAATAGCTTTCTTAACAAAATAATTTATTGATTTTAGAGTGAGAGGGAGAGAGAGAGAGAGAGAGAGAGAGAGAGAGAGAGAAAGAAAGATAGGTTTGCTGTTCCACTTATTTAGGTATTCATTGGTTGCTTCTTGTATGTGTCCTGACCAGGGATCGAACCCAAACTTTGGCATTTGGGATGATGCTCCAAACAACTGAGCTACCTGGCCAGGGCTTCAAATAGCTTTCTGTAGTAAGTTGTCTTACTGGTTTTAAAAATCATCCCCCTGTTACAGGTGTTATGCAATTAAGAAAACATTCTTATACTTTAAAATAAGTACATGAATAATTGTGAGTTTTTCCTAAACTTGTGAGTTTTGGTGAGAATCCCATTTTTGTGAAATCAGTATCAAGGGATACATGTTCCAGAGTATTTAGTGAAAATTAAATTTCACAGAAGAATAAGGACTGAAGAGAGTGTCTTTGGTTGCCTCCGAAGCAGACCCTAATACAAGGCTTAGAATCCAAGTAGTTTACATGGGGGTGAACTCAGGAAAGCAGGGAAGGGGGAAATGAGCCAGGGAAAGGTCTGAGGCCATTCAGGGATGTGTTGTCAAACTGGTTACTACTCTGGACAGCTGGAGCTCAAGTTTGGCGGGGAACTTCAGGAGACCAAGGGAACATGACCCAAAGTATCCCAGCTAAGTCCTGATGAAGCTAAGGTAGTTATACCTCAAATCTCTATTTATTTCTGGCTGAGGGGTGCTATTGGGGTCATTAACTCCCTAGTCCTCTGACTTTCCCTGAACACAGGCCAATTGTGCTCTTTCCCATGGCCAGAAAAGTCACTTCTCAAAAGGGAGCCGTCGCTTTGTAGCAGCAGTCTTTTGTCTGTGAAGGTGAGTGCCAAAGCCTTTTGGGTGTAGCTCTTAAATATCTGTCCAGTCCTCCATGTGTGAATAATAATATTCTTTGATGAAATCTTAGGTAGTTGCTAACCTTGTGATGTAACTACACTATTTAGGCACCAACATGCTCTTGCTCCTGGTTGCAATGCTTTGTGTTTTATTTCCATCAGTCTCTGTATTGGATGTGAAACATGATTCAATGATGGTAAAACTCCAGCATGTGTTGTACTATTGCATACCATTTACTATCAATGTGTGGACAAGCATGAGCATGTGTGTGGGTGGCTGAATATATAGGGGAAGGTAACTATGACTGACTACCTTAAACTCCTGATGTTTAAAGCTTTATAACATTTTAAATGAGGTTGCTATAGGTTCCAACTGCATGGATTCACACAGTAGAATCTGCTGTTTACTTCACTAAAAATAAAATCTGTGTCCTCTTGCAAGGAAGGAGACAGCCCATAGTAAGTGGTGCCTTCCGCGAGCTAACAGGATGTAATGTTTTCCTTCAACTCCCAAATAGGAAGAAACCCCTCCTTCAGTAATTCAAGTCCATTTTTATTTTTTAAACCATTCTCTACTATGCTACTTTCCTGTTCATAATCTGATGGATGAGAAAAGTACAAAGTTAATCTCAAGAGCATGAATATCTATTTAGTATTTTCCTCTTTCAAGACAAGCATCTATGATCTTCTATAAAACAGTGAGAGCAGTGCCACAAAGATGAAAATGAGGGCCATGGGAACCAGTGCTCACTTTTATTCCTCATGACACTGCCTTTCTCAATTTTATTGGCAGCTTGAAATCCATTGCCTTTGAGGTTTAGTTTTAACTTGAAAAAAAAAACAGATTTTATTTGCACATATAAGTTCACATTGCAAAACTACCCACTCAGACAGATAGCCACAGGTCCCTCATATTGTCATATTCTCCAGCATCAGGAGCAAAAATTATCCATGTGGGTCAGCTCTGAGGAATGCTGTGCCAGTGGGCTTTTTATCTGTGCAATGCAGGGTGTGTAGCCAGGGGAAAGTGAGCTGCTAATTTTGGTTTGTACTTATCTGTAAGTTAGCATTTGCAGCCAACTTTGAAACATGCGTGACAAAGAGTGCAAGGCAGCTAATCCCAAGCAGATCCTCTGAGAACCATTTGCATTTTATTCCAGAAAGGATTTGGTTTTATTATGGAGGCATCTGATCATCTGAAAATCCAAAATCATTTAGAAAAACAAAGTCTTGAAATTCATATCCCATTTAGGTAAGACGAGATAGATATCAAAGTTTTCCACTTTGCTTCTCACTCATTTCCTGTCAGTCTCAGACAACAAATAGGTAGCATCACCTCTCAGACCGGTTCATACACGTGGAACACTGAACTGAAAAAAAAAGTCAGGGCTTTAGTTTCTATGGCATTTGACAATTTCTCAGACGTGATGAGGATGGTTGAGGGAAATGAACTGAGCGTGTTTAGTATGCTAAGCACTGAAGCTGGCATTTTCATTTATTCAGCGAATGCATGTTGACCACTCTACCTGCACCTTTGTAAGGATGGAGCTGTCGTTGTGAACAAGGCAATGTTCCTGCTTTCATCAAACTTAGGTTCGAATAAACTTATGAACAAATAAATAAAAGTATTCCAATAGTGATGAGAGTTATAAAAAAGTGAAATAGGGTTAGAGAGGTAGATTGAAGAGAGAGAGAGAGAGAGTGTGTGTGTGTGTGTGTGTGTGTGTGTAAGGAAGTTGCTATTTGAAATAGAGTTACATTTCCAATGAGCCTGAATGAGGAGTGAGGAGTCACACTGCTCTGAGTGGAGGGAGGGGCCTTCTAGGGAGAAGGACCAGGACATTGACCTGAATGGCCTCAATGTGTCGGAGGGGTGGGTGGGAAGGAGATTGGTGCCACTGGTAAGTAGTGAATGAGAAGGAGAATAATTGGAGCTAGCTAGGAGCTAGGCCAGAGCCCTTTAATAAGATGGTGATGGAGGGTTTTAAGAAAGATGGTCATAGGATTTTATTCACTCTTTAAAAAGACAAGACAAGGTGCTGTGGAGTGAATGGATAATGGGTGGGAGCAGGGCTGGGAGCAGGCAGTGCATGAGGAAGCTGAAGTTAAGGAAGCTGGCGGAGACGTAGGCTCGGTGGCTTCACAGACAGTGGCCCAAGAGTTGCATTACCCCATGCGTGGTCCTGTGCTGGCTCATGAACTCTTGCACCGGTTCACAGGGAGATAATTACAGAAAGCTGTCACTTAGGTCACTTAGAAACACAACAATCTGACAGTAGTTTTATATCTGTTGAATCTAAAAAATAAATCTTGGGCTTTTATTTTGTATGTCTAATTTGTCTGATAAGTTATACTGTATTTTTAAAAATATTGGTCCACAAAGGACTGGAAATTTTAAAACAAACAAAACAAAACCAAAAACCCCTGTTCTCCTGCCAAACTTTCTCCAGTTTAGGAGATGCATTTCATGTTCTAAGGAAAGTGTCTCCAAAGCTGGCTTATCACCTAGGACATTAAACATTCATGCCTATGTTGAGGGGGTTTTGAGTCAATAGGTGTTTGTGAGGCCCAAGCCTTTGTATTTGAGCGCACACACACACACACACACACACACACACACACACACACCCTCCCCAAGTGATTCCACTGTGAGAAGGTTTCAGAATCACTACTATAGAGTTATAGGCTGCCTTTGCAGTAATAGGCTGGATGTTAAGAAGACAACTAATGCTTTTAATTAATTTAAAAAGTGGGCAGTTTCAATTTCTCATGAAAAATCAAGAATAGCTTTCTGTGCCAAATACCAACAGACATAAACATACTTGCTTATATACACACTGGGTATATTTCCAAAAGGGAAAAGAACATTAACCAAACACACACACACAGAAAAAAACACCAAGCTTTTCTTAAACATAGATTATTTTTCCTAGTATTGGAGTTGAGTGACCTCAGACTGCCATTTTCATACACATCACTGGATAAAAATGGGTACAATGCTAAGTTTATTTTTTAAATTCTACATTGAATCATTATATTAAAAACTGAAATTCATGATAAGCTTTTCCCACACTTGCCTTGACGTCCTTCCCAGCAAAGTGCCTGGGTCTGACCTGCGGGGCAGGTGAGTTTCTCATTCTTTATTGTGAGAGGGGAAGAAACATTTTTCAAATTGTGTTACTTCTTGGTTGCCTCTTGAGAAAGAAAGTTGTAAACCATAGTGGAGACCTTAAAAGTGACTGGCCTCAAATCAAAAATAAAAGATTAGGTGGATAAAAAAGAAAATAAAGCTGGCATTTGACTGTCAGCTCGGAGAGTGATGAAGAGGCTTCCAGCTGAATAATGGGAAAGCTCAGTAATGTGGAGACGGAGACGTAGGCTCGGCGGCTTCACAGACAGTGGCCGGCATTTTCTCTACTTTTGTTACTAGAACTTGAAATGTGTCTTTTCTTTAAGCTTTCTAGGCTTCTCGTTTCTCCCATTTGTCCTGGGAATGACAGCAAGATGGTATTATAAAACGGGGAGAAGGGAGAGGGAGGGAGGAATGAGAGGACAGAATGGAGAGAGGGAACGGTTGTTAGGAAATTTGTCTGCAAATATCTGTGCTCGCCGAGGCCTTTTTCTTCTAGCTAGAGGGGGAAATACCATTCTCTTTTCCCAAGCAATTATAGGCCCCAAAGATTGAAACTTGGTATATAGCTCTTTAATCTCAGCAGATATTTATGGTTAAACATTAGACTTTTAGGATTCCAGATGTCAGGGTATTAAAATATAAAGGCACAGTGGCGTCTCAGAAAATATTAGAATCTTTGGAATATGTGGCTGCAGGGGTTCTTATCCCAAGCAGAGGAGGATAAAGCTCTCAGTGATACTTTGCAAGACCCAAAGAGCACCTTTCCTTCACCTTATTCTCTCCCTCCCCATGACTTGCCTGGTCTCCAGGCAGTGAACGGCATAACCATTTCTAATTGCATTTCGAAATAGTCCATGCTGTGCACTGGAGTGGTTTTTCATGTGCTATTTTTAAAGGGTGTTGCGGAAAGGCATAGGATCCATGGGAATGATGTCCTTTTTCTCTTTATTCAGTCTAGGCGTTTTATCCTTGACATTGTCTTGCTCCTCGAGTCTTCCATGAACAAATAATACCTGTTAACTGTCACCATGTTTCTGACTCTATGCTAAGACCTTCAGATGAATTATCTCATGTAATTTAATGCCATCAACAGGATCTATCTTATGAAATAGATAGTCCCTCCACCTGTAGATGTGGAAACTGATGTAGAGACATTAGGACACTTGCCCAAGTCATACAACTAATTAATAGGGGAGTCAGGACTGACTCTGTGTTTTTAACACTATGCCATATTATACACAGTCCCTTCCTTCTAGGATTTCTTCCTTCTTTCTGTGCATCCTCCAATATCAGGTCTGTAGATCTATCAGCTTTTATCAAACAGAAAATCCTGTCTACACAAAACAAAGCAAAATGTGCAATTATTCCAGCAATTATCCCTCTCAACTAGCAATAGTAACAGGTACCATGTATCCAGCAGATTCCATGTGCCAGGCATTGTGGTAAGTGGTTTATAAACATTCCCATTTATCCTTTCAACAACCTTAACATGTAGGGATTGTTATTCTTTTTCAGCATCTAAAGAAATAGGGATTTAGAATAGTAAACTCATTTTTCATGGTCCCACGGCTAGAATGTGCAGAACCAAGATTTATTATCTATATTTGTCTGACTCCAAAGTCTGGGCTTGCAACCACTTCTAGATGATTATCATCTTGTGGCCTGAGTCATGGTGGGGTGCTATACTGAGATATATTTAACTGGGTAACTTACATATTTCCATTTTACACGGTAGCAAATCGAATTTTTAGTTAAAAATAACTGTCAATTATTGTAACATTTTTGAAAGGCAATGTAATAGCATCCACAAAAAGGCCATATATATGACCATTTTTCATGTACAGACTAGTCCCTGTCACATCCAAGAAAAACATTGCCAGTATTAACCACTGGAGGTTGTGTGATGACACCTCATAGGGTAGTATGAGCTTTGGTCATGAGACCAAAATTTTATTATAGTAATTTTTTTGTAGCTTCTTTTTCCCTCAGTGAGTTCATGTAGTTTTTTTTTGTTTCAGTTTTCCTATTTAGACAAATATTTATTGAGTGCCCAGTGAGAGCAAAGCATTACTTTCTGTTGGTATATCATAAAGGGGCATCAAGGTAGGTAAGAAACCCTTCCCACCCTCACACAAGGGGGCAGGAGGGCCAGGCTACGCGACAGAAAAGTAGTTGTTATAAAATTGGCACAAAGTACATTGGAGAGATCACATAGTTGGGGATATCGACAAGGGCTTTAAGAAGGAAATAGAATTTTCCATTAGCCTACACCATTGGTTAAAGTTTCAAAAGACATGTAAGAAAGAGGGAAGGAAAAGAGTTGTGTTTAGAAGCAGCAGACACAGGGCTGTCCTCTGTGTGACAGTATAGAAGCCTCGCCCACGCACAGGGAGTTGGGTCTCTGCCTCTTTATGCCCTTGTTTTACCATCACTCAATTCTATTATAACCCATCTCATGCTCTACTGACATCATTCTACAAGCCCTGACTTCTCATCAGACTGTGCATTCCTTGAAGACAAAATCTTTAAAGTTTTAGTATAATCCCTGGAACATAAGGCATGTTTAGTAAATATTCATGGAATGAGGGATTAAATGAATAAATAGATGAATACTGGTAAATGAGTGAAAATTTTAAAAATTCAAATTTAGTTTGCCAGTCAACTGTTTCACAAAGTAAATATTATAGATTTACTTAATGTAAAATTTTTGTAGCATTTTTTGTGTGAACAGAAACACATTTATTACAAAAAAAACCAAAAAACAAATTCACATTGTATCGAGCTACAATATGGCAGCAGATAAAAAAAAAAAAAAAAGAGGTTCTATGCGCTTCCTGGACTTGGAAGTCTATTTCTTTCACCAGGTAGGGGAAGTTTTCTGTCATTATTTCTTCAAATAGGTTTTCAATATCTTGCTCTCTCTCTTCTTCTGGCACCCCTATAATTCGGATGTTGGTACGCTTGAAGCTGTCCCAGAGGCTCCTTACACTATCTTCGTATTTTTGGATTCTTTTTTCATTTTGCTTTTCCAGTTGGGTGTTTTTTGCTTCTTCGTATTTCAAATCTTTGACTTGATTCTTGCGATCCTCTAGTCTGCTGTTGGAACTCTGCATAATATCCTTTATTTCAGTCAGTGTATGCTTAATTACTAGTTGGTCCTTTATCACAACCTCGAGGGTCTCACTAGATTTCTTGAGGATCTCACTACATTTATCGGCGGTCTCACCAGTCTTTTCGAGGGCCTTACTAAATTTATCGGCGGCTTCTAGACAGTTCTTGA
>NW_005371660.1:874339-882743 GCF_000412655.1 Myotis brandtii
GGAAAAAAATCATACACCTATGGATGAGGACAGTGAGGGGGGGAAGGGCAGAGGGTGGGGTGGGAACCAAGTGGAGGGGAGCTATAGGGGGAAAAAAGAGGAACAACTGTAATCTGAACAATAAAGATTTAATTTTAAAAAAAGATTATTGTACTCAGTTTAAGATAACTCCTAAAAGAACATACTCTGGTTGCCACATGACGGAACACAGGATTCCAAGCACTTAGTAGCGGCGAGTGAAGCGAGCGTCGTTGGGTCGGCTGCCCCGGTTCTGGCCAGCAAATCCACCTTGCATTCCACCACGCGGGATCACGTGACCCCGAGAGGCCCCATCTGGGGTAAAGCTGCCACGTCCTGACATCCTTCCCCTGTTCATTATGTGACTTCGCCCAGAGTGACCAGACATGCTTCTCTCACCACCTTGCTGCCTCTTGTGGTCCCTGTCTATTATGCCTCCATCAGTAGAGCCCTCAATTCTTCGGCCATGGTCCCCCCAGTCACGTCTGGATGGAGGAGGCAGTCCCCGGCCCTCGCGCTTCCTCTTGTCAGAGCCATATCCGCCCCACCTGTCACGGGAGTCCCGTCCATGGCGCTCTGGTCCTCCGTGGCGTTCAGGATAATGCTGTCCTCCTCTTTCTCCCATCATTGACCTTGAACCTTCTCTCCTGTCTACTGAGTGGTCAGGGTAGCGGCCCCGGTCTCTGTGGTCAAAGTCATGGAAGCGGTTGTAGCGGCTGAAGTCAGAATGGTAACGCTCATCCAGGGCAGCTCTCTTGGCTTCTGGCCAATAGGCATCGTCTCGCCAGCCATCCACATCATTGGGCCTCCGCACAGCAGGCCGCCGTTCCTGCTCATAGCGTAATTCCTGCTGACGCTGCAGCTCCTCCCGCTCTCGGTGAATGCGCTCTTGTTCCTTCCTGCGCTCATGCTCCACATGCTTGAGCTCGCGCTCTAGCCGCTCGCGCTCCAGGCGGTGCCTATGGAAGGCCAGCCTCTCTTGGGCATACTCCAGCTGCTCCCGCTCCTCCTGCTCCCACAGTGCCTGCATACGCTGCTCCCGCTCACTGCGCTCACACAACCTGCGGGACTCGGAGTCTCTTGATTTCCGAGGCTTTTTGACTCTTTCAAAGGACACAACAGACCGCTTCTCTCTGCTGGCTGATTTGCGATCCTGGCTCTTAGAAACTATCTCTTTGGATCCCGATATTTTGACACTAATAACAGACACACCTTTAGATTTATCCATTACTACAGTTCGCTCGGTTCCTCGACTACCTGATTTTGTGGTTCGAGATCGCTCTGAAGGGCCAGGTTTCTGATCATCTGGATCTTTACTCTTTTCTCCACTTCCATCTTCACCCTTTTTAGCATCATCTTTTCTGTCAGCTTCATCTTCCCTTTTAAGGTTTGCTGATCTGTCACTGGTGCTGGACTTCTCTTTTTTCCCTTCACCTTCTCTTTTGTCAGAGGTTTTCTTTCCACCAGGCTCATTTTTTGCCTTTTCCACTGAGATCATCTTCCCGTGGAGCTCAGTCTTGTGCAGGTGGTTAATGCATTTTGTGGCCTCTTCCGCTGTGGACATTGTCACAAAGCTGTAGCAGCGAGCTCCAGGACTCTGAGCATTTGTCACAACCTTGGCACCCACCACCTTTCCATATTTGCTGAAAAGATTCTTCCAATCTGTAGCTCTGGTGGTGGAAGAAAGTCCACTAACCCCAAAATTTCTACAACTGCTAAGACCTTTGTCCTCTTTGGAAAGCCGTTTTGTATCTGAGTCATCTTTGACAGAACTCGTTTTCTGATCAGCGCCCTCACTGGCTGAGGACTCTTTAGGAGCCGGAGGGACTTCATTACAAGCTTCAAAAGCAAACTTCTTCATGTCTTCTTTGCTATCTCTGGGATCTGGGCGTGAGGCTTCCTGTGGTGCTTCTGTGACCTCCTCGCTAGAGGCTTCTGTGTGCTTTGAGACTTTACTACTCTGCTCAACTGGCTCCTCTAGCCCTACAGGCTCACAGTCCATCCTCTTGTCACCGCCTGTCTGCTCCACGGGCTCCCTTTTCTCTACCGCTAACAGGGTGTCTGCCTTGCTCCACTGAGCTTGTGCTGTTGACACGCTGGCCAAATCTGAATCACCCTCCTCCGGGTGGCCGCTGCCAAAAAGGTCCTCTTCCTCCGCAAGCTTTCTATCTGGCCCCACACTACTTGTATCCTGTTGGGGTCCAGTCCCAGCAGGTCTAGGGGTTCCCAAAGGTGTGGACGGAGTCGGCGAAGAAGGAATGACACAGAGACAGCAGCGTTCAGTTCAGCAGCCTAGCCAGGTTCTCTAGCCAGGATCTGTCTTTTATTGTCTTGTTACATCTGTATTTATACCAGTTGATTTTAATCCTATCAATTTCTATTCCAAAGGTTAGGGTGTTTCTTATCTCCATTCCAGGGAGTAAAGATTATGTAGTTTAAGCGTGATTGTTCGTAGTTAAAGTGATTAACTACCCGCCTGGCACTTAGTTAAGGGGTTTTATTCCCTCCCTAACTTCAGGGAAAAATCCCTACCTGGGGAAACAACCTTTCTCAGAGAGGTGACCTTGGTTAAAACACATAGCGCCAAGAAGGGGAGCAAACATATCAAGAACAGTATGCCATATACGCCAGGTCCCTTGAAACATATGCTGTGCAGATGTTTCTTCCCTGCAGCGACTGTGTCAAGCAGCAAGGATGGACCGGCTTCCCGCAGTGTGCGGTGCAAATGGCTGCTCCAGCTCGGAACCTTCTTCTTTTACTGGCTCTGCTTTACAAGTTTCCCCCAAAATGTCGAGTATTTTCTCATTTTCTGGCTCCAAGGATGGCTCTTCAATTTCCTGTAACATAGTGAAGTCAGATGATGAAGCATCTAAGTTATTTATAGTTTCTCTGTCCTCTAGAGCATGTTCTTGAAGTTGCTTAGGAAGCTCTTTCATTTCTCCCTCTAGCTCTCTACTATCAGACAGAGACTCTGGGAGATTATCAGCGTCATCGTCTTCCACACAATCTACAACACTTCCATTATCGATTTCTGCTTCATCTAACACGCTGATATCCATCATGTCAATGTCCTGCAAGTTCTCCAAACTGGCTTCAACATCCTCCTGTCCATCCCCAGAATTTTCCTCCAGCCCATTATCTTCCACACCTTCTTCTTCTGGTTTACGTCCTTTGCTAGATCTTTTTGATGTCTTCTTGTTTCCTTCAGAGGTAATTTCAATTTCATCAGGATGACCCCCTTCATCTTCAATTGCCTTTCTGAGCCTCTCCATCAGAACGCTCTTGTTGCCGCTCGAGTCCAGGTTCCGTTTCTTCAGCTCTGCCCGCAGATCGATCACCGGCAGGAGGCGTCGTGTCCGGGTCTCAGAGGAGGCGGAGCTCAGAGCCGCTGCACCCAAATCGCCTAGGCCTGAGAGAGTCTCGGCCATTCCAGGGACCCGGGCTCCGCCACCCACTTCACACAGAACCGGGCCGGGGTTCTCTCAGCTCCTAGCACAAAATCTTTTTGTAGCATTTTAAAAGAATGTTCCGTATTCATTAATCTCAGGAGATTGTTCATGGCCACATACATTTTTGAAAACTCTGTTGCCATTTTGGAGATTCATCATGTGCATTAAAATATTAAAGGTTCTGATAAGTCCTGAAATTAAATTTTTAAACAATATTTAAATTTGTGTTATGCAGTATTTCTTAAACTTTTTAACTAGAGAATACTTGTTTACACTACACATTAGTGGTCCTTGGAATTAGTGTAATTTTCAGAATGAATTTTGGGAAATATTCATATTAGTTGATAGGAATATATGCCAGTTGAAAAAAAAATCTTACAGCATTTTTAATTTGGATGGTTCCCTGAAGGTTAATATGTTCCACTTCCCACTCAATGTATGGATGACCATTACCTTTACTTTTCCCAAGAAGTGGGCATCCACTCCCTTACAAGGCTTCCTAATATATTTTGAATAATTTTTGAATAGTATCTTCTTTTTATGATTTCCACCCAGTGAACTAGTTTTTCTTCTAATATGACACATTATAAGTCTATTTCCACATTACAGCCTTTTCCATATTTAAGGATAATAAAACAGCAATCTTATAATGACCCAATATGCCTCTTTCAAGCATAAAAATTCTAAATTTCATCTGATAGTCAATATATGACAGATTGTTTTTTAGTCTTCACTTTTTAGACTGGCTTATTTTTTTATATTCATTAGTTTGTGAATGATTTTTCCAAAATGTAGAAATTAGTCCTTTTTCATATGAGTTGCAAGATTTTTCCTACTTTCTTAATTTAGTTTAGATTTTAATATTCTTTGTAGACATGTTTAATTCTTATAGTCAAATTTCTCAAATCTTTTCATATGGTTTCTAGATTTTTATGTATGCTAAGAAAGATCTCCACAGCTCTAAGATCATATAACTTCATTAATATTTTCTGTTAATTCTAATGATTCATTTTTTAATCTTTAACCCATGTAGAATTTATTTTTGTGAAGAAAAAGGTATAAATTTTTTCCTTAAGTGATTAGTCAAATGCTTCAACATCATTAATTAAAGAATTTCTATTTTCCCATGATTTAAAACATCATCTTTGTTATAAACTACATTCTCAAAGAAATTTAGATTTATTTCTGACCTTTAAAAATATTTTGCTCCATCCTTATGCCATCTATAGTATATTTTTAATTATTACATTCAAATTGTCAAAAAATTGCATTAGTTTTTATATCTAGTGAGTATGCAAATATATGGAGATAAGCTGAAAACTAGATCAAACAATCTTTCAAATCCATGAAATTGAAATGAGAAGGTTTCATGAATTTGTTTGGTACCTATTGGTAAGGCAACTATTGATGGGCTGCTTAAGTATTCCCTTCCATTAAAATGCACACACACAAATGTAAGATAATCAAACAGACGAACAACATCTATCTGTCTTAGGTATAAAACGAGTTGAAATTTGAGCTTCTATCTATTAAATCTTTCAATACTACTGTACCGAAAGAATGAAATCCAAGATTCTTCTATTATTAAAACTTGAAAAATGAAAACATATGAATTCCTAAAAATAATAAGGTGGGAATTTTTTAAAGAGATAGAAAGGGAAAAAAATAAAATGAAAAAGGGAAAAGAGAGAGCCAGTATATTGCCATGGCAAAAAGTAAAATAATTTCTTTTAGTTACAGGTGTTCAAAAATGTCCCTGCTTGTGGAATACTGATGTTACTGTTTCTCATACAACAAAGGCATAGAAATGTGAATAGATCTCAATAAAATGTGGGGAAATTTTTCTCAAAAACTGTTCTCGAAGGTCACTTGATGGAGCCTCTTGGCATCAGGCAACCATCTAATGGCCTATACTTGTGACTCAAAAATTACCTTCAAGATTTTGGTTGAGTGAATAAATGAAACAGTAAAACACACAGTAAAAAAGAAAAGACTCTGCCTTGTACCTGTCTGCCGTCCTGATCTTTAATACCACTGCTCAGAGGGATCAACTGGGAAGTTACCATTTTAGAAAATCATCTATATGTATTATTATTTTAATAAGAATAATGATAGTAAAACTCATTTATGTAACAAATGGGAATTCTGAAAAATGAGTTGGTTATTATGGAAAGCATGTCAAGAAAAGAGAGACAGAGGAAAATAAATTTTCCTACATCTGGAAGCCAATCTTTCAACTACAGAATTAGGGGCTCCCTGTAGGGCCCAGTTCCAATTTGCTTAGGTCCCTCTCAGGAGAAATATTAATAAAAATTGAATAGAAGTTCCTGAGAGTAATTGCCATGGAGAAAGGGAGTCGAAGTTGAATTTTTAAATGCGGCTGAGGGTAATAACCTCTTCCCTTTTGGGTGAGGTTGGCAAGATGTACCTTTCCTTGAGCAGAGCCCCGATGGAAACCAGCCTATCTCTACACCTACGCTATGTTCTCTCTTTCTGCTTAAACACTTTAGACTCTAAAGTTTAGAGGCAAAGGAGCAGACCCTAGAGCAGTGATGGCGAACCTATGACACGCGTGTCAGAGGTGACACGCGAACTCATTTTTTTGGTTGATTTTTCTTTGTTAAATGGCATTTAA
Organism: Myotis brandtii; assembly: GCF_000412655.1. Lineage (NCBI taxonomy): Eukaryota > Metazoa > Chordata > Mammalia > Chiroptera > Vespertilionidae > Myotis > Myotis brandtii. The sequence continues at coordinate 880,442 of NW_005371660.1, forward strand.
ATATATAAAATAAATATCAAAAATATAAGTCTTTGTTTTACTATGGTTGCAAATATCAAAAAATTTCTATATGTGACACGGCACCAGAGTTAAGTTAGGGTTTTTCAAAATGCTGACACGCCGAGCTCAAAAGGTTCGCCATCACTGCCCTAGAGCTATAAAAGACATAATGCATATAAAATACTTAGCTCCATACATGGCTCAGGATAAGTGATGAGTGAAATACTACTGACCACTAGTTTGTTGCCCCCACTTCTCATGGGTCTGGCTGGGATAATGACTTGAACATTTGAGCATCATATCTGAGCTGGTTCTTGTATTAGTTTTACTGCCATAACAAATTTAGTAGCTTAAACAACATCCATGTATTATCTCACAGTTCTGCAGGTCAGAAGTTTAGTATACTAGGGTGGTTTCAATGCTTTGTGTCCCTCAAGGCCATATTTAGGATGTTGGCAGGACTGCATTCCTTTCTGAAGTCTTCAGGATGAATTCACATCCAATCTCACTTTTTTCCCCCCCCTGAATTCAGTTCCATGTGACTGTAGGACTAAGGTCCCCATTCCCTTGCTTGTTGTAGGCTGGGGGTCATGCTCAGCTTCTAGGACTTATGGCTCCCTTCATCTTCAAAGCCAGCAACCGAGATTGTGTCCCTTTGGTGCTTTGAACCTCTCCTGCCTTCTCTTCCACTGCATCTCTCTGATTCCAGCCAAAGAAAGTTCTCTGCTTTTTAAAGGTTTATAGTATTAGATTGGGCTCACTCCAATAATCTCCCCACTTTAAGATCTATAACCTTGATCACATCTGCGAAGTCCTTTGCCATATTCACATGTTCAGGATTAGGGTTTGGACATCTTTGGGAGGTTAATCATCCTACCACACTCCTTTGTAAGGCCTAAGTTTTAGATGCAGAAGGTGAGAGAATATGGAATAAGAAATACTAACTTGGAATACTGATGCTATCACTGAAAGATTTCTTCTCTCACGGGAAGCTAACTAGACTGTTTATCTTGTTTCAGAGTTAGTGTAGAAATGCGGAGGGTTCCATATCTGCTCTGTAGGCTGGACATCAGGTTTTGATGGAAAATTATCAGTATGACCTGGTTTATGTGATGTGATTATGTAGCATTATGAATCTTAACCTGATTTTGGTCTTATTTTTGTTAAAGTTGAATCAGGAAAATACTTTATCTTGATATGCAATGAAATATATACCTTACTACATGTACTAGGTGAAACAAACGTAGGTTTACAGTTGTTCATATGGAAAACAATATAATAATTAATAAATAATAATAATATAACAGTAAACTCTGTATTTCGTGTACTCATCACTGTAAACCTACACTGTATTTTAAATATGATTGTGTACTGTGTACTACCTTTGATAGATTTACCTGCTATGCTAGTGCTTCTAAATATGGCCAGCATTTGCCTCATGCACCAATCTCCCTTGAGTTCCATGGAACAGCATTTAGGCACTAGAAAGTCTTGGATGCCCAGTGCCTGATGATGCTCAGTGACACCAATGTGAACTCCTATAATAAAGGAAAGCAGCTCATTTCCCCTGGCCTCGCAGACACCTCGATGGCCTCCCCAAATAGCTGAGTATGAGCTTGCAGAAGCTTCAACGAGGGAGCACAGCATTTGCAGCAATTAATTTTGCAGAGGAAGCAGTCTGTTTAAAGCTGCCTGCAGTCTAAACTGGGGGTTGTTGTTCAAGGCCACCAGAGCTGCAGTGGGCTCAGGCTGGCTCATCAACAAAACAACAATGCTAAAATATGGCCTCTTGGGTTTTGCAGAAGAAGGAACTAGAGGGGCAATGAATTATGCTCACCTGCTAGAGCTGGGTGAAGACTGTAATTGTTTAGCCCCCTAGCACTACCCTGCAAGGGTTAAAGTGACAGAGATATTAGTGGGTGATGGCTAAAATTGTTGGTTTGAAGCTCTCGGCTATACGCAGACTGTTATTTACCGGACTTGGTCGATTTACTTCTTAATGCAATAATGACCTGTGAAATGAAACGTGAGCTAGACAATTGTTCCTCATTGTTTCCAGTAAAACATCCTTTCATACCCCATTAAACCACCATTAATTCCATATGAAAGAGAGTCACGCACAAGCACTGATGGTATCTCTCTTTCTTTCTGGGACTTTCTTGCCCCCATGCTCCTGTTTCATTTTTCTTCTTCCTTTCCCTCCCTCCCTCCCTCATTAATTCCGAGAGTCACGCACAAGCACTGATGGTATCTCTCTTTCTTTCTGGGACTTTCTTGCCCCCATGCTCCTGTTCTCCTGTTT
>NW_005371660.1:884499-928027 GCF_000412655.1 Myotis brandtii
CCTTCCTTCCTTCCTTCCTTCCTTCCTTCCTTCCTTCCTTCCTTCCTTCCTCTCTTCTTTTCTCCAAATACAATATGAGTGTAATGGTGTACATGGTGGGAAATTCCTTTGAAGGACATGCTGACTTACATGGCTTCCAAAACAGGGGCAAGGTTTCCATTGCTGAGCCTCCACCTGGCTCTCCATTTGCCTTGGATATAAAAATAGCTACAGAAACAGAAAAGTTTTTAAAAATAAGGAGCAATTGTTTAGCCTTGTTTAAAAAAGATCCAGGTACCTATCCCAATAACCATTGCTGGGGAAGCTACCAGGTGTGTGGTCGAAGTCTCTTCATAGGCCTGGGGAGAGCTTCTTCCCACAGCAGGAACTCATGGGTCATAGTTACAGAAAGGCCCTTTATTGTCCAGGAGCCAACTAGCTTTGAACCTCTTCCCCTTCTCCCTGGACCTACTCTCACTTCTCTGTGAGGAGAGGCCACAACCAAGAAGTGCTGAGTCATATGGCATGAGAGGTACTCTAAGCATTTCTCTTCTCTGACCCCTTTCTCCCTACAACCTCATAGCTGGAGGTTGTCTTAAGTTTCTTCACTGAGTGACTGGGATGTTTTTCTGCCCACATTGCCTCTTGCTGTTTGCCTGGCCACTATGTCACTTTAGTCTCTGCCTCCACAGTCACATTGCCTTCTCCTCTTCTGCAGTTGACTCTTCCTCAGCCTCCTTCTTAGGAGGACACTTGTGATGATATTTAGAGCCCACCTGGATAATCCCAGGTACTTTCCCCATCTTTATATCCTTCATCTCATCTGCAAAGTCCCTTTGCCATCAAGGCAACATTCACAGATTCTGATGATTACCACATGGACTTCTTGGGGCCATTATTCCAACTAAGGTACTCAGTGATTCCAAGATTCTGAGATGAATCCATATTTGGTGATTTAAGGTATTTTCTTTCCCCTTTCTCCTCCTGAGAGGGAAGAAGGAGAAAAGGGAAGGAAACTATCTGGAATCTCTTAAATCATTCTTGCTCATACACATATGCACAACATAAAAAATAATGTCTCACCGTTATTTTTAAAAATATATTTTATTGACTTCAGAGAGAAAGGGAGATGCGGAAAGAAAGTTAGAAACATCAATGATGAGAGAGAATAATTAATCAGCTGCCTCCTGCACACCTCCCACTGGGGATCCAGCCCACAAGTCGGGCATGTGCCCCGACGAGGAATCGAACGGTGACCTTCTGATTTCTAGGTTGATTCTCAACCACTGAGACACACCAGTTGGGCTCACCATTAATTTAAAAAATATATCCTTTCTTATTTTTACATTCACTTTGGAGGTAGATTTAACACCATTTGAAATTCTCAAGAATTGATTTTCCCATCTCTCTCAAAATTGTTCCACTCAAACTTGAACTGCTCTTACATAGTCAATAGTTATATAGATATAAACTCTGCACTGGTCTATCTGATTAGTTCCTGCTAATTGGAAAAGTTAGTAAATTCCCTAGATCTCCTCCTCCAAACAGGGCCATGCATGCTGGGGAAAGAATGGTGCAGGAGGGTGAGCATGAAAGATGATTCTGTCTGTTTATGATAAGGAGAAAGGCCATTTAGTCTTACCCTGTGAACCTGCTTTTGAATCTCTTGTAAAACAGGGCTTATCACCTCACTGTTTCCTAGAAGGTTTCTGTTGAAAACATATCCAGAATTTATTACTTGCGGCTGGTATCATGGAGGTCCTGGAATAAAAATGACTCTTTTATAAACAATATAAGATAAGCACTTGCAAGTACATAAACAGTCCTCTGAGTGGACTGGATGGTGGGGTTTTGACAGGAGAAAAGAGCTTTCATATAGCCTGAAGACCAGACATATATGACCAGACATATATTCCCTGTCAAGCCAGTATTCCCCCCTCCCCCCCGCCATAGTAGAAAGCCTTTTAATAAAAAGTTAATTTAAAAACTAAGTAATTAGTGACCTAAATAAATGATAAATGGCTTATCTAAAATGAGCTTAACCTTTTCGAAAGAGAAACACTAAGTAAAGCAACCCTTTACTGCTCAGACCAAGCTTATTCCTGTCCCTGTTCCATGTTGCAAAAGTTCACGGAGGCCCTGTGTGTCTTTAAAGGAGATTCAGAAAGAAGTGAAGTCTTACTCCTCTGACAACCTTGGAACTTACTGGTGATGTTATCATTCATGTTACTTTTTGTTTAGAATGGTTAATTATGTTAGCATATTGTGGTGACATCTTTTCCCAATTTGATTATAACTTCCTGGGGGCAACAAAGATTTATTATGCTAATTTTAGTGTAGCTTAACCAACATGAATTGATTCTTTATTACAATGTAATAATAGCTACTACCATGAAAGTAGCTTCCATTTACTGAGTACCTCTTATATGCCAGACATTGTGTTAGGTGCTTTATATATCATATCTTTATAACTTAGAAAGTAAGCCTAATTGTCATCATTCTAAATGTGACAAAACTGAGCCTCACTGAGTTTAGGGATTTTGTTCAAAATGATACATCTAATGGTAAAGCCAGAATTTGTGTCCAAGTCTTTCTGAATTCAGGCCCATGCTTTTTTTTCTTAATGTTCATGACCTTTCCAATATATAGGCTTTCTGGGGGATTATATATGAGATTCATCTTTGACCCTCAAAGAGCTAATGATTTAGTAAAGAATCAAAGTACCCAACTATGATATGAAGCAATATAAGATAAACACTTGCAATTACATAAGTAGTACTTACAGTGGACAGCCTGGGAGGGATTTTGACAAAAGGAGAAAATAACTTTCCATATTGAGGCATGAATAAAGAATGCAGAGGTGTGGGGCATTTTTTAAAATTTTTATTATTATTATTATTATTATTATTATTGGCTGCAGTATCAGAAATAGGTTGAGAAGAACAGGAGAGTGGAACCATATTTTTGGAAAGCCTTGAATGCCAGACTAAAGTACTTCTATTTACTTCAGTAGCTTTTGAGGGGCCTTCAAAGAGTTTAGAATAGAGGAGGAGGCCGTAGGAAGCTGTATTTTAGAAGATTATTGAGACAGCAGGAAGCAGGGTGAAGAATGGGTTGGAGCATACACCAAATGGAAAGACTTGTTAGGACACTGTTTCATTTGTTTGGATTTAGAGGAAATGCATTGAGGATCTGGAGGAGATTGATGGCAATCAGAATGAAGAGGATGGTACAGATCAAAGAAATACAAAAGAGAGGAAATAGAAAGGGTTTGCCTACTCCTGACTTGGGAACTGATGTGAAGAAGACAACAGTGACTCCATTGTCCATAGTCAGAATATCTTGGGGAATGGAGGTTCCAATAGCAGATTGGGAGATGTAAGAAAGAAGAGGATGATTGCCTAAGCTCTGCCTTTAGTAAGTTTGGGGTGACCAATATATGGGAGAGGAGCTATTCAGATATTCATCGGGTGCTTGGAATTTCTGAGATTAGAGATTGGGAGATAAGTTACAGTTAGAGATAAAATGGAAAATTATCTCAAATAGATAATAGTTGAAAAATAAGGTAAAAGAGATTGTTACAGAAGGGAGAAAGGCAATAAAATGGAGCCAGAACTTTGGGGCATGCCTGGCACTGAGGAGAGCTTTTGTTTGAAAGTGTGCAAGCAAACAAGTAGCCAGTGATGAGGCTGGACAAGTGCACCAGGGCCGGATCCTGAGGAGCCCTGTCAGACATTCTAAGAAAATGAAATTTCACTCCACTTGCAATAGGGACTGATGTGATTTACTCTGTATTTTTAAAACTCTGGAAGAATAAATGGAGGTTTGCAAGAATTGATAAGAGAGAAACGAATTAGCAATTCTATAGCAGCGACCCAGACAGTAGCATGGAATACTCTCATAGTAATAGAAATCTGCTGATTTTCTGACAATTTGGAAAAATATGTAATAGGAGATATAGAAATATGATTGATAATAGTATTGATTAAGATTGTTCTGTTCTACTGGCTGTGCCCTCCTTGCCCTGAAAACTTCCCTGATGTTGGGAATGCTAAATACAAGTAATTCATTGAGATTCACTAGAATTAAGACATTCTTAAGAATACACACAGTAAGAGTCCTTTTAAGACTTTCCTTTTCACTCACAGAAGATTCATGGCGAGATGACATGTGTCAGAAACTGTCAGGCAATGCGGATAAAAATGTGACTAAGGAATGATCCTGCCCTTGAAGAACTGCCAGACCTGGCTTTGTTTCTGGATTTTCCCACAAGAGAGCAAAGCCATTTATTGTATAGTATAATTAGTCTAATTAAAAGGTTGGGAAATTAGTTCTACTATTATATAAAGAGATACAATATGCATAAGGTAATTTCACTTTATAAAGATAGTAACAATTATCTCTTTTGATTCGCACAACAATCCGCCACGTCTGGGGTTTGCAGTGAGGTGATTAATTTTGCCCCCAGGGGACATTTGGCAATGTTTGAAGACATTTTCAGTTGTCCCAAGTGAAGGAGTGCTAATGGCATCGAGAGGGTGGAGACCAGAGAGGTTACTATATATCCCAGGATGTATAGTACAGCCCCCACAATGAAGGATTATCCAGCCCAACTTTTCAATCATGTTGAGGGTGAATAATTCTACTCTGGGTTATTTCCATTTTTACCTGTAAGAAAAAAAAAATGCCCAAAACATAATCTAATTCCAAATTGTACACATTCTCTGTTACACCACATTACCTGTCTCAGAAGCTTTAGTATGTGACTGACATTTAAGTTATATCTGTATTCATATGCATACTTAAAACTGGCTGTCTCTTTATGTCTACGAAGCAGCCATGCCCATGTATTAAGACTTGGTCAGTCTATCCAGGTATTCAGAAGCCTATGTGGACTATCAGCTGAACTAAAGAAAGCAATGAAATGTCTGAATAGTTTAAACACACAAAAAAGTATAACCCTCTGCCAGGTTATGAATACTTAAATGATATTTTCCCACAATGTAAATAAAAAATAAACTCCATACACAGGAGCATTGCATTTGTATTTCTCTTTGTCTTATTAAGTGTGCTTGCTTGCATGATCATGTTGAGCTGCATTATCAACTTTAAGTGCTGTTTTGTGCTTTTTTATTTCATTATGTCTCCATTTGTACTTGTTCTCATTTTATGTGAAAGAAGCCAGAAATATCATATATCACTTTCATTGAGACCATCTCTATTTATCTATAGATCAGATGGTAGATAATAAATGTTATTTAATGATTCTGACATAGCATCATCTTCTTTTCATGCTCAACTTCAAATTACACCAATACTAAGCTTATTGCTTAAACTTCAAGTTGATAAATCTGAAAAGGAGTTTTTAATATTTCTATATATCCTTTAGATATTTTACCTCCTAAGTAACAGTGACTGGACACACTTTTATACGCTATGAACATTAGTGACAATATTTCATGATTCAATTATATAAAGGCAACAGTAGAGAGAGACTATGATTGACATGTAGGCCAGTAGAAAGTGGTAAATGATTTGTAGGAGGTTATTCTTCCTCCTACAACTTCTATTCAAACCATCTGCCCTCAGGCCTTAAGTTCCAATAGAAAAGATTGACCATTGAGTATAATGAAGAGTATTTTGTACCCCAGCCAGCCTGGCTTGGTGGTTGAGCATTGACCTATGAACCAGGAGGTCATGGTTTGATTCCTGGTCAGGGCACATGCCCGTGTTGTGGGCTCGATCCCCAGTGTGGGGCCTGCAGGAGGCAGCCAATCAAAGATTTTCTCTCGTCATTGATGTTTCTATCTCTCCCTCTCCCTTCCTCTTTGAAATCAATACAAATATATATTTTTAAAAAAGATTTTTTTTTGTCTGGAGTAGGTCAGTATTAAAATGTTAGTGCTCTGGCATAAGGCCGAAATTTTCAATCAGCAGCAAAAAAACTACTCAGCAATGTTTCATTTAACCAAAATATCTACTTGCTGAGATATTTTGACCTTTGGAAAGGAGATGCACATGGTAGGCACTTATATTGAGGGTGAAAGAATATGCAGGTCTTCTTAGTCTAACCTTTGCCTATAGCATTGGCTTTATTTCTTAACAGAAGCAGTAACTATGAACCTAGGCTACTTTCTTCTCTAATGTTGCTCATGATTTCACGCCTGTGTTTCTTCCACTCTCTTCTCAGAATCCACTTCCCTGCCCTGCCTCTCGTGCGATTGTTTACTCAAAATATTAATCAGGGCGAGTAGTGAATCACTACTCTAAGAACCTAAAGCAACATGTAAATATTTGGCTTGTGCTTCTGGGAAGGTATTGCAATATCTAATAGAACTGAAGAAAGACATAGAAGAACCCGGGATCTGAGATAAATAAGAATCCAAATGCTGTCAGCTCCCTTCCATTGTTATTTCTGCTTGCCTCTGCTCATGACTCTTAGCCTCATTCCCTCCTGCTGCCAAAAGACCTTTCTATCTGAAAGGGAATATTGCCTCACTAATCCCTGTTTAGTAATCCCAGATGGAAAGGAATTATTTTTCCCTCCCAATGTCTGTATATCAGGCTTAGGAAAATACTGATAATTCCTATTGAGCCTTTATGACTCTTTCAGGACTAATCACTGGATCCAAAAGAATGGGGGAATATGATTGGCCAGAGCTCAGTTATGTTTCCACTCTTGGGCCACAGGTCAGAGTCCATAATGTGGAGAAGGGAAAAAGGCAAAGATAGGATGGGCAGCCAAACAGGTGCTGTGTAGTATACAGCACTCAGCTCTTGAAACCCATCTGAAGAGGTACTTTGTGAAGCTTTTCCTGACCCTGTGTGTTGAGAACACCCATCCCTTGTGTCTCTGCCTATCAATAAACCTGAACCATTGTATTATATTTGTGTATTTACGTATTTACTCTTCAAGGTTGCTGAAGTTGATGATGCTTATAGATTATTTTCAGATAATTGATTTGTCTCCCCTTAGCTCCTCCATATAGATTCAGGAGAATGTTAGTTGCTAATGAAGGACATAGTCAAGCTAAATGAAAAGAAAGTGATTTCAATTCCATGCCCCATTTTATCAGCCTATTTGGGCAAATCCAGTTTTATTCAAAGAACATTCTAGCTTTTAGCCTTCTGTTGTTCTTGTTATATAAAAATAGTTAAAACAATGTGAAATTTAAAAATTTAAGAACGAGAGCCCTATAAAAATAATCAGTGTTCCAGCAAGTGGGTCTTACATAACTTTTCTAATATTATTAAAATTGATTTGAATAATTTTATTGTATAATGATATAAAAAAGAATATAATGAATGCCTGTGTGCCCACCATCCATCTTTGAAACTAAAACATCACAAATTTACAAAGACAGTTGAAGCCCCTTTTGGTGCCTCCCCAATTCCAATTGAATTCTCTTCTCTGCCCTCTTTCAGATATATCTTGAATTTTGGTGATTCTTATTCCTGTGCATTTCTTCATACTTTTTCTTATTTATTAGCTCTGGTTACAAAAAATGAATAAACAAGCTTCTACCAATGTAGCAGCATCCCACTGCCAGTGATGCTTATCACCTTGATCTGTGCTCAGTTGTCTCTCCATGTTAGATGATGCATTTCTCCTCCCAAGGGATTGGCAGCAACTCTGTTGAAATGAGAGTTAGTATTGTTGAGTAAGTGACAAGAAATTGAGAAGAAGCAAAGTGGGAATGTACTCAAGTAAAACAAAACTCAGTTCCCAATTTTGTTGGGGGAATGGAACACCTTCAGTGTATCCTCCTTGCTCCTCCTTAGACCAGCTGTTTCTCAATATCCTGCTAATGGAATAGCCTTTAATTCTAGGCATTGTGGGTATCAGGAGAACATACATGATAGATAAATCAAAATTGTGGAGGTCTTTTAAAGTGATTCAGTTCTGAATTTCTGCTTTCTCTATGTGTCAGTAAGCATTGATTTTTCGACTTTTTCCTGCCTTTCAGTAGAAGAAGCTCAGGTATACCAGTACTTGGCTCTCCCAGTTACTGTCTCCGTGATCTTGGACAAGTCATTTATACTCCCATAGCCTATTTCTTCATCTGTAAAATATGTACAATAATACCTGTTCTGTCTATTTTTCACAATTGCTTTTAGAAAAAAAAGTGACATAATTCATGTGGCTTGCAAACCATAAAAATAAAGGATAATAGCTTTGGTAGAAATTGTTCTCTGATTATTGCACATTGCTAAACCTGACTCTTTTTGAGTTAGAATTATAAATGTTCTTCCTCAAGGCAGTCCTCTCTGTCCCATATTGCTCTTCTCTCTCTCAACTTCAGGCCTGAAGTTCAATCCTAGAGAAGCAGAGGTTTCAAAGTGAGGGGAGAAAGAAGAATCCAGGTGGGGAAATGGTGCAAAGAAAACCACACTTTTTCCCATCACAGATTTCACAGCCTGTGTCAGACCAAAGCTGAGGGAAGAAAGTGGTTTTCAAAGGGATTTGGGATGCGTTGGATTGGACTGGAATTTTTCACCTGTGAAAGTAGTCAGAGAAGCTGTGTCATCTACCCAGGCTTTCATCCAGGATTGGGATTTGAGAAAGATTTGACAGCATGAGTTGAAATGAGAATTGATTAGAAAGACTGAATTTCCTCTCATGCACCTGCTGAGTCTAGCTCATTCAGTAAACTGATTACAATTGTAAAGATAATTATACATTATTAATGATACATTAATAATGGTGGTGATGAATAGCTAACATTTATCAAGTGTTTATAACCTGCTAGGCATTCTTCTAAGCATTTTATCTGTTTTAACCCCTGGAAACACCTATGGAATAGATTCCTCTCTATCTGAAGGAGTTCAGATAAGTGGGTTCTAGGACTTTCTGAGTTTCACTAAAAGATAAAATCACACTGGAAAATCATTATGTAATATTTACTAAACACACTTAAGCATTCCATGTGCATTATTTCATTTACTACTTTAACAGTACTGTAAAATAATTACACATTTCATCCATTTTATAGATGAGCAAGTTAAGTTTCAGAGGAGTGAAGTCAATTCACCTAATGGCAGACGTAGGGCTGTCAGGCCCAGTGTAACTCTCCATCAGAGGAAAGAACTGATGCTCACCTGCGTTCTCTTCTTCAAAACAAGTATACACACACACACACACACACACACACACACACACAAACACTAGAGGCCCGGTGCACAAAAATTTGTGCACTCGGGGGTGTCCCTCAGCCCAGCCTGTGCCCTCTCGCAGTCTGGGACCCCTCGGGGGATGTCCACCTGCTGGTTTAGGCCTGCTCCCCAGGGGATTGAGCCTAGGCTGGCAGTCAGACATCCCTCTGGCAGCCCGGGAGCCTTTGGGGGATGTCCACTTGCCAGCGGGGAGCAGACCTAAGCTGCAGTCGAACATCCTTAGTGCTGCTGAGGAGGTGGGAGAGGCTCCCGCCACCACCACTGTACTGGCAGCCATCAGCCTGGCTTGTGGCTAAGCAGAGCTCCCCCTGTGGGAGGCACACTGACCACCAGGGGGCATCTCCTGCATTGAGCATCTGCCCCCTGGTTCAGTGTGTGTCATAGTGACCAGTCATTCCCAGTAGTTCTGCTGTTAGGTAATTTGCATATTACCTTTTTGTTATATAGGATAGAGGCCTGGTGCATGGGTGGGGACCGGCTGGTTTGCCCGGAAGGGTGTCCCAGATCAGGGTGGGGGTCCTGCTGGAGTGCCTGGCCAGCCTGGGTGAGGGGCTGATGGCTGTTTGCAGGCTGGTTCCAGAAGTCTGGGTTGCCCCTAGCAACCCAGGCTCCCAACCCCTCCGTGAGCGGAGGCCACAACTGGCTGGAAGCAGGGATCTGGGATTTATTTATCTTCTATAATTGAAACTTTGTAGCCTTGAGCGTAGCCAGGGCCGGCCAGGGTCCGGCGGGAAGCTTGGCTTCCTTCATTTCCAGGGGCAACCCAAGCCTGCTGCTCACTTCAGCTCCATGGCCGCCACCATCTTAGTTGGGTTAATTTGCATACTCGCTCCTGATTGGCTTGTGGGCGTGGCTTGAGCATAGCAGAGGGATGTTAATCTGCATGTTTCTCTTTTATTATATAGGATATATATAGGATATATAGATATATATAAAAGCCTAAGCAACCAAACTACTGGTTGACTGGTTGCTATGACACACACTGACCACCAGGGGGCAGACGCTCAATGCAGGAGCTGCCCCCTGGACGTCAGTGCACTCCCACAGCGGGAGTGACATTTAGCTGACCGACAAGCACCAGATACTGGGCTCATGGCTGGCAAGCGCAGCTGTGGAGGCGTGAGCCTCTCCCCATTGGGACTGACTGGGCGTTAGCCCACAGCAGGTGCAGCGGGGCCAGGATGAGCTGGAGTGGCAGGCAGGAGTGGCAGGCAGCCTGGGACTGCTGGTTTCAGCCTGATTGCCGCAGGCCATGCCAAGGGATCCCACCTGTGCTTGAATTCGTGCACTGGGCCTCTAGTTAATAATAAGGAAAGAGAAAGTGTCTTGCTCAAGCAAAATAAAATGTTGGTAAATTTGAACATGGCAAAGCACTTTGGATACTAATTAATAATAAAATTAGTTTTATTTTTCCTCCTGACCGAAAGTTTCAACTTCAGCATGGAGAAAAGAGAATACAGAAAATGGCTCAAAGTGACAATGAACATGTATTACTGCAAATATAGGAAAAACAAAGGCAAGGTACAACTCTTCATTTCTGGACCCCTGGAACACTGCTGATCCTCTCAAAACTTCTTCCTCTCCACTCTATTTCATTGTTGTTCTTAAAATGAATGCCAAAACCCAAGAGAGGGGTAAGGCTCTTACCAATAAGAAAAGGAAGAAGCGAGGCTGTTATGGTTCAGTGTATTCTGAACTCTTGAAATTTGGAGCCTATTTATACTTCAAGACAAACAGAGATCATGTTAACAATAGCAGATGTTGCAAGGGAAGGATAGAGTTTATTATAGGCAGATCTACGTGGGGTCAGAAGCAATAGGCTCTTCCTGTGGAGGAAGTCAGATGGGCAGCTGCAACTTGGCTAAAAGTGACTCGTTATTGTATTACAGTCCAGGTTGAGAGCATAGTGTGGTGCCCATCTCTGTTGGTTGGACCCACGGGCATGCAACTTTGCTACTCCTCACACAATTTTCTGTTTGGTGCCAGGTGTTACTTCCAAAACTGAGTAGATGGCTCAAATGCAAGTAAAACATCTAACCATTTTCAAGGGGCTAGGAGATGCCTCATATTTGCAAATATGATTGGAAGCATTTATCTTTTTTTTCCCTCCACTTCTTCAAAATATTAACATTTAATAAAATACACATTTCTTTCATTTATTTTGAACTCCCTCCAAAGCCAGCAAATACCAGAACCTCAAATGTTATGATAGGATAGGTTCTTTATTGGTTTGTTTTCTTTTCATTCTTTCTGTTTTTACTGTGTGATTCTTTTTCATTATAAATCCTTATGTTTCCAACTCAAGGAGCCTGACTAATCAGAAGGGCTTCCAGCAGAGGTAGACAAATATTCTCAATGCTGTCCTGAGACCCTACAGATGCAGATAGCTCTACTATTCACAGGAAATGAAGAAGTCAGGTCCATCAGAGACAGGGATTTCCTCTTCAGATAAAGTATGCTGGCTGTTGCCTATTAGTGATATAAACTCAGGAGTAGAGACAAGATGGTTTCAGATGGTGGGTAAAATGGTCTCTTCTTATCTTGGATGCCACTGAAAATAGAGCCTGAGACAGGGCTTGCATGGAGGTTATTTCTTTGGGAGGGGATCCCAGGGAGCAGGAGTGGAAGACATAGTGAAACAAAGGAGGGAAAGCAACTCAGAATGCCTGCAGGAGATGCTTGATCCAGTGAGGACTTCTGAGGACCCTTATGAAATGTATCTCAATTCTGCCCATAGGCAAAAGGAGACACAGATTCATGGTCAAAGTTAGCATTAAATCCATTCCAACCTTTCCTGGTTGCTCAAGTAGGAATGCAACAGGCTTCATCTTATGTAGTAGCATCATAGAGGCCTGGGGGCAGAAAGCAAGACACTATCAGATTTCTCTGGCATGGATCTGGGAGCCACATCAGTGGCTGGAGTAAGAGATGGGACATAAGGCCATAAAGTGGCATACAGAAATAACACGGCGTGCTTACAAAACGGTTATAGGGAGGTGGTTCATAGTCAACTCAGAAAGATATGCATAGAGTTCCCATCTGTATCCCAAGCAAAGTATTTGCTTCTAGCTCCAGTTTTCTCATTTTTAAATTGATGGCACTTAATGGTTATTGTGATGAGTAAATGAAACAATCACATAAACTTAGTGCTTAGTACAGTGTACATATTCAATGCATACTCACTATTATTGTTATTAATAATATTAGTATTAGGCATGTATTGGAAGAATTTGTCCTGTAGCTAGTGTTTTGCCACCACCAATCTGAGCTACAGGTCAAATGCATCAAATATATGCCTAATACTAATACTATTAATTACAATAATAATGAGTATGTATTGAATATGTACAATGTACTAGGCACTAAGCTTATGTGATTGATTCATTTACTGATCACAACAACCCTCTTTGGAGGAATTGTTTAAATTCTTTTTCTTAATTTCTTTTCTCTGCAGGATGGATTCTTTCAACAAGTAATTTGCAGTAATGACTGTGTTGGCTTCAATTTTGGAGTGTAGTAGCTGTGTTAAAGATAACTATTTGGTCTTATTGAAGCCAACACAGAACTTGCTGCTGTGTTTTTTCTTTAATGATAGATAACATGCTTACATGAAAAACAAACAAAAAAACACACACACCACTATTTAGAGGAGAGGTGAAAAGGAAATTTTAAAAAGATGTAGGCTTTATACTTTTCACTGGATAGGTAAGATTCATGTGCATATAAAGAACAACATAGATTCCTTTAAGATGAATCTCAAGCATGATGATTCCAAAGTGATTTCAAAATCATTTAAAAAGGAATACAATACAAATATAATATTTTATTATGAGGTATGTTTAATTTTATTTAAATTTTTGGAAAAATAATTTAAGCAGGCTTATCACTGATTCCAAAGAAGCCTTACAAATTGCAGGAACATTTGCTACCCTTGTCCATAAAATAACGGTATTGACCAGATGATTCCTGAAGTTAATTTCAGACATTTAATTTTGTATCGCAAGATAACTTATTTTATTATTCCCAAATATTGGTTAGCTAGCTAGAATATCTGATTTCCAAGTCATGCCAAAAAAAAAAAAAGAGTAAGTCACCTGTATGTGTCATTCACACACACAAAAAAGAGCTTATTATACTGGTTGTTCCACATTCAAGATGGATTGATTTCCAAAAGTTGGTTATTTACAATATGGGGCTGCATCATCCTGGAGTTCCTTGCTGTCATTTGGACAAAGGGGCTCCTTTTCTCATTTGCAGAAAGGTACTCTTTGGGCTAGAGGTGGCCTTATACAGGAATAAGAACATCTCAAGTGAGACAAAAAACAACAACAACGGAAAGAATGAGTAAAAATGCTGGTTGATTTCTTTTGACACCATTTTCAGTTCAGCATTCTTTTATAGAGTGACTCCCAATAATTTTAATTGGGAGACATTCTCCCCTTTTAATGTCATACTAGTAAAACTTATCAGCCTGTCACAGTTGTAATAATTTCTTAATTATATTGACATTGAGAAAATACATGTTGGCAAAAGCCACATATTCAGTAAGACTTTTAAATGAACATGTGTTAGTAATCACCATGCAACTGTGTAAATAAAAAATGTAAGAATCTATGTGCCATATACAATTTTTTCAATCTACACAATGCTTGGTTAGCATATGAATCCTCAGATATTTTACAATAATTTTGAGGGCTCAACATATACTTACAGCAACTTATTCACATCTCAGACCCAAAAGCCATGGTTCTGGGCTCAACTATTGCTTTCAGGAAAAGCAACATAACGTGTAAATACGAATATTTCCTTGACTTTCAATGAATTGAAGTAAAATTTATTTTTATTTCAACGAAGAATCAAATTCACATTTTTTAGCCATTTCGTTATAAGAGTCTGTCATGGCATGGGACGAAAGGGAAAAGGCATGAATGGATAAGTGATGAAAAAGGACAGTTTGGGGACTGAAGAGTGTGAGTGACTGAATAGAAAATGATTTCTGGTGTTTAATGACCCACCTTCCACCTATTCCAGTTGTTCCTCCTCCTCCACCCACTGTTCTTCCTCTTCCTCTTTCTTCTCCCTCTTTTACTAGTTATACTGCATACTTTCTACCAAGGTAGACCATCCTGGAGCGAAGTGAGAATTACAGATGGTGTGTGACGTTGTCCTTGTTAATTATGGGAAAGCACATTCAATTGGAAATAGAAAGGAAATTCCTTCTTGGGTTGCAGTATCTCTGGAATAGGTTAAAAGTGCTTTTTTCAGGTGCTCATCTAAGGGTATTTACAGGTTGAACAAACATAAATTGTGAATGATCTGCCTCCAGTATATGAAAGAACAATATGATCTGTGAATCTATGATCCAAAGAACTTGTGATGGGGATAGAGGCAGACATGCAGATACAAACATAAGTTGCTTCAATTGGTGAAGAAATATTAAGAGAAGAATTCTACCCTTCATTGCCTGAGGTTCTGAAAATTAGACTAACAAAAGACAGGTTAACAATAGAAAAACACAGAAGTTTATTAATGTGTACAGCATGCATACACATGGGAGTACTCAGTTACACGTAACTCAAAGGAGTGGTTAGAACTTGAGCTTACATAGTATCTTAGCAAAGAACAATGAGTATGTAGAAAAGTGACAAGACAAAAAAAAGGGGAACTTTGAGTTTCTCAGGGCGGCAAATTGTGGGAAGGAAAATATATGGAGAAACCAAGAGTAGATAGGGTTACATAGTAAAGTTTGTTATGTAAATCCCTCTGGTACCATCTCTGGGCTGATAAGGGTCTAGAGCAGCGGTTCTCAACCTGTGGGTTGCGACCCCCTTGGGGGTTGAACAACCCTTTCACAGGGGTCGCCTAAGACCATGGGAAAACACATATATAATTACATATTGTTTTTGTGATTAATCACTATGCTTTAATTATGTTCAATTTGTAACAATGAAATTGGGGGTCACCACAACATGAGGAACTGTATTAAAGGGTTTCGACATTAGGAAGGTTGAGAACCACTGGTCTAGAGTCTCTAGACTCTAGAGTCTCAGATGATTTACTTCAAAAATTCATGGTAGAAAGTGGAGGGAAGGCACCTTTAAAATTTATGTCCTTTTTTTAGATAAATAGGGGAGGGAAGAAAGCTTTTCTTCTATCTGATACTTCTCAATTGTCTTTAGCTCAAAATAATCCATATGCCAAAGTGGAAGTTTTTGGAGAGGCATATTCTGTTTCCTTTCAGAAGTCACCTAGTTACCACTGTTAGACTTAGATTTCCCCACTATAACTAGGAAAAATTACAATTGATCCCTAGAAGTTTGGCTCTGGGCATTTAACATTTTTAGTGCCATCTGTATTACCTAATATAATTAATTTTGATTAGTATTATGTTTATTAAGTTGAATTTCATTCCTAGAAATTGATAACCTATGTATGATGATGCTTCTCTGTATGTTGGACATGAAGGATATCTTCAGCTAAATAGTGTCAGTGATTAATTAGTGTTTCTTTGCCTAATACAAACACAGATAATTTTCTGTTATTACTAGTGATTAAATTGAGGGCCAACTAAGCAAAACTGGGAGGCAGGCAAAGATTTTCCTTGGCATCTGCCATTTCACTTTCGACTTCAAGCATCTATCCTGATTTCATTTCCAGTTGTTACTTGGGTATTTGTACTTTAATAGAAAATTGCTGCTAGTGAAAAGCCTTTAAGGCCCAACTAAATGAATCTTTCATGGTGGACTTTTAGATGGAAATGGAGCCCTATGGGGGAGAGATTTCCTGGAGAAGGGCAGCCATCAATTTGCACTGCGGGCATTGCTGGTCTATCACATGGGGTTCTGAGGAGTAACTCTGAGGCAAGGTCTCTACTTGTGTCTTCAAACTGTTCTTGAGGCCCTTTGACCCTGCACTCCCCTGTGGCTACTGCCATATCCTTCTTCATCTCTTCATAGTCAAACTTCTTAAAGAAAACTCTACCCTTATTGACCCTTACTTCTCATTCCACCTCTCTTCACTACATTGTGGCTTCTTCCCCCATTACTTCACTGAAATTGCACTGGAAAACACACATCAGCAGTTGTAAATTGGCTGAATATTTTCTCCTTATATATATATACTATGATCTCTTCCAAATTTGACTCTGATTCCATCCTCCTTTGGTTTTCAAGGCAATGTGATTTCCTGGTTCTCCCTCCTCTCAGTACAAGAATAACTGAAAAGTGGGTCTGGGATGGAAATATAATATCCAGCAGCACCCCCCCTTCTTTGATATAGACAGTTTAATTTTCTTAATTGTTACATCAAGTGCCATGCAAGCAAATGTTCAAACCCTGTTCTGACCCAATTGCTGGTCTGAGTCCTTTCAAAATAGAAATGTTCGAGCCACCACCACTCCAGCTATTGCTTCCTCTTCATATTCTCCATCTGAATCCTCTTCTACCCAGGCCTCCAGCATTAGCAATCTCTAAAGTTTTGTCATTAACCACATCGTCTTTCCCCCCATGATCTTATTAATGCCCTGGCTGTTGAATCCTGGGTCTCAAATCTCTACCTCTATTCTAGAGTCACCCCCCTTTCCAGATCTGAATACCCAGCTACCTTTTAGGCACCTCCATTCTACCTACTTTAGAATGTCTTATCTTCAGCCCTCCACCCTCTTTCCAGTCTCCTGAATTGATAGTCACCTTTGGCTGCTTTGCCTTCTCAGCCCCTTCTTTCATAAAGTAACAAAGATGTGCCAAATCCATCTTCTTAATAGCTGTTAAATTTATCCTATTTTCCATTCTCTTGCTTTTCCTTGATGTGAGTCTTTATCTGAGCCATAGCAGTAAATAATGTTCCTTTTACTACTCTAAACCTCTAAACTTCTACAGTCTACACAAGGAAGAAGTGCTTTTACTAAAATGCAGATCTGATGATGTAAATGTTGGCATAAAACTACTAACTGGCTTCCCAATATTTTATAGGATAAAATCTCAATTCATTAATGTACCAGCTGATGTGCTTTGTGATCTAACCTCCATCACAAGATGCTGGCCTCCTCTTCACGCACCACAGCCCTTCCCAGTACAGCTAAACACTTCATGTTGCTTCAAGTCTCTGTACCTTTGGATAGTATGTTCTTCTAGATCATTCCTGTAGTCTTCATGAGTGTCTATGTCTTAACTCCCTGTCTAGAAAATAGACCCCATGCTAGAAGGGATTGTGGAGTAAACCCCCTTTCTACAGGTGTTGATTGACTGCAGTGAATGTCATCTGAGGGATAAGGAAAGAGAGGATGGGTCATTTCTCACCTGGTTACTACAGCCTCCCATCAGTATTGGCACGACTAGCATGACTCTAGGAAGAAATCGGAAATAACGTTTTTTGGGAATGTACCAAGCACACTACATACTAGGATCATTAGAGCAGAGGTGTGAATAGCCTGCATTCCTCAGAAACAGTAGAGCATCTTGACTTCTAGACCCAACTATTTATATTCTTGCCAGATAAACTTTCCAGGAATTACAACCACACGTGGATCTTTTGGTTTAATATAGGGAGATGCTGAAGTCATCATTTGATTGATATCTGAAGAGGAAAAGGTTTATCTTCAATACCTCATCAATCAGGCATGTTTCCACATTTTAGGTCATAGTTCAACAAGCCTCCTTGAGAGAGAAGACACATGAAACTTTGGTTTCTTTCTAAATTTATAAAATAAGTGCATGACTTTGTTGGTTTATTGCCTATTGTATGTTATACTAGTTTGAAAGATTTTTAAAAATTAAAGTTTTCTCCCCTCTTTCTTCTGGCTTGGATTTTTATTGAATATTCTGGGTGGTTTTTTTTTTGTTCTTATAAATCCGCATTTTTATTCTTAAGACTTCTAGGGGAGAATTATCCATTAAGTAGAGCCCTCAAATAATCAGAATCTTAATTATCAAAATAAAAGTAAATTTATTGCAATAGATGTAGTAAAAACATACAAATAAAAAACTTCTTCACTATGTACGTCCTCATTGTCCCTTTTAATTCAGACAAATGCCCACCTCTATAAAGCTATATAATGAAAATGGATCAGTATGGTTATTCAGAAGCAACAGAGATTCTTAAAGAATTAAGTACTCTGAAGGTCCAATGTTCTTTTGTTGTTGTTGTTAATCCTCACCCAAGGATATTTTTTTCATTGATTTTTAGAGAAAGTGGAAAGGAGGGGAAGAGAGGAAACATCAATATGAGTGAGACACATTGATTGGTTGCCTCCCCCATGGGCCTTGATGGGGTCGGGTATCCAGCCTGCAACCTAGGCATGTGCCCTTGACCATAATCAAACCAGAGACCCTTCAGTCTGAGGGCTGACTAACTACTGAGAAAAACAGGCCAGGGTTAAATTTCCATTGTTCTTATTACTAGGACTGCAAGGGGAGAAATACACATTTTTAGAAAACCTTTGAACAGTATTTTCATAAGTCCTTCATCTGGGTTTATTTAGCACTTTATATAAATGTTTATGTAGTACTGTATACATACTTTTATTGCAGCACACATTACATGCCATTACTGTACTTTGTCTGTCTCCTCTTGAATTTTAGTGCTTTGAAAGCAGGGACCATTTTTTGTATGTGTGTTCTTATCACCTAGCACAAATTCTAGGAGAATTACAGTAAATAATTGCTACCTATTAATTAAAAGAAGCTCTATGCTGAAAATGAATTTCTGATAATTCCAAATCCCAGAGAAAATTTGGTACATATGAAGTCTCTATTTTTTATTGAGGTCTTAGAAGATAAAATATATAGCAATTACTTCTGCTAGTTACATTGTCTGAGATATATGGCCATTCTGCTCCAGTTTTGAATTCCATCAATAGAAAATGGTGGAAATTTGTTTTCTCTCTTATTATATAAGTATGTACATTATATCTTCCATTTTGCCTGAAAAGCTTAAATTACTTATTATCTGGTCTCTTACAGGAAAATTTTGCCGACCTCTGCTCTGTAAACTGCTTCATATGAGTATAAGAAATAATTACTTTGTAAAAATTCCCCTAATGCGACATTTTAACACTAGCCTGGACATTAAAATCATGAATTTTTAGAATTACCTATATCTATGTCCGACTCTCCTTTTACGTGACTTGACTTGGGTACTTAGTAAAAAGGGGGCCATTGATTTATTTATCTAGCTACTCAGTTTTAGGAAAATACTGTGCCTTGTTCTATTAGAATTTTAACTAATAGAAACCTAAACATGCAATGTAAACACAGATATTTATGATGAGAATTATTTTAAATGACTGGGCTAGAATCTTCAAACTTAACTCTCTGCCAGACCCTAGAAGTTGGTGAAATCTGTGCAGGACTAGAGGTGGTAAATCCGACAACCTAAGGGATTTCTCTGAATTAATACATCAGGTCAAATAGACTGATCTTTTGCTTAATTTTAATTTAATAATTTCAAATGCAGCATTACAGTGGCACCAACCATGAAAATATTTTAAAACATCTCAAAATTAGGTAACAACATAGAAAAAGAATTTCATCAGGTAAACTAAAACCCAGAGTAGATGTCTTGTTTCGTTAAGATTAGCATTTTTGTGAAATGTCTCTTTTTCCCTTTTGGTTTACAGGGAAGTCCTTACTAGTTTTCAACTGCCTGGATAAAGTGTGGGTTTTATTGTAAATCCTGCCTAAATTTAGTTTGAATAAACCAGTCAAGAATTTAACTTCTGCTTGGCAAACTAGTTTGCGGGGGGAGGAGGGGAGTTAAAACTATCAGTTATACAATAAAACTGTGTGCAATCAATTGAAGTGAACTGATTATGTTCAGTCAGTTTCATTTCTGAAGAAACTTACCAGCAGTTGAAATCTCTAGTTACTTGCCTAACTCTTAAAAAACAACTCAGAATTTTACATAAGCATGAGGCTTTCAATTCCCCGTACATTTCACAGGGCTTTCAGGTAATGGGCTGCATTTCACAGAAGGAAGCAATGTTGAGTGCATGCAGAGAGAGTAGTTCTGGAGAATTACTGTTTTCTTAGTGAATAACAAATGAGCTATTAATATTTTATTCTCTCTCTGGATGACCTACTCTAGGGGCTAGGGTGCAGTGAATTAGGAGTCTGAAATGGGGACAAATCCAGTTCCTTGTGGACTCTTGTCTGCCACTGGGTAGCTGCAAATATGATCCACAGACAGCAATCCAGAGGAATTAGAGAATAAGAACCCTGGTATGATCCTTAATAATGAGATGGGAAACTGGGAATCTGGATAAGAGAGAACATTCAGAGAAAGAAAGGGGTTAGGAGTTGGGGCCTGGTGACATTGCTCAGCCACAGGAGTTTTAGCTATGGATGGCATTCAAATGCTCTTTCCATTTATTCAAAGAGGTTGACTACTTTAAGGTACCATTCATAGTTTTCTTTCTGTTTGCCTTCTAGAACTGCTTTTTCCAAAATCTTGGAATTTGAGGATTTTGTTCAATAATCAAAATTTATATTATATTTTAGTTTCTAATTTATACACATTTCTTAGATACACTTGATTATTTTTGTGATTTGTTATAAAATCAGAATTAAAGCACAGTTAATGTTTTCTTTTTATGTTTTCAATCTAAGGCCAAGTTCTACTAAAACATACCCAGTTATATACCTTATGCACATCTTTCGGTTGAAAAATTGTTTATGCAACTGGTTATCAACTGATTAGTATTGTATATACATATAATAATTAAATATATATGCCTCATAAGGACAGAAGCCAAATGTGTCTTATTTATGACTATTCCTAGTACAATAGCTCTCATCAAATATTTTTTAAACTAATGAATGTGATTCTGGTTCTTATAGCAGCCCAAAAAGTATGGAGCACATTTTTATATCATAAATACAAAAAAGAATTAAATAAGTAGTTCAAGGCCATTACAGCTCCCCTGACAAATAATATAACACAATTTTAGAGGATCGTATGTTATTGAATAAAATATTTTATTATGGTTTCAAATATTTGGTATCAAAGTAATTTCTACAAAAGATCTTATTGGAAAATAATGCTATTTCCCAATTGGAATGCCAGCTGCTTTATACTAAGCATGTACTATAACATTCAATAAAGATATTCTTTCATAAAGGCATTCTAACATTCTTAGTTTAAAACTGTCAGCCTATAGCACTAAGTGCTGGTAAGGATATGAAGCAACTGGAATTCTCATACGTTACTGGTAGGAGAAAAAAAATTGTAGATACTTTGGAAAATAGTTTGACAGTTTCTTATAAAGTTATACATAGACGTAACATATGCCCCAGCAATCCTACTCCTGGGTATTTACGCTAAAGAAATGAAAACTTATGTTCACATGAAACCCTGCAGAAAAAATGTCCTGAGCGGCTTTATTTGTGATAGTCAAAACCGAGCCCTTCAGCAGGGGTGTGTGGATACACAACCTGTGGTATATCCGTAGTGTGAGATACTACTCAGAAGTAACAAGGAACAAACTATTGATACATTTTGATATAGATACATACAAAATGGGTGATTCTCAAAGACATATGGGAGTGAGAGAAGCTAGTTGAAAAGGCTACATATGGTATGATTTCAACATTGTGATGTTCTCGAAAAGGTAAAACTATAAAGACAGTGGAAATGGTGATGGTTGCCAGAGGTATGGGTGTAGTAAGAATAACTATACAGAGAGTTTGGGAGTATGAAGGGATTGTTTTGTATCTGAGTTTTGAAGGTAGTTACACAAATCCATCTACTATTGAACTCCATAGAACTGTACACCAAAAGAAAAA
Organism: Myotis brandtii; assembly: GCF_000412655.1. Taxonomy (NCBI): domain Eukaryota; kingdom Metazoa; phylum Chordata; class Mammalia; order Chiroptera; family Vespertilionidae; genus Myotis; species Myotis brandtii. The sequence goes on from NW_005371660.1 coordinate 906,432, forward strand.
AAGTTACTGTATGATCATTTTTAAAAACAAAATAATCTCTAGCATATATGACTTAGGTAATTGTTTAACCAATTAAGACTTACTTCAGGTGGTATCTTCTTAGGCCCATCATAACTGGAGACCAGTTTAAAAGTTATGCTGTGTTATCTGAGAGGCAGAAATGTTAGAAAAGTCAGTTATGGTATCATTTTTTAAAAAGAAATAAAATAATATTATCAAAGAGGAAACTCTCCTATAATAATTCAAAAAGTAGAGTTGTGGGATCTTGTTTGAACCCATCATTTTATTGTCCAGTTATGTAGATTTCACCCTCTGGGTGCTTATTCTGGCATTAATTAATGTAAACGGAATTTGAAACAAAGATTAGAAATGTGTTATGTTAGAAGTAGACTTGCTTTAAGGGACATGCATATTGATATGCCGGGAAAATTTGGGCAATTTTCTCACCGCTGAGATTTTTTTCGCCCAGTCTGGAGTCCAATGGAAACTACATATTTACTGAATGATTGATGTTAGTGTTCCTTAGACACCATGGGATTACCATCCTAGATCAGATCATTAGTCTGCCTCGTCTGGCATCTTGCTTCTGGCTTAGGTAATTATCTGATGCTTTTGAGGGACGTTTAAATCTTCCTTACAAAGCAATTGACCAGTTTCATAGTGTTGAGTTGTTGAGATGTGGGTGAGAAACCTGGGCTGAAGAAGGGCAATGCAGCACAACCAAGTTCTTTCATATTTTTAAAATCTTTTATTTTGATAATACTGCTTAGATCCCAAACGATTAGGAATGTTGTGATATACATACTTGATCTAATTGCCAAGAATTTGATTTTCTACTCTACTATGAGGATGCAAGAATGACTAGATAAAAGGTTTTATACTCCTAGAAGTCTAAGAAGAAAAGCAATGAGCCTCACCATGCTTGTAACATGACTGTTCAGTGCCTATGTGCTATGGTCCCAGAGCTAATTATTCCCAAATCATTGATAACTGGTAATTCTGTAGACAGTTACTTTTTACCATTTATTTCCAATATGTTGCATTGATTCTTTAAGAATGATACAGGTTAGCTCTGGCTGGTTTTGCTCAGTGATTAGAGCGAAGGCCCACACACCAAAGGGTCATGGGTTTGATTCCCAGGCAAGGGCATGTAACTTGGTTGCAGGCTCGATCTCCAGCCCAGTAAAGGCCCGTGTGGGAGGCAACCAATTGATGTGTCTCTCAAACATCAATCTTTTTCTCTCTCTCTTCCCCCCAACCACTCTTCTAGTCTATCTAAAAGCAATGGAAAAATATCCTCGGGTGAGGATTTAAAAAAAAATTAAAACAAAAAGAATGGTACAGTTTAATTGGCTAATATATATAAGGTGATCCTTTTCTCCCTTCGTATCTCATAGGTAGATGTTAAATGTATAGGCATTGCTTGGGGGCCAATAGACACTTTTTTTAAAAACATTTTATAGCTTCTTAATAAAGGTGTGGTTTTGTTGTTGATGCTGTTATTTGTTTGTTGTTGTTTTTAATGAATGCAAGTGAGAGACAAACCCTTTTGCAAACACCCAGAAGTTGTAATTTAGGCATCCTATTTAATGAGAATATTTGCTCTTGTCTAAAAGCAGGTGAGGTGGGTGGGTGGGTAGGAAGAGATCAACCAAAGAACTTGTATGCATATATGTATACCAGGGACACAGACAATAATGTGGTGAAGGCTTGGGGTGGGGGGTTGTCAATGGAGGAAAAAGGGGACATATGTAATACTTTCAACAATAAAGATATAAAATAATAAAATAAAAGCAGAGTCTAGCTGAGATTTCTAATCGGTAGGTAGGAAGGCAACTGTGCCACGTGAGCTGTAAGTAACCTAAGGACAGTATGTAGAGAATCCTTCTATGGTGCTGGATTCTCAATTGGGATGGTTTTGCCCATCAAGGGACATTTGGCAATATCTGGAGACATTTGTTATTGTTAAAATTGGGGGTTGGGGCTGTACTCACTGGCATTTAGTGGGTAGATACCAGTGTTGCTGCTAAACATCCTACAATGCACCAGGCATCCCTACAACAAAGAATTATCCAGTTCAACTTGTCAGTGTACAAGGTTGAGAAATCCCGCTCTAGAAAGTGAAGGAAATATGTTTTAGCATTGAGCACAGTGTTTGAACATGGTAGGTGCAAAATATATATTAACAGAATTTTCACAAGGGACTTCTCACATCAGACTCAGGGCATAGAGGAGAGTACTTATTATTATAATCGAGTAATGTTAATCTGACACAAATTTCATGCAAAGTAATGTTTATCTAACACAAATTTCATGATGTGCATTACCCTTATTTCATAGCATGGCCAACTAGGCACACATGCAAAACGGCTCATTAAGAGGCCTCTGACTAGTATCAGTTGTTAACCTGTTTGACTGAGTGTTGCTTTTCTCTCTTTTCTGTTGTAGTTAGTTTTCAAGGATCAGTTTTCCCTGGGCCCCCACTGTCGATGGCACACAGTTTCTGGCGCTCATGTGTCACCAGCTGGGGTTCCCTTGCTTCCATGACAGTTCTCCAGGGCCACAGCTCTCTGCTTCACCTCATCTTCGAGTTTGCTGATCTCTTCGACTGTTTGACTTTTAAACTTGAAGGATTTGGGTTATGACTTATTACCTAAGTCATATATGCTAGAGATTATTTTGTTTAACAGGAAAAAAAAATCCTGTTAATTTGTGTGTGTGTCTCTCTCTGAATTCTGGATCTTGTATATAAACTCTTTAAGATTAGATAGTAAATAGTAGGGTATTTGGGCCAGGTGATGATTACAAACATAGTGGGTTGTCCAGGGGAAAGTGCCCGGCGGACAGGATCGGGTATCTCAGAGCCCCTCCCTGGGCATTTGGGCAGTTTTTTGCTTAGTTGTGTGGTGCTCATTATGGTTTCCATGAACCTTGCTGTGCTGCTCCTGGAATTAGACTTCTAAAATCTTCAGCCCCATTTCCCCCTCTGCTGGGGCTCAATAATGCATTCGTCAGCACCGTTCTTGTCTAACTCCATGTCTGCCCCTCACTGCCTAACCCTTAAGGCAGAACTGGCTTCCGACCAGCCTTCAGCGTGCTACGGGTCTGCGCACTCGGGGAGATTCCTTTCTCACGGTTACAGCACTGCTCGAACCTTAGTGCTTCTAATTCCTTTACGTGAAAATAAACTTTTACATCCACTAGAGAGTTTAAAAGTTCAACATTGTAAATGCAAACTGGCAGTGCTAGGTTATTAGAACAAGTTTTCAAAATTCAAATAAGGATAGTAGATTCTCTCTTCTGTACGAATAGAGAAGGGTTTTGAGAGGGCCAAAGTGGGAGAGGTTGTTTTTCCAAGAACCTAAAAGGCCATCAACAGCAGACTTTTCCTACTTTAAAAATTTACTTTGGGTTTGTACTATGTCCCCCCCCTCCCCCCGCTCTTCACATCCAGTTGTACAACAGATACAAGTTAGTAGGGCAGGGAAGAGAAGGGGTTAAGATTTACATTATAGAATTCACTGTTACATAATAGAACTTTATACTTTTCTATCCTCTACAAAACATAGAAATTTATATTTAATATACTTCCCAGAGATATGCATTTATACCCATATTGTTATTATTTTAAACCAATGATAGGTATTAAGTAGCCATCAGTTACCAGTTTCACAACCTATGGGAAAAATGTTCTCAAGTATCAATTTCTGAGACTCAGGTAAATGCAACATTATCTCCACTAAGTAACTATAGAAATTAACCCTAAAAATAGGTTACAGGGGTAAGTTATTTCTTGATCACTGCCAACTTAATATTATGAGCTTCAGGGTTTTATTTTATATTCCTCTCTCCCTTTTTTTTTGGCAGGTTGGTCTTCATGTTTCAGAATAACAGTATTACATGCTATGAAGAAAGGTTAGAGGGTTGATATTGAGGTTGCATTATAAAGACAAGTTAAAAGCTTTAATTTATACTTGAGAAAAACAAGATATAAAAGGATTTTGTAAAAATCCTTTGTTCATTAGATAATGTTTATTTAACAAGAAATGAGTGTTTTCAATGAGCTTAAACTGAGGATTTTATTGGAAAGACTTTAAGAAGTAAGGTCTCTGGTCTTTAAACCCTGCAGATTTAAAGAAATATTACCAATTACTTTTAAGTCTGTTTTTATTCAGTTCTGTCTACTTGCCATTGGTTATAATGGACTTGAAGCTAAGATCTTATTCTTCCATTTTCTGTTTTAAAATTTTGGCAGGATTGTTTTCTTGTGCTTGTTGTTATTGGGAGGTTGGTGGGATTCCATTTCTTCTGTAGTCAGTGCTCTTGGGAGAAGCCTGACGTCATTGTCAGGGGGAAGCTCTTAGCCACGAGATCTCTTCAGCCAACCACGTGCAAAGCAGCTGCATCGTCTTCTGTGGGTCAGAAGTGATGTGACTGCATCTCCTGGTTCGCAGGACAACCCAAGTTCACACTTGCTGTGCCAGCATAATTGTAATACATCCCTTTCAAAAATGTCTTGGTCTAAACCAGCGATTCTCAACCTGTGGGTCGCGACCCCTTTGGGGGTCGAACGACCCTTTCAATATGTTGCATTGATTCTTTAAGAATGATACAGGTTAGCTCTGGCTGGTTTTGCTCAGTGATTAGAGCGAAGGCCCACACACCAAAGGGTCATGGGTTTGATTCCCAGGCAAGGGCATGTAACTTGGTTGCAGGCTCGATCGGAAGACCATCGGAAAACACATATATAATTACATATTGTTTTTGTGATTAATCATTATGCTTTAATTATGTTCAATTTGTAAAAATGAAATTGGGGATCATCACAACATGAGGAACTGTATTAAAGGGTTGCGGCATTAGGAAGGTTGAGAACCACTGGTCTAAACAATAAATTCTATGGTCACCCTAAACTGAGAAGGCTATATGGAGAGAATGGTAGTGGTATCTACTGGTTGTTTCTTGTGATTGTAGTGGGAATGTGTGGCTTTTGAAAAATATCAGTAAAATCTTATCCAGGATGAAACAGAATGTGGAAGAATTTGGGGAAAACTGAGGAAGAAAACATTTGAAGACGTCGTTGTAAACTAACAAGCAAAATAGGGAGGAGGAGCAAAGGGAAAAAGAATAAGCATAGTAACAGGAGGACTGTTGATTATTGGGACAAAGCCAGGTGGTGTGGTGGTGGTGCTAGTGGGAAGAGATGTAGGAACCAGCACTCACTGTTACTTTAAGAAACAGAACGGCGTGCCTAAATAAGAAGAGAGTATAGTAGAGAAGTCAAGGACATGGACTTTGGAACAGACTGCTTAGAGTTCACTTTCCTCAAGCTATTTAAAAATGAAAAAGATGCTTAAACCTTATGTTTAATTTTTCTCATCTGTAAAATGGGAATAACAGTGGTGCCTATGTCATAGGGTTATTAATTTATAAGGATTAAATGAGTTAATGCTTTAAAAGCACTTAAAATAATGTTTATCACATTGTAAGCACTCAATCACATACTGTAGTCTGTCATTTTTACTTTTGTTGTTATTGCTTCCAATGAACAAAGGAGGTTATGGCCACACTGTCATCAAATGTCTTAAAATGACTTTAGATTGTGTTTAGAAGTTAACAAACCAATGTCTTTGTGCACACTTCATCAAATAAATTGATGGTGTCAAATCCTGGCAGCCCACTGTGACCAATAACTTATATATCAGAGATTAAATGTAATCCGGGTGACATGTGACATACAAAGGTCACATTGCCTAGCACCAGCCCTTGCTTAAGTCTAGCTAATTAGTGGTACTTTCGGGTTAATTCAAGTGGATGGACCTCAAGGCAATTCTATTTGTAGAATTCAGCTTGATACTTTAGTTACCTCTGTGTTCTAATTAGAAATGTTTGAGTATTAATCCACATGGTTTGAAAATATGAAAATAATTTATATTAAAAAGGGTCACTTTGGAGATGAGTCAAGTCTTGACTTATCATTGATAAGCCCACTTACTCTGAGAAACAATAGTTTTATGGCCAACACAAAGAACCTCTTGTTTTGGCAAGAGTATTGGACTAAGATACCAGAAGAATAATATTTTTTATTAATTCACTCTATCCTTGAGCAAGTACTAAATCATCTAATGCTCAATTTTCTCATTAGGCAAATGTAAATACAACCTCTCATACCTGCCTTTCATAGTTATTGTGAAAGGCAAATGATGGCAGGTCAGATAGTGGAAAAAATACATGGAACAGTGGCTAAAATATGGCTTGAGATGCTGAGTCTGCCACAGAATAGATGGGCATCTATGGGTATTTAACCTCTCTGAGCACCAGTTTCACCATCTGTAAAACATAAAGGCATTATCCTTCATTTTGTTGTTAGTATCTATATATGATGAATACAACATATCTGTTATATTAAAGGATCTATTATTAACATATAATAGAAGGAGTTAAATTATTTGGATATTAAAAAGTGTGATACAAATATAAAGTTTTATTTTTCCCCTTTTCCAATTTTTGTTGAAATCTTGTTGCAATTCAGGCAACCTAACTTAATGACCCGCTTGCCTCAAGTTTAATTCATTCCTCTCTATGGAAGGAGAAGTACTGGAAATACTATCATCTATTTATTTCCCTGCTTCTGTTGCCCAGCTCCTTCTTGTTCACTTTTTGCAATGAGATACCTTATATCCTAATTTGTGGTATAAGGACTTCAGGATGCCAAGAACATCAAATTTTCTGAAAACCAAGGGAGAATGGGGAATCCAAGAAAATATAAGCTTATATATGGATACTTAAGACAAGTAAATTATCTACTAAGTTAGGAAGTGGTAAGTGCTATGGCCAGCATTTTTAAATGTAGAGCACATGTGTGGATAGACTAATCAAGGTGGGCTTCAATGAGGAGAAAAACTGAGCAAAGATGAAAAAGGTGTGAAAATGAACTACTTGAATATCTGGAAGAAGAGTTCTCCCTTGGCAGAGACTCCCAGTGGGGTGAATGATCTGAGCACAGTGACACAGAGGAGAAGTAGCAGAAGATGAGGTCAGAGGTAAAGCACCCTGGTTCTTTGCAAAGAACTCCAGCTTTTGGTGTGGTTTTAAATCTCACCAAGTCTAATCATCCTATATAATAAAGACATAATATGCAAATTGACCATCACTCCAACACACAAGATGACCACCCCCATGTGGACACAAGATGGCCACCACAAGATGGCCAGCAAGGGAGGGCAGTTAGGGGTGACCAGGCCGGCAGAGGAGGGCAGTTGGGAGGGACCGGGCTGGCAGGGGAGGGCATTTAGGGGCAATCAGGCTGGTAGGGGAGCAGTTAGGCATCAATCAGGCTGGCAGGGGAGTGGTTAGGGGGTGATCAGGCTGGCAGGCAGAAGCGGTTAGGGGCAATCAGGCAAGCAGGCGAGCAGTTGTGAGCCAGCAGTCCTGGATTGTGAGAGGTATGTCCAACTGCTCGTTTACGGGCAGTTGGACTTTTCTTGAGGGGTCCCAGATTGGAGAGGGTGCAGGCTGGGCTGAGGGACACAACCCCCACCCCTCACCCCCCTTGTGCATGAATTTTGTGCACTGGGCCTCTAGTCTCTATATAAAAAAACCTAAGTGACCGTCCAACTGTCTGACTGGTAACTATGATGCGCACTGACCACCAGGGGCAGACACTCAATGCAGGAACTGCTGAGCTGCATTGACTTGGCAGCTGCAGTTTTTAGGTGATGCACCTGAAACCAGAGAGGAGGGAGCCCAATTCCGGGGTACGTCACCTGAGAACTGCCCTCTTGCAATCCGGGACCCCTCTGGGGATGTCGGAGAGCTGGTTTCGGCCTGATCCCCACAGGCCAGGCTGAGGGACCCCACCTGCCGGAGGGACCCCACTCACTCTGCAGACAACTTTTGAGCCGCAGCGCCGTCCCAGGTGATGCTGGCCAGGAGGGACCACAGGAGGTTGGCTTCAGGGTGTGTCCAGACCTTCTCACCCAGTCCTGCCCCACCGGCCACCTTCTAATTAATTTCCTTTCAATATGCACCCGGGCCTCTAGTGTAACATATAAAGTCAAAGAGCAATCATCCTTCTTTACAAGAGAGAGCATAATCAATGGTTCAAAGGCTTTTCACCCTGAATCTCTAGTGCCTTTCTAAATTCAGGCTAGGCATTGTCAGCCAAAGCTGCCATCCATCTGGGACAATTTTAGAGTAAACTTTATAATGATATTTGTTAGCCAGTGTTTATAATGTTCTACTTTAGAGTAAATTATGGAATGGATTTTGCCATCCTCCAATCGGCACAGAAAGAATGTTAGAAGAATCTTCTTAGAAATTTAAAGAATATCAGATGTGGATTGGTGGAATGGAATTTGGATAGAATTCTGGAAGATGGAATTCTGGTCATGAGGACATGAAAAACTCACATAAGCTATTGAGCAAGGTGTTTGCATAGCAGATATAGCGGTGTTTGTCCTGACAGCAAGTTTTGTTGAAGCTCCACTGAATATACCACTCCTCACCCCAGTTGACTGCTAATCTATCACCACACTTTTCCAACTGAGACTGTAGATGGCCTTGCAATCCTCCCTAAGACAATATTTGGGCACCACTGCCACAGATGGGCACCAGCCCTTGATTTGAAACATTTTTTCCATTTTGAGTCTGTTAGAACAAAGAAGTTGCTTTGGAAAAGAGTGAAGTTTGCACAGAATACATGGGAGCAATTGACAAAGGATCCTGGGTTATTGGGTGAACCATGTACCTACAGGTTGAGTAAACACAGAGTAGGACTTCTGGATGATGAGCTTACAAAAGTGAACAGTCTTAAAAGCATTGGGAGAATGCTTCTAAGAATAAAACATTTCACATTTCATAGGAGTAGTAAAATTTTTCTTCTTTTATTTTTCTTTACCCCATTTCATAATATGAGGACAAATATGCTCTCAATGAAATTAACAGTGGGTGATTTCAAAACAAATAAAAGGAAATACTTCTATACTCGGTGTATAATCAGGCCATAGACTTTTCTTGAGGAAGGTCAGGGAGTCAAATACTGAAGAGGAAAAGAAAAGAGAGGAAAAATTGGTTAATTTTATGACCAATAATAACATTGTACTTATGCCCTAAGACAAGAATAATATGGTTGAAGCTTTGGGGCATAAATTGATCGTCTCAGAGGACAGGAAGGAATTCTCCCACTCTTATTCCTAACAATTTCAATGGCACCAAAAAATTGGCCAAATGCATTATGGGGTCTAATATTTTCCCACGAGGCAGTTCCTATTAGCCTGGAAAACCATTCTTAAAAGAGCAGTGGCTAATTTTATCTGGAAAATCTTGTATTTCAGGGGAAACAAGCATCAAATCCAAACAAAAAGAATTTTATAGTCAGTGAAATGATAAAATCCCCAATAATAGATATGGTCTAATTTTGCTTTTGACCCAGTAGGTGAATGTCTCTAAACTTAATATTCATATAACTAACTTAGTGTATCATAGTGGATGGAAATTGGCCTTTGACACAGAGCAGGCCCAATGGAAAGCACATGAGCTATCCCTTAAGAATTAGAAATATGTTCTTTCCCTTTTGCCAAACTTTTTTTTTTTCAATTTTTAAACCAGCTTTTTTGGAGTTTTTTATTTTCTTGGTATGCAGCGAGCTGCTTGAGCTCTTGTATCCAGACCTTAGTGGAGCTTTGAATCCTTAGCTGTTGTTAGGGCTCCCAAATTAGTTTTTGAGTTAGCCACCAAGTGAAGATCACTAGGAAGGCAGAACTCATCTGTAGCCAATTCTCAAGAACATCATGAGAGCAACAATACTTTCATTAAATGGAGTCTCCTAAAATGGTAGATGAAGTCTTAGGTCAGAAAGTCAGGGCATTTATTTGGTCTTTCTCTCAATTTTGCTTCTAAACCAACTGGCACCTTAGCCTGCCTTTATTTATTTATTTATTTATTTATTTATTTATTTATTTATTTATTTATTTTGCCTCTGTGTACTTACTCACTTTTAAAATTTATTTCATTTACTTATGCAAAATGTTAATATTGTGTGAGGCAGAGTAATTGTCTCCAGTTAACAGATACCCCTCCCCCTCCCCAAATCTCAATTGTTTAAGAAAAGGAAATTTTTCTTTCACCCACATCTCAGCCTGAAGAAGAGTAGTTAGCTCCCCTGGCAGCTGTGCCCCTGGTGGTGACTCAGGGATCTAGGCTGCTTCTAAAGTCTGGTTTGCCATTTGGAGTCATTTAAGTCCAGTTTCAATACCACTTTCCTTATTTGGAAAATGAAAACAATAAAAACCTCTCAGTTTGTCATAATGATTAAATAAAATAAGACATGTTGAATGATTCTAACAGTACCTGGCACATAGAATACACTCAGGAAATTTTGATGTTTCTTCTTTCTGACAGTGTGTATATCAGGCACTGGTGCTAGTGTATGGGAGGGGAGGGAGACATGCTAAGATGAGAAAGGCTGATATCTGTACTCAAATAACTCATAAGCCTACTGTCTCTAAAAGAGAAGGCAAATGTGTTACTAGAGACATAGCTCTAAGTTCCATGAAGGCAAGCACTGTGCCTCTCCTTTTATTTTTCACTATCATATTCCCAGAGGCGAAGTCACTATCAGGATAATGATAAATGCCCAATAAATAGTGTTAAATTAATGCTTACAATAAAGGAAGTAGAAAAGGAGATTATTTTACCGTTTTCTCTCCTCATTACCTAAAAAACAAAAAAACAAAAAAAAATCTGAGATGGTTAGATAATGCCCAAGATGACAATTGATTTCCTGATTCTATACCAGACTTCATCCAAATTGAGAAGATCAGCTTTATAGTCAAACCATAGTCCACAGCTGCTATGATTCTTAAATTTTATATATGGTTGAGTATAGTAACTAAAATTTTGCTTAATCAGTTATTCTTTTTCATGTTGAGCCTGTATGTAGCATTTATTGACATCTGCACATATAAGAACAGTAACTATTCATATAGCCTCAGCCACTATTTTGCCTCCAAGTTTGTATAAAGCCTGTGCTATAAATAAGCCATTCTGTCTGAATGTCTGGTGCCCATTGTGCATCTCAGTAATCTAGCTATGTTTTCTTGCTCAAAATTGAATCCCAAATGTCCTTTAAACCCCTTCACCTTGCTGAATTGTGTTGCACCTGGTTTCAAGTGAAGCCACTGAACTTAAAAGATAACTTTGAAGTAGCTTACCTGGGAGCCCCTGGCCTAGGATCTTATTTTTAAGAATCCTAAAAAATTATTTGTTCAAATGACTGGACAGCATCTGGTTAACCTGATCCTGATTCCCTTCAACTCTCCCTCCTGGATCATATTTGTTACCTTCAGGGAGCAGATTGTTTGGGTGGCTGCCTCCTCTTTCAACCCATGTTCTCCTGCCACACTTCATGGACATTAGTACAATGAAGTTTTATGCAATATCCCTGTGGATAAATATCCATGTATATTGCTTTGTACACATGGTAAGGAAGCTAAGGTGCATAATAGCCTTCTGTTGCCAAAGGTCACCAGAAGGAGGAAGAAAATAAATTGGAAGTGACATCATCAAACTAGTGTCTCTGTCCATCAGATCACAGCACTTGTCCTGGTGAGATTCCCCTTGGCTCTCCCTTTCTTGGCTGACACCAGGATGCTTCATTTCCTGCTTCCAGAGAGCAGCAGGGTTAGGCTGTCCACTCACCTTGACCTTCTGTGAGGGGGACCATGTTGTTTTCTGCCAGAAAATGCACCTGCTTCTTTTTTCCTCCAAAGTGGAAGATCTGGGCACAGCAAAATAAGCAAGTAGATCCCACCTTATGCATTTTTCACCCATATTAAAACTGCCAAAACCCAAGTGCAAGAACTCATTCAGAAAGACTCCAGAATGCCAATTCTGGGCATATGGAAATTTCTTGTCCTAATCACATCAACAACCTTCTGTGCACAGTATATTGAGGACATTTCATCTTTATATCACAATGTCAAGGAAGGCAGATTTGCAGGGATTCATGGGATTTGTATTTGAAAAAGCTTTAACAGAAAAGATTGGTTTTCAGGTATTAGATGAAGCAAATATTGGGATAAACTATGTAAAAAAATGTATGTGAGAGAGGGCAAAGTTCAAGTCTAAATGTTGATAGATAATTCAAATAATACTTGTCCTCATCCTGTCTCCTGAGGCCAAAAACATTTTTTTAAAAGAGTCCTTTTATGGTCTTTGTTCCCTTCCTTAAATCAGGATATATTATAAATGTTCAGAGAAAAAGATACATCTGAGAATAGCAAAGATGCTATATCCTTCAGGATAGGCTATTAGAATACCATAGCACACACCTGCAAATATCAACAGCTGAGCACAAGAAAGGTTTATTTCTTGATTACACTTCTTGTCTATCTCTGGTTGGTAGAGATCAGCCTCCACCTTGTACTTTGCTGGTCACTGCCTCAGAGATACCTTAAAACTTTTAGATTTGGCAAACATTTTATGTAAAAGGCCAAATAGTAAATACTTACAACTAGGCAGGCAATAGAACTTCTTCCACAATGATTCAACTCTGCTATTACAGTGCAAAAGCAGAATTAATAACAGTTCACATATGTAAACAAATGAATATGAGCTATGTTCCAATAAAACTTTATTTGCACCTATAGCCAATGGGCTGGATTTGGCCTAAGGCTCGTAGTTTCCCAACTCTTTGCATTAAGTTGTGTACCCCAAAAGGGACACGTGATACCTCTGTTCAATGATTAATGACTAACTGATAATTCTACTCAACCATGAGAATATGGGGGAAGTACAAGCCTGTCAGGCCTAGCCTTATATAGCTTTACATGGGTTGACACACATACCCTAAAAATAATGAAATCACTGGGAAGTTATTTTTACAGCTGCACAATGCTTGATTAAGCTTACTGATCTTTTAGGGTTTTCCAGCCCCTCAGTTTTCTCTTTAACTCAGGAAAACAGACTTTACAAGGTGGCAGTATTCATTTGCTGTTTAAGAGGCAGTAGAAGTGGCTGGTCCACCAAAAAAGACATTGCTCAGCTCTGTGTGTTAGTCTTGGTCATCAAGTCGGGTGTGAATAGCTGGGGTTATTTACCTCTTGAAATCTCCACCTTTGGGAATCCTAAGACAGGATATGCGTCCTAAACAGATCTGGGGGAAGGATTTGGAAGTAGCAAGGAGAGCATATTGTCAGATGACATTTCTCAACAGTGAAATTGCCTAAGGGACACAATCATTTTCTCACAGACCAATTTGAGAAGTTGCCTAGATGTAGCAGTGCAACTGGGAGCAATGACAAGATGGGGTTTTCAGTTCATGTTACTATAAACGGAGTATCATTTAAACCTGTTTTACCATAGGATTATATCACTGCATATATGTCACTTTCTAGCAAATCCCACCCCTCCCTCTACTTACAGCCAGCCCCATTTTTCCCCTCTTGAATCATCATTGTTTTATAAAGTCATATGGTTCCCTACCTTCAGTTGACACACCTTTTTCAAGTTTTATTGCTACCGCTCTAAGGGCAAAACTTAGTCAATTTATTTTTGCAAAGTGAAACTCATTGATATTTCTGATTTTCTCCATGTAAATAAAGATTTAGAGAAATGCAGGTTTGCATGTATTTATCTGTTAGTTAATAGAGAGACACTAGGAATATGTTATGTAGGTAATAGGCTGTCTATCAATTGAGATATCTGTTCACATTGATTATAATTCAGACCTTAAAGTTTTAAGGTACTTTATTGCATATTATCATGCAAACAAAGCACTTTAGTGAACCACTTTAATACAGGCATACCTCAGAGATATTGCAGGTTCATTCCAGACCATCGCAATAAAACAAGTCGTAATCTTTTTGCTGGTGGAGGGTCTTGCCTTCAATTTGTAAAAAAAAATGCAACTTTTATGAAGTGCGATAAAGTGGAGCTCAGTAAAACAAGGTGTGCCTGTAATTAAATTGAAAAAGATAAAAACTGAGAACAGAACATGGACCTGGACTAAGAACCATTAGTTGGTGATAGCTCTCAACTTTCATTCCCCCGAATCAGTTTCATTTCTGTTGAATATCAGAAGATTCTAGAGGTAATGATTACTCAACCATGACAAAGACTACCACTGTATAAAGAGTGGAAATGACTACACCCAAAAACTACAATATTTTCAAGGTACAGATGATATTTTTATTTAAAGTAGTGCTGTACTATACCTTGAAATTAATTGTAATTGGGTTAAATGAAGGTGCTATTATGGTTTTCCCTCAAACGTTTTAATTTCATTCCGCAGATTAGTTGCCAAAATCAAGCTATCATAGGGAGGTGCTCTGTTGTTTCTAAAGAGACAGTTACCCAAGTTTCTTTGTTTGGCGTAATAATAATAACACTTGCTATGTCCCAGGCGCACTGTTTAGAGCCTTTCAAAATACATTTCTTTATCATAGCCACCTTATGAACTTGATACCATACCATCCTTCTTCCCACTTTGCAAAGGAGGAAACTGAGGCATAGTAAAGAGTAACTAGCAGAGCCAGCATTTGCACCTACACATTTTGCACCGAGTCCATGTAAATAACCAGGGCATTAGAATAACCACTGTGCTATAACATCATTCCCAGCTGGGACAGTGGGATTGGCATTGAGATGCCAGTGGAGGGGCAGAAATATGTAAGGACTCCTAAAGCAACCAAATTATATAATTAAGGAAAATGTGTGCTCTTTTTGTTCTTATGTAAAATCGACCACAAATTCACAGAATATAGGCAACTTAACTTCATTTTACCTGGGACTATGGAGATATAGGGAAAATGTTAACTCCCTTTCTTTTAGTAACTGGTGTAGAGATTTTTCTTTCTTGAGTTAAATAAAATGTGAAGGAAAAGGAAGCACTCATAAGGTAAGCTTCCGTTTGTTTTCAACAGGTAAACAGTGAGTTGGGTCATTATAGTCACCTCCCCTCCTTCCCACCTGAACTACCCTTCAGGGCTTGTCTGCCACCAGCTCCCTTGGAAACTCTTTGCTCTGTCTGAGTTCCCATGCAGGACAGTGTTGCCTTGAAAAGAAGATTAATATAAAATGTCAGTCAAAGGTTTTATATTCCCAGCC
This sequence comes from Myotis brandtii, assembly GCF_000412655.1. Lineage (NCBI taxonomy): Eukaryota > Metazoa > Chordata > Mammalia > Chiroptera > Vespertilionidae > Myotis > Myotis brandtii. Next base: position 921,540 of record NW_005371660.1, read on the forward strand.
CAGATCTTTATCTCAGAATAAAAAGGGGAAATTTATCTCTTGTGAGTCATGGGCATTAAGGAGCTGGGAACATTTCACTGGCAGGGAAACTTGGCAAAAATAGTCCTAGTGGATTTCAAGTTTATTTGACTAATTCTTTCACCACTTGTCAAACGAAACTACTTTTGTTTAGGTAACAAAACAAGCTGTTTCCTCTGCCATTTCTCCAGTGAGTCGTATAGGCACTTGTGGCAAACACACATTACTGCTAACTGTTATGATGTTTGCTGTCAAATTCATTTATTTATACAACTGCTGTAAAAAGCCTGAGGCCCATAAGCAGCCATGAAAGATTTCAGAGTCATGGTGTGGGGTCATGAGAGGGGAAAAAAAAGTCTCCACTGGTTATGAGAAAGGAACTGACACAGGAAATGGTAACATATGGCGTAGATTTATTGTGTCCGGGGCTTCCCATTCAAATCTCATTACAGCCACAGCTCAGAGCTGGGCATGGCACAGTCACATTCATTTTCGTTTTGGCATCCAACAGAATTACTGCTGCAGCTTCAAACCGAGGGCTGGGGAAGGGATCAGTTTATCATTCTGGGGAAAGAGTGAACCGAATTGTATTTGTAAGGAATGCTGTTGGCTGCCCATGCCTTTAATCTGAGCCATGAACATCACTTTCTTTAAATCTGGCAGGCAAGGTTTGCTTGTGAAAAAGAAGTAGGAGGCTGGAGAGAAAGTGGGGTAGGCATGGAGAGTATTACAAAAGGAATAAAGGGAAAAGTGAAGATTAGATGAAAAGGAAAATCATTTTGAATATTTATGTATTTATTTGTGGAAAAAATAGGTGTCCTGCTTATAGATACACATGCATATGTGTATGTATGTGTATATGTATGTATGTATTTCTTGCCCATATTTAAAAAAAACAGAGGGTACTTACGCATTTCTTATGTTCACATGTTAGAATTTCCTTCACCTGTAGCCTGCTTCTTTCAACATTGTTCATTATGACTGCTTGCAATGCTTACTGATACTGTTTCTGACTCCAAGGCAAATGTTATTAGTTTGAGATGGGGATAATGCCAAAAAAGGCAAAAGGAGAGTGTGAAGTATTCTAAGAAACACACCTTTCTTGATTACAGTGAACATAACAGCTTATATTTATTGGCACATTTTGTCCCAACTCTGCATATACATCATCTCATTTAATCCTGTTCTTCAGCCTATGAATTGGGGACTAGTCTCAAGCCTTTGTACAAACGGGCTAACTGAGTCAAAGAGAGGATATATAACTTGCCTGTGGTTTTACAGCCAGGATGCAATGCAAGTTTCTGTGACTCAAAAACTTGATCTCTCACCCCCTAAGCCAGGGGTGGGCAAACTTTTTGACTCGAGGGCCACAATGGGTTCTTAAACTGGACCGGAGGGCCGGAACAAAGGCATGGATGGAGTGTTTGTGTGAACTAATATAAATTCAAAGTAAACATCATTACATAAAAGGGTACGGTCTGTTTTTTTTTTAGTTTTATTCATTTCAAATGGGCCGGATCCGGCCCGCGGGCCGTAGTTTGCCCACGGCTGCCCTAAGCTATATATACTTCCTGAGCTTGCATTTGCTTTGGCTGTTTTCAAGGTTGTATTCACAGAATAAAACATAATTGAGACCATGCCCACTGATGTTTGCCGGTCACATCATAATACAACAAAATGACAATAATATAAAAACACTTTCTAAGCCACTTATTTCAAGAAAATATAGTAAAAGAATACAAAATGATCTTCTGGAACTTCTACTGGTGGACTTTTATAGATGAATGGATTCTCACCAATAACAGTAAGTTTTTTTAATTAAAAAATGGAAAAATGGTTGATTCAGAAGAAGGGTCTTTTTGTTCCATATCTGACCCTACTCCCCACCAATCCTCTTCGCCATTTTATCACTTATTTTCATCTCCTGATCATTTTGCCCCCTCAAAGTAACACTTTTATGAAAAAGGGAAAAGTATTTTAAAATACTCACCCAGAGAACTTACGGCCTTACAGACATCCTTGTCTCATGTAGTGGGTGGTCTTATGTGGTTTTTCATTTTTCTCAGATTAGTTGGCAAATGTATTCTATTATTATCTTTGCAAGATATAATGTCTCTTGGAAACCAGACCCAAGTACAAGAACCTTGGTGAGATTGTTCATAAGTTTGGGACAGGTTCTCTAACCTGCTGCTCCTGAAGTCCATCAGCCTGTCAGGCCTGCAGATGTGTGTATTCCGGGTCCCGTGAGGTATCTTCAGTCCTTTTGAGCAATCTTCACACTTGGTGATTTCTTCTCTACCCTCTCTTATCTCCCGAGAGTTGGGAGCTACTTCACCACATCAGTCACCAGCTTTTCGAGCGCTGTCTTCCTCGGTAAGAGACCATTCTACTCAGTGCCACTGTCTAGCAAGTTAGGAAACCCAACCTGGAAATGCCTTCATCTTGAAGCTCCAGGAACAAAACTTTTAACCCATGTTGTTCTTTTTCAACTAAATGAACTTGAAGTTTGTCAAATTACATTTTCTATAATACCACTATATGTGTGTATACTAGTAGGTATATGTTCAAATATATGTACCTCATCCCTCTTACAATGACTACAACTACCATATTATAGACATTCAATAGACTTTAAAGACCTATAATTCTAGACTCCAAATTAACAAGGTGGCATTTTCTGTCATCTCTACTGAATCTACTATGCAACAGAACATCACTCTCAATTTACCTTCACCTTACACACATAAGGCATGGCCCTTATTTTTGAAGTTAAAAAACATAATTTTAGCTAGAATCCCCCATTCTAAAAAAAGTAGACTGTTTTTCTCTATTATTTCTAATATGACCAAAATATATTTTCTTCAACTTTTTTCCCAAATTTCAGTTACTCCCTTTATGTATTTTAGGAGCATAGCTTTGAGATTTTGGAGTTCCACTCCTCAAACCCTGAGGATCTATGACAACATATATGAATGAGGATAAATTCAACCTGTTTCACTTTATTAGATCTGTGGCCATTTATATTTGTTAAATTACAAATAACGAGGTATAAATGTTGTTTGACAGAAAAGAATTGTAGATGATTTCTTTTCATTTCTTGAAAATAAGAGAATGATTATATATTTTGTTTTTGTCAAAATCTTCTATACTTTACTGTACCATGAATTGTGAAATCATCACAAAATGGCTAAAAACATGTATTGCAGGAAATGGTGGTATTAACCTTGAGGAAAAAATCATTAATGTTGATGTGTTTCATTCAATTTTAAACATATAAGTTTTTCCCTTTTGTTGAAAAGGGGAAGATGGAAGGATTCTATGTGCCTTTGAGTCAAAACATTAATTTTAAAAATACTTTTTTTTTCCTTTCCTTGCGATCCATTTTTCTAAATAAAGGATGGAAGTTGTTTCTATTTTCTTTTCTTTTAATTTTTTTTCTAGCAAAGACTACCCCTTTGGCATATTTTCTTTTCAAACGTGAAATGAGGTGGAAAATCCTCATTTCACGACAGGAAGGACAAATATTGACACGAAGTTAATATGTGTTAGAACCCTGGAAGCAACCTGAGTGTACATGTGGACACACTCATACACGTATGCACCGTCTCCTCTTTCTCCTCCTCCATCAGACATTCCTGACATGCCTCTTTCTTGGTGTTTAGGTCCACGGTTTCCAATCCAGGGAAAGACAGGCTGAGCATAGTGTATGTCTAGGCTATTTTAGGATGTTAAAGTATACACACAGCAAGTGCCATGTGCACACATAGACTCACAAATACAACCTGCTTAATCTAATTCCCCCCACTTAGAGAAGAGCTTCTGGACTTTATCACTGTTCTTGTCCATCTTGAATGCAATAGCATATGCCAAGCCAATACTTGCTGGTCTCCCAGCATTTATTAAGTCCTGTCCACTCTTGCCTTTTTTGAGAGGAATGCCCTGGGGTGACTGGACGGCTGCCCCTGACAGGCTGTGTCACTTATCTGTTCACATTGATTATGAAAGTCAGCTGTGGTCAGACTTTGCTTTCTTCCTCCTCCCCCCTCACCCCCCTTCTTCTCTCAGCCCCTCTTACAAGCACCCCTGCCTGGATTTTCATGAGGAAATAATCAGATTAGGCTTTTCACGGTGAGTTCATATGGAGTTCTCTTTCTCCAGTGTGCTACTAACTGAATAAACGTGTTTAGTGGTAAATTGTAAATGACATTATGATTACCAAAGCCAGCATGGGTTTCATTTAAAAGTGATCAGAATTGCAGACCACAAAAATTGTGACTGGCAGATAAAGCCATTTGGAGAAGTGGGAAAAGAAAAGGCAAAAACAAGTGAGAAAGATAATCATTACTCAAAATAAAACCTTCCCCAACTGAGAAAAGCAGGAAGGAAAGAAATCTAGAGGAAGAAAAGATAGACTCTATTTAGAAGGGAGAGTGGACTGTCACCGTGGCCCCTGCCTGCTGTGACTGGGAGAGTGACCTATGACACCTGTTTGGCTGTGTGCACAGCCTTTTCTTCCTAGTTAATGTGTATTCTCTCCCCCAATTAATAACTATACCCAATTAGCAACTCTGGAACCCCAAAGTATTGCTCACATGGTGTGCTTTATTTTTGCTTCACATTAAAATTTACATACTAGAATTGATTAACTCTGAAGACAAAATAGCAAAGTGGATGGTAAGATACTGATAAACCACCCTGTCTCTCAGTCATCGGTAAAATTCTGGAGAAACAAAACCTAATTTCTTATAAGTGAACACAAGATTCCAAGTTTGTCTATAAAATTAAATAATTAATGTCAGTTGCTGATCATCTTTAGGCTATCACCTTTGTTAAATTTGTGGCTGTCCGTTTATACTTCTGGGATAGTATGCTAAAGTATTAAAAAGGCCAAATGGTAATATAAAAAAGCCAATGGAATCCCAAATTGTGATTAGCCAAATAACTAAAAATCTTTCTGTGAGTTCCTTTTAATGGATTTGGGTAGAGAGAAATCCTGATTATTATAGCATCTTTCTCACAGTATTAATCACCACAGCTGACCCTACATCTAAATATAACCCCAAAATGAAGTTATTCAGATTACATTTTATTTTGCCAGAGGCATAGAATTTTGAAAGTATGCTTTTCTCTTCCATCTCTTCCTTGTTACTATTACTAAGTAATTATGTGAGTCAAAATTGCTGTAAGTCAATTTTTCTTTTTTTATCCTCACCTGAGGATATTTTATTATTATTATTATTATTGATTTTAGAGAGAGGGGAAGAAGAGAGAGAGAGAGAGAGAGAGAGAGAGAGAGATGAATGTGAGAGAGAAACATCAATCGGTTTCTTCCCATATGTGCCCCAACCAGGGATCAAACCGGCAACGTGTATATGTGCCCTTACTGGAAATTGAACCCACAGCCTTTGGATGAATGGGACGACACTCCAACCAACTGAGTGACCCAGTCAGGGCAAGTCAATTTTTCTACCTCTGAACTAAAGATAATTAAACCTGCCATTAAGAAGTTTTAGGTAAAGAGTATTGGGGATAGAAGAAAGGAGAGGGAAAGAAGGAAGAAAGAAAAGAAGGGAGGGAGGGAAGGAGGGACAGAGGGAGGGAGGGAGGGAGGGAGGAGAGAAGAATTAGGGGAACTGACAGTTATTACCTAAGTACTGGTTATGTTATGCTGATTATTTCTGGGGCTATTGTTTGGTCATCCTGGACTGGTTGCTCCTGATGATGGGCTGCTTCTTGGACTGTTCACTGCAGATTGTGGGTCAGAATTTTATTTTTGTGTGTGATCTAGTCATTGTCTGTGTGCATGTTCTTACTCTTCAACTCGTCTTCAAGGCTTCTCTAGGAAAATATCTGACATCTAAATACCTAAATGTTAGTTGGTGTTGTTACTTTTTTAAGTACGCTTTTTTTTCTACCTTACTACTTATTGACACAGTAATAACATTGACATTGTCCTCACCATCAACTTTCAAAATCATGAACTGAAGTGTCTTTCCAGCTCACTTGTTCAAGAGCCCTTTCCTTGTGACATTAAACCCACCACCATATGCCTTTGTTTGACATACATTAGTACCCTCATTTCATTCCCTTCCTTATGCAACTGAGGTGTGCTGTACTTCATTATAATTAGACTAGAGGCCCAGTGCACGAATTTGTGTATGGGTGGGGTCCGGCCAGCCTGGCCCCAGTTGGGGCAGATTGGGGCCAGGCCTATCAGGAGGAGGAGACGGTGTGAGGTTGGCCGGCTGGCTGGCCATGATTGGGCCAGATCAGGGTCAGGCTGGCTGGAGGGAGTAGCCGTGGGCAATTGGCTGGCAGGCCCCGCCTCTGATTGGGGTGGGGGCGGTTGATCAGGGATCAACGGCTGGGGGAGGGGCCATGGGAGGTTGGCAAGCCATCCCCACCCCCAATTGGTGTGTGTGTGTGGGGGGGGGAGCGGGGACAGAGCTGGCTGGGGGAAGGGGTCACGG
>NW_005371660.1:928149-944615 GCF_000412655.1 Myotis brandtii
AGGGGCGGGACCGGCCAGGGGAAGGGTCACGGTGGGGTTGGCGGGCTGCCTCGCCATCAATAAGGGTGGGAAAGGCCAATCAGGGGCGGGGCTGACTGGGGGAGGGACCATAGGAGGTTGGCCAGCCGGCCCCACCCCCGTCAGGCTGGTTTGCTGGTCGCTATGACTGGGCGTCATAGCGACCAGTCATTCAGGTTGTTACTGCGTTCTGGTCACTGGCTTTTTATATATGTAGACATTTGCAAATATCTTTAATACCTGTGACCCTCTGTCCTTTGTTGGCAGAAACCCAAGCTTCAGTGAACCCAGCCATCCTGTTTGTCCATGCCATCTCATTAGACATACCCAAGGCATGAGTGCATTTGCTCTCCACAGCACCGCTGACTGAGGTTTCAGGGAAGTCCCATGAAGCTGATCAAGTTTAGGTTTCAGGTTCCTCACTTACATGGGCCACTTCTAAGACTCCAAAAGGAATCCGAGCAATATGTCTATATAGCCCTATGTTTTTGTAAAATTTTTAAAATTGAATATTTTTAACTAAAATTTGAAATAATATTGTTTCCACTCTAAATTCTTCATCATAGTACTAGGAGGTTGGGTGGCAATGGAATAGCCACAAGCACTTTTAGGATCGAACTAAGGGAAGTTGAGTTGGATATTCATTTGATGTAAGTTTAATAGGATGTGGTTTTTGTGGTTCACAATCACATCTATGTAAAGTTCTTACTAGCCACCCATGTCAACTGACGATGCTATGACACACAGGAACAAGGCCCTAGGTCACACTGTGATGTGAATGAATCCTAAGGACTGAGAAGAACATGAGAGGTGAAAGAGAAGTATGTTTTAAGTGACAGTGTCATAAAAATTACTCTGTGCAAATTTATTCAAATATTATAGCTCACACATAAGAAAACCTTTCTAGGAAATTTTCCATATTTGACAACAATTTTAAACATTTATATATTACCAGGTATGAGTTGTGAAGCTGAAAGGAACTCTTCTAAACTATTGTGATAACAACAACAACAATGTTAATCATCCAGATTAAAGAAACAACTGAATTATCTTTCTGTTATCCCTATAGAAAATATTACAACATTTTTGTCAGATATAGGAGATCTACAAAAGTGTGCAACAAAACTATAGGAAAAAAGTAATACAGAGGTGTGTTGGGTAATTAATTAATATTACTTTTCCCTAGATTTTATCATGTTTATGTGCTTAATTAATAATAATTTATATATCAATTTAGTGAATTTGATTTCTTTAAGAGACAGAACAATTCAAATTTTGTGTTTTATGTCAGTTTTCAAGAAAGTTGTCTATTTCATCTAAATTGTTGAATTTGTTGGCAGTAAGTTTGTAATGGTGTCTTAACCTTCATCCACAGCGTCTGTAATATTAATCCTTCCTTAATTCTTGGAATGGTGTTTTCTGTTCTCTTTATTTTTGTCTTGAGCAATCTAATGAAGGGTTATTCAGTTTGGGGATATTTTCTAAGAAACAAGTTTTAGCTTTGCTTACATTCTCTGATTTTGTTTGCTTCTTTTCTATTTCATTGATTTCTGCCTTTATATTTATTATTTACTTTATTACTACTTATGTTTGGTTTGCTTTGTTCTTTTTAAAAAGCATTTAGGGTAATGGAATAAGAAATTATTTTTAGACAACTCTTTTGTAATATAAGAATTTAATGTTGCTGTAACCGGTTTGGCTCAGTGGATAGAGTGTTGGCCTGTGGACTGAAAGGTCCCAGGTTCGATTCCGGTCAAGGGCATGTACCTTGGTTGCGGGCACATCCCCAGTAGGAGGTGTGCAGGAGGCAGCTGATGAATGTTTCTCTCTCATCGATGTTTCTAACTCTCTATCCTTCTCCCTTCCTCTCTGTAAAAAATCAATAAAATATATTTTATTAAAAAGAATTTAACGTTATAAATTTCCTTCAAAGTACTGTTTCACTGCATCCCACACATTTTGATACGTTAAAATTTTATTATCATTTAGTTTAAGGTATTTCACAATTTCCCTTATAATTTTGACTGCTGTTGCTATTAGTGTGAGGCACAAGTAAACCACATCCCTTACTTTTACAGCCACATTTTGGTAATTAAATTTATCGATATATAGGCAGCTTTGGCACAAATTTCTAATCACACCATGTGGAAAGAAGGACATAGGAGGAGAGATCATGCTCATATTTAGTAAATCCTTCATTAGTAATAATTTGAGTTTTTATTTGTTGCTTGCAGTTCTTAGGCAACTTTGATGAACTTGCAATAAGGCAAGTACGAAAATCTAGAAAACAACACAAGACAATTTTGTGAATATCGATTTTAAATCAAAGGAATTCTTTGCTGGAAGATTTATCTCTGTGGATTCAGAACAAGAACTACTCTGGGTTCATAGACAGGATGATTAGACATGGTGGGATAATGGATAATGCTGTTTCTTTAAATATTTTTGTTAGCCCTGATTACCCCCAACTCTCCTCAAATTATTACTTTTTCCCCCTCTTCTGGTATTTCTTTACTGTTCATATACAGAAAAAGAAAGTATGAGAAAATTATATAGTTTGATATCCAAACTCTTTCACAATCTGGTCAGAATATACCTCTTCATTTTTAATATATTGCCATACATTTTCTGTTACAGCTCCCTTAATTTACTTCTTTACCCATTGACTCAAGTATTATCCTATTCTCTCCTGTTTGTTTTATTGTTGTTGTTGTTCACTATGGAGACCTTAGTTATCATTCCCTTTTTCTTAATTATTTTATGTATTCACTGTTTTTACACTTAGCAGTTACAGCCATTATTAACTTTAAATTACATTTATTATATAACATATACATTTACATTACATTAAATAGCTGTTATTTAATGTATGTGTCTTTAATATTTTGCCCAAGATTTCTTTTCAGTCTCGGTATCTAGCGCACCGAAGTGTTCAAAAAATGTTTCATGTGGTTACAGATGATGATGAACGTGATGGATTGCAAATCATCTTTTAGCAATGGTGGTTCACATGTCACCTGTTTATTTTTCTTTATTTTATAGGTACATTTAGAGAAGAACAGAAATGCACATACCGATCCCTGATACAAGGCTACATCTGCAAAGAGACTGACCAAGTGATCTTAATTCTTGACATTGTTAATGCCACTTGGGCAATGAGGAAGTTATATCCTGTTGTTTCTGTGACTAGTGGTTTTGTTGACACCTTCAGTAGTGTAAATGCCAATACTTCCTGCTCTACTTCAGGGTCTGTATCCACTTTCTATTCCATTTTACCCACCAGGGAAACCACCAAGGTCTGCTTTGTGGATCAGACTCCTCAAGTTTTGCGTTTTTTTCTATTGGGGAACAAAAGTACCTCCAAACTTCTGTTGGCTGTATTCTACCATGAACTCCAGAGCCCCCATGTTTTCTTAGGGGAAAGTTTCATCCCACCTACTCTGGTTCAATCAACTTCCTCATTGCTGGATGAGTCTGTTGGTTCCAACTATTTCAGCATCATGGATAACCTCTTGTATGTTGTTCTACAAGGAGAGGAGCTGGTTGAAATACGCTCAGGTGTTTCCATTCATTTGGCCTTCACTGTGCTGTTTTCAGTCCTAGAAAAAGGCTGGGAAATGGTGACCCTTGAAAGACTAACTGAATTCTTACAGATTAGCCGAGACCAAATTAGATTTATTTACGATATGCCTGGCAATGAAGCAACCTTAAAGGCCATTGCTGACCGTAGAGCAAAAAGAAAGCGCAATTGCCCAACTGTACCTTGTACCAGTTATTATAGAGCTGGTCAACGTAGACCTCTCATGATGGAAATGAACTCATACAGGGTTCCCCCACCAACCACCATGGAAACTATGTCAAAAGTGATGGTCATTGAAATTGGTGATCTGCCAACAGTAAGGAGCCCTGGATGGATTCCATCCTTACCAAGCGACAAATTACAGAATTTGGCTCACCAGGTTATCACCGCTCAACAGACTGGAGTACTAGAGAGTATGCTGAATCTGACTGTTGGAGCCTTACTGGTGACTCACTCAGAGGGAGTCATTGGCTATGGGTAAGTACTAATTATAATAACTCAAATTAGGGCCGATTTCTTGGGTGCATATTGTACATGTCAATCTATTTATACTGAATTATGTAACCTTTCTGTTTCTTTAGGTAAGAATAAAAACTTAAGGAGCCATTTGTAGACTTAAATTCTCAATTTAAAAATTCTTTATTAAAACTATCTATATATTTATGATTATTCTATTCCCTAAGTAGTCAAAGACATTATATTTTGGTACTTTAAAGTGAAAAGCATGTAGGAAGAGATTTTTCTAAAGCCACTTGTTTTCACTTCATTTGATTATTTATTAGTGTAATGAATTTAAGCAGTAGGTTAGATTCCGGGGTGGCTAAGGTGAAACAGATATGAACAAAAACAGGACCTATCACCATTCCATAGAGTTATGAGCTAAAACTTCAGTACCGAGGGAGGAAGATGATAATAATTTTGCCTGTAGGTACTGAGGAAGGACTTATACTTTGGAAAATGTTGGAGTGATGATCTCCATGTTCACTAGGCTGAAGCTATGACCCTGATTGGGCTTTCTTTAATCTAGGATGATAAAGTTCTGAAAGGACACCTTTGTCAAATTGTGAGGCAGGAGCATCAATGATGCCAAAGATGTTCTTGGCACAGGCCTGTGTAGGATCTGTAATATACTTTGTGCTGTGTTATTCTGACTCTGTAAGCTTGTATTTTGAAGTTCTCCACTAGATTTCCATTCAATACACATTTCAGAAGTAAATTTACCCTGATCTTAGTAACTGAAGTCTGTGAAGCACATATTAAGGAAAGGCAGGGGTACATTACTCTCAATTTTATAGACTACGTTAGCAAAGGAATGAAGCCCAAGTTCATCTAAGGAATCTGCCATTAGGTCAAGACTGTTGGAGTCCCAAGCCCCAATTTTTAGCAGATACAAAAGAACCAGCCTGAGAGACAATATGAACTTGGCATAATGCTTAGAAAAGACATATAAAACAAGCCACCTCACAAAGGCTTGCTGCTTGGCTGTAGAGGGCTCACCATGAGCAACATGGGTAGTCCCTATAAACTTGTCCTGCCACTGGAAATACAAGCTCAAACCCATGCACAAGTTGAGGTGATGTTGGGTCCCTGAAATAGGAAACTTATTCAGATTCTGAGCTATATTACTCAGTGACATATGAGAGCACTCATATTCTTATAGATTATGCTGCTGTTACTGCTTTTGCATCTTATATGTGGTAGTGCTAATAAATAAGCAATTAATATCTAATGGGTATTAGTTACTCCTGTACAATCACTCCAATGAATGGGCAAGTTATTCTAAAGTAAAAAGCAAAAAGTAGTATCTTTACATCTGAGGCGTATTCAACTAATACATTGATTGCCTTTTTATACACAGAGCAACATATTTATACGAAAGCTTAGCTAGTGTTTTTTTGTTACATGTTATGTCTTTACAATGGAGATAGGTGTCCTCTTTCCTACAGTACATTTATATGTATGGAATATATAAAAAGAAAACTCAAGCATTTTTTCTGAATTCTGGTTGATTTGAAGAGTTGGGGAACTGTTGCCTTAGAATTAAAGCATGCTCCTGGTTGCATGATTGTACAAAATCTATTAAATCTTAAAAAGTTTTACCAACCACTAACCCTTCAATATGTTATTAATGTTATTATGATATTATGCATGATAATATAAGAATCAGGAATCTGAAAAAATTATGCTAATGCATGCTAGCTTATGTTTAAATATGGTTTCTTTCCTTTAGCCCAATTTCATTTAGATCCCTCTCGGTTCTTCTAGTGCATTAGATGTATGAGTGACTAGAGAGAAAAAGAGCTAGTCCATTGCTAAATTTTATTTAGATTTTACAGCACTGAGCTTTTCTAATAGGTTGACATTTAACCATGAGTGATTTTTATATTATATATTTTAAAAAGTCTCAGTGAACATTTAGCGTTTTACTAGAAGGAGGGAAATGTCAAAGAGTAGAAGCAGTGGAAGTAGAACAGAGGAAACCCAGCAAAGAGAGCAGACTGAGAACAAGTTTAGGTACATGCACATACTAGTATGTGTGTGGACATCATTTTATCATAAGGATGTGAGATGGCTTCAGAAAAAGATTGCCTTTATTGCCCACAATCTGTTGTAGCCAGTGTCTTTTCACTTTGACTCAGATATTTCTGATTTAATAAGAAACTATGTATATTATTGCATCAGTTTTCTGTAGGGATGTATTATATCCCCCATTTCTCTCTATTCCTCTAGTATTTTAAGAAAAATTTTCTTAAAATTTAGACATAAGGCTAAAAAGCAAATAAAATGAAGATAAGGACAGGCTGCTTCTTAAGAATACCTGAATAAATATCTGCAGAATGAGAACTGCTTCATCCTAAGGGATTGAGTGAGAATTAGCAAGGATTCCCATGTTCCTAAGAATTGCACAGTATGGTAAACAACCCTGAAGCCCTGTGTAGGCCCCACGGCCGGCCAGTCCTGTTCTTTCAACTTTGATCATACATTAACAACCTAATGAATTGACCCTGAGACAGCAGAAATTAGTCTAGGGACACAGGGCTCTCAGTGAAAAAGCACCAAGCACTATTGTTAATGGAATTTATGCATGTCAACAGATTGAGGCCATATCAAATATCTACTTTTCAGGAGGACTATTTCCTGCTTTCAAAAAGCTACCAAAGTTTGCTTTGTGGGGAGAAATGGAATGCTATCTGCTTTTTAATTAAAATAATGCACAGTGAAGAATTGGGCTCCCCTGGTGTTTATCCTCTAGAGCAGTGGTTCTCAACTTTCCTAATGCCGCGACCCTTTAATACAGTTCCTCATGTTGTGGTGACCCCCAACCATAAAATTATTTTCGTTGCTACTTCATAACTGTAATTTTGCTACTGTTATGAATCGTAATGTAAATATCTGATATGCAGGATGTATTTTCATTGTTACAAATTGAACATAATTAAAGCATAGTGATTAATTACAAAAACAATATGTAATTATATATGTGTTTTCCCATGGTCTTAGGCTACCCCTGTGAAGGGTCGTTCGACCCCCAAAGGGGTCGCGGCCCACAGGTTGGCGACCCACAGGTTGAGAACCGCTGCTCTAGAGGCATCTGAATTTAAGCATCCTTGCTTGGCTTGGTCAGTTCCATGAACCTGTTTCCCATCTTTCAAAACTTTGTTGGCCTCTGTTGTGAGTTGCTCAGTTTTCTCCTGGCTCCTTTATCCTTTTTGACTTACACTATTTTTATTCATTTTTATTATTTTAAGTAATTTCAGTGAAGTAGAGGGAACAGAGATATACCTATGTTCAATCTGCCTTTTTTAAACTAGGCTTTCCCCATGGGGGGTCTTAGTTCTATATTTTGTCTTTTATCTGAAATTCTGGAAGGATACATTTTATATTGCTTCTTCTCTTTCTTTTGGTAGCAACTTGATTTTTGCTCTCAAATTTCTTTACCTACTTTCTCTTTTTCTCCCCCCTTCTACTGCTTCATTTTAAAAAAATATTCTTTGTCATATTGTAAAATGAAATATATTTATTTTTTAGTGGAAGTTTAGCTATTAAAATGCCAAAGCTATTAGTGGTTGGCAGAATTTCTAAAGTGACCTCCCATTGATTTGCTAATCCCAGGAACCTATGAATAGGATCAGATTGCAGTTCTATGAACACACTATGTTACATAGAACAGTTTACCTTAAGGTGCAGAGAATATCCAGGATTATGTGGGTGGACCCAATTAAACACATGAGCCCTTAAAGGAGGAGAGCTTTCTCCTGCTGTGGCAAATAAGAAGGCAGAGAGAGTCACCGTGTCAGAGGACTTGAAGGATCACTACTTTTTAAAAAATATATTTTATTGATTTTTTACAGAGAGGAAGGGAGAGAGATAGAGAGTTAGAAACATCGATGAGAGAGGAACATCGATCAGCTGCCTCCTGCACACTCCCTACTGGAGATGTGCCCGAAACCAAGGTACATGCCCTTGACCGGAATCAAACCTGGGACCTTTCAGTCCGCAGGCTGACGCTCTATCCACTGAGCCAAACCGGTTACAGCAAAGGATCACTACTTTTAAGATGGAAGGGAACACGTGAGAAAAAAATAGGTGAGCTCCATGAATACGGAGCAGACATTGACTAATAGCCAGCAAGGAAATAGGGACCTCAATTCTATAATTACAAGGAAATAAACTCTCCAGCAATCTGAATGCATTCGGAAGTGGATTCATCCCCAAAGCCTCCACCCAAGCATTGAATTTAATCAAGCCTGTCTGGGCTCTTAACCCACAACCTAGAGATAACACATTTGTGTAATTTTAGGGCACCACATTTGTGTGATTTGTTATGAGCAATAGAAAACGAATATGCCCTCTCACACAAAGCTCCTTCTCTATGACATTGCCACAAACCTTGGGCCCTGAAACCAGACATACTGAGGGTGAGCATGACACTCTGGGAGTATGTATCTGTACGTTTTTATACCTATCATGTGAACAGCCTTTTAAGTTCCCTTGTTCTGTGTAAGGAACACGCTATGAAGCTGACTTAAGACAGAGAAGAAAACTAGGAGAGACAATCGGTGAGACGAGTCTATTGGCACTCATTCTGGTTTAGCATCTTCTCCAGGCCCCCTGGGCACCTGCTTTGTAGGAAATAGCCATTTGGAGTTTGCAAAAGCAAAATCTTTCTCTCAATAAAGGAGGATATTCTTCCCAAGACTGGCAGAATTCTCATCCAGGAAGAGATTGCTATACTGGCCAGCTTGTCTCTTTCCTCCTTCATGGCAAAACCATGGCTTCATTGTAGAAGAATGTTTCTGCACCATTTCTTCTGTTCACCACTTTGTTTAGTTACGTGGATGGCAAAATTGTCATAATGGTATTTCATATATGTGGCTTTGTGGGAAAATGAGATGCTCTGCATAAGCAAAATTTCCATTTAATTAAAAATTGCCTCTTTTATCACTATATTTTTAAAAAGCTTTAATCTCTTAAACTTAAAAAAAACCATATTACCCAGCCTTATTAAATGGAAAATAATGTATATTATTCACATTTTTATTGATGGTCCATGGCCATTATCAAAGCTATCATTTATTCTATAGCCCTGTTTCTGCAGTGATGCCCTTAGGGACCATTGTTCTTATACTAAATGTTTGATTCTACTTCTAAACGTTTGATTCTACTTCTGCATATTTTTTTCTGCTACTTTCCTTATAAATGGGATGTTAATTGTAATCCATTGCTGCTGTTAACGTATCTGTATCCAGCAGTTTCCCACCCACATACACATGTACTTCTAATTCCAAAATCGAACCGCACTACCTTAAAATCAAGTAATTTATATTTATTTGTACAGATGGTGACGTTGTAGGTAAATATAATAAAGACTTATGAAAGCTTAATGTTTTATATTACACAAACATTAATTGAACTGCTATTATGTGGCTCATATGAAAATTTAGAGATTTTAAAATTAATGGGTAGGCAAAATATCACATTTATGCAACTATTTAATAAGAATGTTGTATGAAATCTCATTATTCTATATCTATTACAAAGATATCACTGATTCAGTATTATTGCTTAACCATTAATTTAGTTTTTTGTAAAACTGGCTTGAGTACATTTTTATCTTTATAATATTTATTAGGTAGTCAGGGCTTCAACTTACTATTAAATCCCCAAGAGTACTGAAGCACAGTGCCATGTACAATAAATGATCATTAAGTACTAATTGCAAATATTGAAATGTAACCTGCTTGGCTTCTTTGCCATTCTAATACTCTTGTACAACCAATATCTTGTATTAAATCTCATTCATCAGAAAAATCTTGAGTGATTTATTTTCCTTGTCCAAATTTGATTGCTACAACACCCCAATACAAGTTGAAAATTTTAAATATTTTGTGTATGATCTTAAAAATGTGTTCAGAGTTTCCATTATTCCAGATATTTATGCTGGGTTTGTTATAAGACATTATTTTAAATGATGTACTAACTAAAATACTTAGGCTTTGACCTCTGATTTGACCTTGTGGGAAGACATGCTGTGTTTACTCTGTGTCTATACATACCCTGGCACACTGCAACCTCCACCTAGGGTTACTCAAATCTCAAATCTCGATTTAAATTGAATAATTCCAAAGACCATCAAGAATTTAATAATAGGTGTTAGAACATATCAATAAGCACACCACCTGAGGAGTGTGCCAAAACTTGAAGTTAGCCAGGCCAAGATAGGTAGTGGCTTTCCAGAGGTGTTTAATGACCTAAGAGCAGAAGTAGTGCATGGTGGGTACTGATCTGTCCTGGGGTTACTATAGTAATATGTATTGGGTGCTTGCAATGTGCCAGGTCTAGAACCACTATGCTATCGTGCAGGAAGGAAACACTGGGATCATAAAACATTTCTTCTCTCTCAGAGGTTCACAGCAGCTAAGGGCATCTAGCTAGGTTTGATAGGGAACATAAGGATTATAAAATGCAGTAGTCCCCTCTCATTCATGGTTTTGCTTTCTGAGGTTTCAGTTAACCGTGGTCAATCCTGGTCCAAAATATTTAATAAAGAATTCCATAAATAAGCAATTCATAGATTTTAAATTTTGTGGGGGTTTTAGTGGCATAATTTTAAAAAATGATGGAAATGCTCAGGACACCCTGACACACTTCATTAAAACATGGGGCTCTTTTATAGGAACCTGATTTAGTAATATTGAAGAGGCAAAGGGAGTGAGGAAGTATCTCTACCCCCTCACCCCCGCCCCCCCCATGCCTGCACCTTAGGTCTTGCCCAGAGCCAGCTTTCACCAATAGGATTTATTTATTTACTGGATTTGTCATGCAAATATAAATAACCTCCCACTCCTACCCCCATTAGAGGGTAAGCAGTTCGGATCTGGCAAATTGAAAAGCAAGGGTTGAGATGCATAGTGGTGATTTCTGAACTGGGAAATTTCTGAATTCTCTTTATCTTTCTTTTAGTTTACACTGAGCCTTGAAAGGGGTCGGGGGATTCTTTCACACACTTGACTGGGTGTTGGAAGCTGTTAACTAGTGGTTAGAACTAGGAGGGTTGGAGGGAACTTTCCTCCCCCATTTTTTAAAGTTTGGCTGTAGGTCTTTCTGCCCGCAGGCTACAGTCACATTAGTGGTTGGAAATTGGATAAGGACAGCACAATGACAAATCCAGGTTGCTTGCAATAAGTTGCTAATCCCTTTGCTTTAATATCGGAGCAGCGTATAATGATGTTTGGACATCACTCCAGTTTACTGACGACCCCACTGGGGCCAGCAATAGAACCTTACAACTGTCTAACAAGGTGTCAGGTGACTCCCGTCGTCACAGCAACGGACACTGGAATCTAATCTTCCCTCCATCCCTTCTAGCACCCAATAACGCCTAGATTATATAAGTGGCCCATCATTGCTTGGTAACTTGAATCAATTAACGTTAATTCGCACAATGCTATGATGTATTGTGATCACTTTCATTTCAGGGAAGGGGGAGAAATTGCTATAAGTCACCTAAAATGAGGTTGTCTGTGGTGCTGAGGTATTAATTGGGTGTCCATATTAAATGCAAAAGGAGCCCCATCGTGAAAGGAAAGTGGATGAGTGACTCTCTTGGCTGCTATTGACCTATCAGAAGAAGACAGTGCCCTTTTCCTTTGCTTTTATCTATTACAGTTTTCCCTATTGCGTGTCAAGTTGATGTATTATAAAAAATTCATTTGGTGACCTTTCACCCCCTTAGCAGATTAAACAATTTCACTTCGATGGCATCATTAACAGGACCCTGCATTTAATGATGATTTCTCTAAAAGGCCACGGAGATTCGATTTTAAGCTAACAGATTTATTGCACTATTATAACATATCGTAAAAAACTGTACCACCTACGGTCAGGTTTTAGGATAGAAACTGCTTAAGAGTTTATGTGGAGCTTAAAGTGGTATTACCTTGGGATATGCTGTAGCAGCAAGTCTCTGACCTCCAGTGAGATGCTGTTTACATTTAATAAGAGATGTTTGCTCACAATAAACTTTAAAGTGTGTCAGGGGCAGGCCTTTCAGCGGGTGTTCAGGCAGTTGGTTCCCATCCCTTCGTCTGCAGACATCAGTGTTCTTGTGTCAGGATCTTTGACGGAGCCTTTCAGTTTCTTTAGCCCACGCTGCTGGCCTAAATTCTGTCCCGCACCTGAAAGCATTTAAGAACTAGGTTAGGGGAGAAATAGGAGCTGGTAACAATGTTAGAATTTTCCAATAACCTGGGACCCATAGAAGAATAGAATTAATTTTTTTAAGAGCATAGATTTTTTTATATCTGTTTTAAATTATTCCTTTTACAAAAATTAAAAGGGGGCCTTGCCCACTCAGGTTAAGCAAACTAATAAATGGTGATGGGGCTATTGTATGTTCAATTTCCAATGAGCGACTGTAGCACAGGTCAGAGCCTTAGCTGGGAGATGACCAAAGGGGGCTCTTAAGACTACTCTGCCCCATATCCCAGAATTCTCGGGGGGAGGGAAATTGCTTCCTACAGAAACTTCATAGTTCATGATCCACTGTATTTCCTCTTTCTAGGGTCTATTGTCACTTTTATCTGACATACGCCTTCCATGCCAAATGAATATTTTATTCTTTTCTCCTCACATACATACACAAATTAAAATAAAAGATTGGGAATAAAGTATCTGATTCAAGCATTCAATTGATGGCAGGATAAGCTACTTTTTTAAAAAAAATCAAATCTTTTTTTGTTAGACTTGACTTAAGTTGTATAGAGGATAAGTCACTATGGGATGTTCTATATTAGGGTAATATATGTGATATATGATGTTTATCTTTTAGATTTCCATTTAATTTCTAAAAATCTGTTACATGCCTATGATGTATAGTACATAATAGGCTTGATCCTAAATAATAAAAGCCCAGCAACCGAAGGGCGGAACGACCAGTTTTTAGATTTCCATTTAATTTCCATTTATATGCCTATGATGTATAGTACATAATAGGTTGATCCTAAATAATAAAAGCCCAGCAACCAAAGGGCGGAACGACCAGAATGACCGGTCGATCAATCACTATAACATACACTGACCAACAGGGGACAGACGCTCAACACAGGAGCTGCCCCCTTGTGGTCAGTGCGCTCCCAGAGCAGGAGCACCCACTCAGAGGGTGGGTCCACAGTCACTTGGGGATGAGCACTGCTCCCACAGCAGGCCTATCCCTGCAGGCCATGCCCCAACAAGTGCACGAATCCCATGTATTGGGCTTCTAGAAGATATATAATCTATAATAGTTTTTTCTTAAATGTTTTTATTAATTTGAGAGAGAGAGAGAAAGAGAGAGGGAAAGAGAAACATCGATAAGAGAGAAGCATCAATCAGCTGCTTCCTGCATGCTTTCTACTGGGGATCGAGCAGGCAACCTGGGTATATGCCCTGACTGGTAATCAAACAGGTGACCTTTTGGTGCATGGGATGACACTTAACCAAATGAGCCACACTGGCCAGGGCTATAATGTTCTTTTAATAAAGCTATCTTGGTCATCAAAAATACCAAAGCTGTTGGGAAAACATGTTTTAAGGTATCATGAATTATATAACCATTTTATTTTATTTATTCTATTTTATTGCTAAGTCACATCAGCAATTAATGTGCCTGAAAGGGGTGAGAAACAATATAACTCATTGGTAAATTGCTCTAGACCTTGGTCATGCACGTACTATTTGTAAGACCTTTGGCAGGTTACTTTAGTCCAGTGGCTCTCAACCTTCTGGCCCTTTAAATACAGTTCCTCATGTTGTTACCCAACCATAAAATTATTTTCCTTGCTATTTCATAACTGTAATGTTGCTACTGTTATGAATCGTAATGTAAATATCTGATATGCAGTATGGTCTTAGGCGACCCCTGTGAAAGGGTAGTTTGACTGACAAAGGAGTCGCGACCCACAGGTTGAGAACCACTGCTTTAGTCCTTTTGGACCTCAGTTTCTTCATGTATAAATAAGGGTACCTACCTCATAGTGTCATTTTAAAGATGCGATGAGTTTATTCAAGGAAAGCTTAGAATAGTACCTGGTACACAGTACTCAGCATATATTAATTATGAGTATTATTCTCCCCAAAGGCTTCATTCATTAAAATTTTAAAAAATCAGTTAATTCCATGGTTATTTAACCTATTTAGTGCAAGCACAGTATGGAGATGACAAGTATGGAAGGGCTGTTGTGAGGACTAAATTAGCTATTCCATGTCTAACAGCTGTGCTGGGGCTTTGCTCTCAGGCATCTCCTCTCAGCTCCCAATGATGTCATCGTGGTACCAGAATCAGCCATGGAGAAACTATTCATACCATGGGAACTGGAAAACACTAGGCATCAGGGTCTTTGAGGGGAGAGCTGGTTCACTGGCATACCACTGAACACATCCCCACTGTCTAAGTCTTATAATCTGCTAAATTCCTTCACTGGGGTCTTTGTGGGGCTTATATCATTAAACTGTGATAAAAATATAAGTTCATAATTAGCGCTTCTGCCCCCACCCCCTCACACCCAGTCCATTCTTTACCATGGCTTAGCAAAAATTTACATATATAAAAGCCAAGCAACCAGAACTACAGATTGACTAGAATGACCAGAAAGACTGGTCGCTATGACGCACACCGCCTGTGTCCCCCCTCCCCCGACCCCTGCTGTCCCCGTTCCTGATTGGCAACCCCCTATAGGGGCGGGGGTGTCCAACCTCCCGCATCCCCTCCCCCCACCGACCCAACCCAATCGGCCCCCATTGAATTCGAGCACCAGGCCTCTAGTGTTAAATAAAAATATAATTATTCTTCAGTTACAATGTAATGTTCACTACAAAGTGTATTATTTTCTAGATTCAAAGGCAGATATTTTCACTGCTAATAATGGATTATGGCAAATAGCTACTACAGTAATATTTGTAAGCTTATGGCTTTATTCCATTTTGTTTTACATGTGCCAGAAATAAAAGCAATTTTAAAACTGGGAACTCGATATATGTTCGGCCCTATGCTCTTTCAGTCCTAGTCCAGCCTTCAGATGGAGAAGTGGGGAAAGAACTTCCAGTACAACCACAGCTCATTTTTCTGGATAAGCAGGTAACTTGTTCACGGGTGATCCTTAAAGCTGGGTAGCATGTACTCAGTGCAGATTCCATTGTCATGGTACATACTTACAGAGTGCCCCCTGGGTGACATTTGCTGCACTTAGAACTTCTCGTGACTTCTGTCATCCTCCTTCCACTTCATGGCCTGCTTTCCTTCTGCTTCATTTTGATTAAGAGTAAAAATAAAATTTGGATAATTTTCCTCCCCAAGCAAATTCTTGAAGTAGATATCTAGTATCTTCTCGGAAATCTGACCTTCTCAAAGAGGTAGAACTATATCTGAAGAAGTCATTTCATATGCTAATGAGGGAATTCATGCCATCACATCTGCATTATAGTTTTGTAGGATTTTTTAAATTTTTATTGTTTTCCAGTTTTATGTTATTTTAAATGATTTCTCTCACAGGTGGTTAAGCAAATCATTAACAAGAGGTTTCACTGCTTAATTCTAATTCTAATTTCAATGGCCATGCCCTCTGTTTCTATTTTATCTTTTCTGTATTTACTAAAGTTATGGAAGAAAATAAAGTGAAATAAACCAATTAAATCTGCTTTTCACTCTTTACTTTTAAAATGCATCCCCTGACATGTATGCAGAGGGACAGAGGCCACAGGACTGAAGTTCGAATTTGCAAACCTGCACTTTGATCTCACCCATTTCTCTCCCGCTTTCTTCTCTTGACCTTGCCTTCCTTAGTAACCGTCAGCACAGAATGCACTGTCCTCTCCTACAGACATGGCTTTCCTTCCTCCTCTTCACTGCCCTGCTTCAACTTTTTCTGTAATAAGATCCCTTCTCTTCTCTCAATATGCTAATCATGATATATGCTTAACATGAGAAAGAAAATGCTTATTTATAATTTTTCTTCCTTTGCTTGTTTGTACTGAATTTGTGCTTTATGCAAGATTCTATTCTAAATTCTCTTCTTTTATAGATATTTTCACAGATTCTCTTCTGAATCAAACTTTGACTGTGTTTTGTTTTTGCCCCCCCTGTTCTTAGAATCGGAGAGTAGAGTCCTTGGGGCTGCCATCAGAGCCTTGGGCCATTTCTGTTTCCCTGGAAGGGACTTCAGATTCAGTGCTGAAAGGTAGGTATCTGTGACATTCCAAGACCTGTTACTACTGCATCTGCACAGAAAATGTTTGCAGCCATTAGGGATTCCTAGCAAGGTCAGGCACACTCAGTATCTTCAGTAATTTGAAAGGAACATCCATCGTCCCACTCTATAATGGCCAGTGTTTG
>NW_005371660.1:944882-956775 GCF_000412655.1 Myotis brandtii
TGGAGAACATTAGTCCCAAAATAAAATAAAGACAAAATAAAATGACACTTTAAAAAATGGTAAAATGGTAGCGGTAATAATACTAGTTAAAAATAAAAATGTAGTAGTTGAAAGGGTAAAATCAGGTGATGGGAAAAAAAAAGAAAAAAAAGAAAAAAAAATGAGAATTCAGTGTGCATTTGCTGCCTCTGAAATATAGGCACTCACTTCTAAGGATCAAAGAGCGTCCTTTAGGGGTAACTGGCAGTCACCAGCTGACAGCCAGAAAGGAAACAGGGACCTCAGTCCTGCAATTACAAGGAACTGGATTTTGCCAACAACCTGAAGGGGCCTCCTGATAAGAGGCAGCCACAACAGCTTGATCTCAGCTTTTTGGACCCAGAACAGAAAAAACAGCAGAGTCAACTCAGACTTTATATGTACAGACTGCAATATCATAAATTTGTGTTGCCTTAAATCACTACATTTGTGGTAATTTCTTGTGATAGCAATAAAAAACTAACACAGAAAAAAAAAAGAGTTTGTTTTCTACATCCTCACCAACACTTATTGTCTTTGGGTATTTTGATAATACTTGCCATCTTAATACGTGTAAGATAATATCTCATTTTATTTTGATTTGCATTTCCCTGATTATTAGTGATATTGAGCATCTTTTCATATACCTGTTGGCCATTTGTAGGTCTTCTTTGGAGAAATGTCTATTCAAGTCTTTAGTCTATTTTTAAATCATATTATTTGTTTGTTTGTTTTTTGCTATTAATTTATAGGAGTTCCTTATATATTTTGGAAATTAACCCTTATCAGAAATATGGCTTGCATATATTTTCTCCCATTCTGTAGTTTGCCTTTTCACTCTTTTATTGTTTGCTTTGATATGCTTAAGATATTTAGTTTGATATTATCTCACTTGTCTAATTTTGTTTAAGATGTCCAGATGATTCACAGATTCAATTTAATCTCTATCAAAATTTCAATAACATTTCTTACAGAAATATTTTAAAAATTATAAAATTCATATGGAACCACAAAAAAATTCCAAAAGACAAAAATAATCTTGAAAAAGAAAAACAAAACAGGCATCACATGCCTGATTTTCAAAATATATGACAAAACTATCTTGTATAATAAAAGGCTAATATGCAAATTGTCCCCTCGGGAATTCAACTGCTCTCTATGATGTGTGCTGACCGCCAGGAACGGCGCAGAACAAAGGAAGGCTCCGACCGGCCCTATTCGCCGGCCAGGCCTAGGGACCCTACCCATGCACAAATTTCGTGTATGAGGCCTCTAGTCTATATATATAAAAGGCTAAGTGACCAACCATACATCTGTCCAATCATCCAACCGACTGGCTGGTACATATGATGCGCACTGGCAATTTAAAAATAAACATTGACTCTCATGCATGCGCGATACATATAAAGCTCTTGCTGCTGCCAATTGCGTGTAATGCCAGAATGTATCTGAAGACCAACTATTGGCACTTTGTTGTTGATATATCATGTTGTTGTTGTTTATTTATTAATCAATTTATATGTTATTTTCAGATATATTTTACTAATTTTATTTCATCTCTGACACTTCTATTATGGAGAAAGGATGAATAGCAATATTAAAATATTTTGTATTTTTATTTTATAATACTATATATACTATTTTGATATGTAATTTTTGGCAGTAACATAATTACCGCACGAATCTTTCTTCTAATTAACTTCCTTTCAATGTGCAGGAATCCATGCACCAGGCCACTAGTATTAGATAAAATAGTATGGTACTTGCATAAAGGCAGACTTTATAGACCAAAGGAACACAATAGAGATTCCAAAAATAAGTCCATGTGCATATGGTCAACTGTAATTCAACAAGGGAGCCAAGGATACACAATGGGGAGAGGATGGTCTCATCAACAAATGGTGTTGGGGAAACTGGATATCCACAAGCTAAACAATAAAGTTGGACCATTGTTTTACACCATACAGAGAAAAAATCAAGGAAAAACAGATTAAAGTCTTAAATATAAGACCTGAAACTTTAAACTCCTAGAAGAAAACAGATAAAAAGCTTGTTGATGTTGGTCTTGGCAATGATTTCATAGATATGGCATCTAAGCACAGGCAACACAAGCAAAATTAGAGAATGTATTGATAACTTTGTAAAAAAATTAGTTTATTAGAATTCTTATGCATAAACCAGTTAAGATATTTTTATTGGTTTGGGTTTTTCTCAAACTTGTGATGTTTTTTTCCAAACTTGTAAATGACTCACCTACCAGTACAAACATCAGCCTATCTACAAAATTTCTGGTTTCCAAGAAAAAGTCATTATTTTATAGTTATTTCTTGCTCTACTCAGGCTATGAGTCTAAGCTCATGTATATGGCTCCTGTAAAGTATGTGAAATGCTAAAATGTATAGGAATAAGCCCATTATAGAAGTGCTACATCTTGCCTCTCCTGCTAATTGCATTTGATTTGGCCTAAATTATTTCTAGTGTCTGAAATATAACACCTGCCTCTCCTGAGGATATTGTATTTTCATTCTTTGTTACTTGTCTCTATAAAAGGAAATACAAAATTGTTTTGATAAAGTTTCCAAGAAAATGAATTCTCATTCAACGTAGTTTTTAATAAATTAATCTCAGGAATTTTTTTTTAAATCAGTGTATTATTTAGCTTATAGTTTTTGTGCTAAGCTGTACCTCATCAATTCCAGAAAACAGGACTAGCCACAGATATAGCCCTTTTTGAAAATTTTTCTTGAGGAGGCAATCGACATAGCTGATTAGATATTTCATAGTCAAAACTCTTGTTTAAATCTTGTTTCATTCTGTTGTTTTCTTATTGGAGCTATAAATTTGACTGCTCTCTCTTTTCAAGTTGCCTTTCAACTATTTTGGCCTGTAAATTTCCTACTCTATTTACTTACTTATTAAAAAATCAAAGCTTTTTAGCCTGTGGACAAAAATGATTTTCTCCCAAACTTGTATAGTTACTCTCTTCATTGCCCTGCCCACTTTCTCTTTGCATAACACATTTTTAAAGACCCAGATGTTGCTGCTCATTTTATGAGAATCGCCTCATAGACTTTCCATCTTCTCTATACTTCCACTCATACAATCAATATTTTACTCACGTTGGTGAAACTAGTACCCACATTGCTGACTCATATTTGTTCTTCTTGGTGATTTCTTTGCCCAAGCAATTAAATCTGAAACTCTTTGGGTTTAAAATCTCAAGGAAAGAGGACAGCCCAAAATGTACCTTGTACAAATTTGCAGAAAAAAACCCACATTATTAAGAAAGTAAGGTAATTAAGCAAAGCTATCCCAGGTTGGCTAATGTGAAAATGAAATATTCAAAACTGCATTATGAGTTAATTTTAAACTGTCTGCTTTGATGATGTCAGTCTGTCCATTCTTCAGTGCCATTTAGCTGTTGCTGGCATTTTGGTCTGGAATACATCAGCTATAACAGCAATTCTGATCTTAACACAGCAGCATAAAAATATCAATTTTCAGCTTTTTTCATGTTCTATATCAGTTGCTGTCACCTGACTACTGAAACTCACCTACGCCTATCCTCTACTCCATACATTCCCCATATTCTATGCTCCATCCACACTTCAAACGATACACACATGCTATACCTTGCCCTCACTCCATATCTGTCATTGTACTTTCATGCTTCTGTAATAGAATATCATAGACTGGAGGGCTTATCAGTGAAGACATTTATTTCCCACAGCTCTGGAGCCTGCAAAACCCAATATGAAGGCTCCAGCAAATTCTGTGTCTGGGGAGGGTCCACTTCCTAGTTCATAGACACTTCTCACTATTGGTCACATGGCTGAAGGGATAAGCAAGTTCTCTGGGGTCTCTCTTATAAGGGTGTTTATTTGCATTCATGAGGGCTCTGCCCTGATGACCTAATCACTTCCCAAAGGCCCCACTTCCAAAGACCATGACATTGGAGATAAGGTTCCAACACAACCTTTCAGTCCATAGCAATGCCTTACCTATACTCTATAACTTACCCGTATCTAGTATCTCATTTATCCATATCCTTAGTCATACTCCATACTGGGCCTATACTCTATACTCTACCCACACTCACTTACCCATACTCAGGCTCTTCTTCATACTCCATGCCTTGTATTCTTTTTTTAAAAAATATTGTGGTAAGATACACAGAACATAAAGCTATCTTAACCATTTTTACATGTATAGTTCAGTTACCTATATTTTTTACCTTACCCATACTTCATGTCTTACTTATATTTCATACCTTACTTATACTTCATACCTACTCATATTCTATACCTTATTTATACTCCATACTTCACAGTATTTTATACATTAACCATATGCAGTAGCTTAGTCATACTGCATGCCTTACTCATATTCCATACCTTATTTTGTACTGTACCTTACTCAGACTCCATACTTTACTCCTGATACTTACCTCCCCAGATCCTTCATTATTTTTCTTTTAGTTAGCCTAAGGATCTGATCACCGACTAGCTTAGAGTTTTATTATGATTATGTAGAATAAATGAAGCATGAAACTGTTTGCTTTTTTATTCTATTAACACCAACTCACACGAAGCGTGGTGACTCACCTGGATCAGTATTGTCATCATTCTTCTCCTTGGGAGATTCTCGGGAAAGTATGAGGAACTTGCTGAGGTTGTCTTCTATGCACACTGTGTGTGTGTGTGTGTGTGTGTGTGTGTGTGTGTGTGTGTGTGATGTAGGGAAAACATCTTGTGCTGTTTTCTGTGTTTAGAGAGCCCACATACGTTCTATTTCATTTGATTGAAAGTATCTTTTAAAACCATCATGAAATAGTTCTACTTAACTTCGGGAAAAATGGAACCCAATCCATTTGGGATGGATTATGTAACTTATTCTGAGTATTTCCTGGAGAAAAACAAAATAACAACAACAAAACTATACCTATAGATCTAGTGTAAATCTTTTATTCTGCAACTTAACTTCATGTTCTTTTGTCTCAGTAGACCTTCCTCAGTAAAAAAGAGATTATTTCTTAAAAAGCAGATTTACATACACAAAAACTATTATTTAAGGGCCTTCCATATCCTTTGATAATTATAAATCCTAGTTGTAGGGAAAAGATGTTCTTAATATTTAAAAAAATAAAGTGTAAACATTAATGATATAGTTTGATATGAATATGTAATAGTTTGCTAGTTTAGCTAGAGGTGAGAGAGATGGCATGGCAGAGAACTTGAGCTGAAAAGGTGTTTTAGAAACCATATGCCCTGCAGAAACACTCAGGTAGCAATCCCTGGTTAAGTCATGTAATCAATTTCAGTTTTGCACAAGCCCAACACCCCATCTCGTGGAAGTTCCCGCAGCCAGTACGTTGTTTATACCAGCTTGGTCAGGGAGCCTGGCAGTGGCATTGGTATATTTTACAATTATCATTCCAGAGATATGATGAACCCTGGAGTAATGTACTGTACTTGGCAGCAACTGCCTCAGCTTTTGCGCACATATGCTTCAAATCTGAGAATATCATAGATATATATGGGAATCTTTGTAGAGATCTCTGAGGCAAGCTGGTATTTAACACAAAAGCAAACCCATTTGGAGCTAAAGCACTTTCCATTAGGCAGTTTGGCGGCTGTTCTACGAGGCAGACTCACTGTGCTCCACGGACACATTTCGATTAAATGCTGCTTTGTATTACTCCAAAGATGGGAACAATAAGGACGTTTGTCAAAGGAAAAACTGCAGCAAACAATTTCATGTTGAACATCTGTACTCTGCAGTTCATTGTTTGCAAGAGTTTATGGACCATAATTTTGATGCATATAGGTTTTAAAGAGTATAAACTGCATTTATCTTGGGCGCCTATCATTTATTTTAGTCTTGGCTTATTTACTTCCATTTTTTTCTGGGCATTTTATTTATTTTGGTACTCTGACGAGATGAAGGAAAGATGTTTCCAAAAAAGGAAGTTTAGTCAGCTTTGCAAAATTGATGAGGAAAGACAATGTTTTCATCAAAAGGACTGAGCAATTGAATTGAAATATGTAACACTAAGCATATTATATCTTTATGATACCTTTCAGCCTTAAAAGATCTCCAACCAATTTAAAACTTTAAGACCACTCTCCTATCTCATTGTCCATCGTACCAATCACAGTGACTTTTCCATAGTGACTTTTAGTAGCAGCTGTTAATTAACAAAGTAATTTGAAGATAGTGGAGTCAGAAGACTAATTAATGGCATTGTGAACGTGAGCCTGCCTGGAGTTGTCTTCTTTCACTTTATAGATGGATGACCCATTTTTAGAA
The DNA here is from genome assembly GCF_000412655.1 of Myotis brandtii. Classification (NCBI taxonomy): domain Eukaryota; kingdom Metazoa; phylum Chordata; class Mammalia; order Chiroptera; family Vespertilionidae; genus Myotis; species Myotis brandtii. The sequence goes on from NW_005371660.1 coordinate 951,210, forward strand.
GATGTGAGCTGTCTTTTCTGTATTTTATTCAGGGAAACCATGGTCCAGGCAATTCAAGTTAGTAAATCTTTATCAGTCATGATTTGAAGCATTGCTGAAGTCTTGATCAATTGGCCTAACTTTGTCCTCACATAAAATATAGAACCTTTGAATAGAAGAGAGGCAGGGCCAAAAAACTGACCATCTAGGAAGACAATGGTATTTCTTTCTTGAGAGACATTTAATAATAAATTAGTGGAGATACAGCAGTGGTTAAGAATGCTAACTTTGAAATTAGGCAAATTTGGGCTATAACCCCAGTACTAAGTAATTTAACATCTTATGAGCCTATTTCCTATTGCCTAAATGATATAGATATTAAAATATTTTATACGTTTTTATGAAGCTTATTTATAATGTACATATAATGTATTTATAATGTATAGAAAGCACAGTGTCTGGTTAAGCTTTCAATACATGTTAACTGTTATTAGTGGATTATTTGGTTCTAAGACTTGTCTAAGACTTAATCTGATCCTGATGGATTTAGTAGCCTCTTTAATTAAAAAAATAAGTTTCCTTTATTGTCCAATTGCCTCTCTATAGAGAAGACTCAACTGAATTACTCTTGACTAGGTAACTAACATTTACTTTTTGTTTTTGTGTTCATTTGTAGGGTGTACTCAGGCAGAAACTCGAATGAATTACTCTTGAATAGGTAACTAACATTTCCTTTTTTGTGTGTTCATTTGTAGGGTGTACTCAGGCAGAAACTCGAGATGGTTATGTGAGCTTCTCCAACTTGGCAATTTTGATTTCTGGGTCAAATTGGCACTTTCTTTTTACTGTCATTTCCCCTCCAGGTAATTTCAGCACTGCATGTTTTATTATCTGTTTGTTTTATTTAAAAAATAGCCCCTTTTCCTTTGTCATTGGAATAGCTCTTATCATGAATAAGGGGTCATCTAAGTTTAGAGAAAAACATCAATTGATTATATTATTAAGGTGTGAGAAGCAAGAGCACATGTAGAAATTAAGTCTCAGGAGAATCCTGGTAAGCAAGAATCCAAATGTCCATTTTCCTCTAGTTGTTAAAATTTTCTTTGAATTTTCTACTTTATAAAAATATATATATGTGACATTTGATAGCATTGGGTTGGATACTAATTAGAAATTTTAATTTACAGAAAAAAAGAGTCCTGGGATACAGATTATTATGAATTCTCTCATTTCTTCCCTCACCCACTGCCCCCCCCCCCAAATGGCAACTATACCCATTTAAAATCCTGTTTTTTTTTTAGAAATATAGATATAAAGCGTGTGTTACTTGCTTATATGCTTCAGTCCTTCTTGAAAAAACATTAAAAAGAAATTTCCCTTCTGAAGTATTCTTTTTTTAAAAATTTCTTTATTGGTTAAGGTATTACAAATGTGTCCTCATCCCCCCATTACCTTCTGAAGTATTCTTGACAATTTTTTATTTGTTAGAAGGTAATGCTATCCAACAAGTTTATAGTAGGTAAGATGTTAATTAAACTTCAAAGCCAGAGGAGCCTATGTAAAATACCTCTCTCTCATTCCCATGAAGGGTAGAGCTGAGAGTCCAATTTCTGCCATCCTCTTTTTAAAGGGTTGAATTCTGATAGAAACACAGAGCTTCCCACTTAAAAAAATAATTTAAATATCGCATGCATTATTTGACTTACCAGAAAATCCACCTAAAAGAATTTGTAAAATACTAACATCGCATTTGAACTGCAAGGTAGAAATTTACAATCAATTATTAATTTTGGTCAGGGAAGTTAGTCTGATTCCTGAAACATACAACTGTAGAAAGCAGTTCATGTACAGGTGTGATAATGCAAAGTTTTGTAAAATGCATTAGAGCAGTCATTATTTCATTGGGACCTCTTAGATATTGGAAATGGCAAAGGAAATAAAATGTGTTGATGTGAGGTATCTTAAGCCCAACAACAAATATTTAATTAAATCCAGACATTAGTCTTCCATCATGAAACATTCAAACTGTCATAGTAAACTTTTCAATACGTTAAAAATGTGGCTTTCATAAAAATATGTAAAGAGCACTTGTCAACAGTTATTGAACTCATAATGAGGGATCCAGGAGGACAGCAAAGCTGTTAAATTACATGTGAGGGATGTAGATCAACCAAGAAGGAGCTGCTGACATAAGTTTGTTAAATTGGATACAGGACAATAAAACTATAGCCTTTGAAGTTAGATGTCTACAGATATCCTGTGCATCTTTACTGGACAAAAATCATTTGCAGCTTACCAATCTTGTATTAATTAAGCCTGATCCTCAATTAAATATAAAGTAAAAAAATAGTATGTTCCAGAGAATTTGATAAATCTTGGAAGGGCCTATTTGAAAATGCTTCAAAATGACATTGATAAGATCTGAAATCAGGTTTTCCCTTAATTCCAAGTTTTGGACCATTTTCTTCACAAAGAGAATATCTTCTGTGATCAAGTAAACAATTATTATTAATTGTTTTAGGCAGATATTCTTTTAATATCTATGATGGTGTCCTAATTTAAGTAGAGGTTCATGGGGAAACATGTGCAAGGTCCTTGACCATGGGATTCCCAAGGATATATTTTGAAGGATATTTTGTCCTGGAGACTTTTGTCTTTTAATTTCCTTGGTGGTTAACTAAGCCTGAACATTTTATGAGGGTCATTTTAAGGAATAAGTTATAAAACCAAGTGTAAAATGTGGTCCAACTTCTCAGTAACACTTTGATTTTGAGTTGAGCTTGGTGTTCACTTTGACTAGGTCACTAGTTTACCTTAGGTTCCACCTATAACTTGTAAAGTAGACTGCTGAGGGATTACAGTTTTTCTTTAGCCATTTTCCTTAAATCATAATTCATAATTTTCAATATCAAGTCTGTGAGGTGGGGCTCTGTCAGAATTAGATTACAAACATTTAAATTAGCCTGGCCGGCGTGGCTCAGTGATTGAGCATAGACCTATGAACCAGGAGGTCACAGTTTAATTCCTGGTCAGGGCACAGGCCCGAGTTGCAGACTCGATCCCCAGTCAGGGGCGTGCAGGAGGCACCCAATTAGTGATTCTCTCTCATCATTGATGTTTCTATCTCTCTCTCCCTCTCCCTTTCTCTCTGGAATCATTAAAAATATATTTTTTAAAAAGTTTAAATTAGAAGAGAGTAGATGGAAGATAAAAAGAAAGCATTAAAAGGCCTGCATTTCTGTGAATCCTTATTGTCTTCATGTTTCATGTGTTTAAGTTTTATTCCCATTCCTTCTCCTTTGGCAACCATCAGCTTGTTCTCTATACTATAGATATGCTTCTGTTTTGTTTATTTATTTGTTTTGTGTTTTTAGATTCCACATACAAGTGAAATCAGAAGGTATTTGCCTTTCCCTGTCTGACTTACATCACATAGCATAATATTCAATAGGTTCATCCATGTTGTCGCAAATGGCAGGATTTCATTCTTTTTTATTGCTGAATAATATTCCATTAGAATATTATTTCAAATCTTCTTTCTCAATTCATTCATTGAAGGCCAACTAGATTGCTTCCTTATCTTGGCTATTGTCAATAATGCCACAGTGAACATAGGGGATATATATTTCTTGGGATAAATACCCAGGGATGGAATTGCTGGATCATATGGCAGTTTATCTTTTAATTTTTTGAGGAATTTTCATACTGTTTTCCATAGTGGCTTCACTGGTTTGCATTCCCACCAACAGTGTACAAGGATTTCCTTTCTCCGCATCCTTTCCAGCACATCTTATTTGTTGATTTATTGATGATAGCCATTCTAACAGGTGGAAGGTGATATCTCATTGTGGTTTTAATTTGACATCATATTGATTAAGAGTGAAGATACTGAGAGTAACTCCTTGTTTCCCACTATATCAATTTCTAACACTAGAATCATTTGGGAAAGCAGCTCTTATTCCCATATTGATAGGGCAATCAGTACCAGGCAGTTTTGAGAACCATGGCTCTGGATTTCCTAACCATTTCTTGGAGCCATGAAGTTCTTAGGGGATCCCCAAGGGCTTCTGTGCTGGGAAGAGAGTGAGGGAACCAAGGATGCTTTCCGCCATCAGTCCAGAAAAACGATTGCAGTTGCCATTTCCGTGCCTGAAGTACTTTTGCTCCAGAAATTCACATGGCTTATCATCATTTCACTCAGGTTTCTTCCTGCTGACACCTCCTCAAAGAGGCTTTTCTGTACCATGTGCTCTACAGCACCATCCCCAACCCTGCTCCCACCTCCAGTCATTCTGTCTTCCAACCTCACTTTAGTCCTTGTGGCACCTACCACTACCTCTCATCAGAGTATCCCTGGATTTGCTTGTTTGTCTACTGTCTATGCTCTGTGCTGCATTAGAATGTAAGTTCCAAAAGACACAGGAATCCTAATGAATTGTGTTATATTCTCAGGGTGTAGTGAAACATCGCACCTCATAGGCACAAATATTTATGAACAAGTAAGTATATTGAGATTATGTCTAAGATTGCATTTTAAAAAAATGTTCTGCTGCTAAAAATATTTGAAAACTGGCGGTCTGCAATCTTAGACCCAGCTTACTGCTCTAGGCATATAAACAAGTCTCCCTGACTTCAGGCCCTCAGAATTTTCCCTTCTATAAACTTCATTGCCTTCAGAATACAGTTAAGGGCCTTTTTGACTGACATTTAATGCTCAGAAAATTTTGTCTCAAATTCCTTTGAGCATTAATTCCCAGTATTTTCCGGCATTAATTTCTTAAATATCAATTGATCTTTTCTTCGTTCTGTCTTCATTTGCTCAACCTTCCAAGTCCCACTTAGATACTCTCTCCTCTGGTATGCTTCTTCTGATCATATCAATGCCATATATCCTTCCAAAGCAATTCATTTGCATTATTCTGGTGGCATGTGTCACATTCTGTCTTTTTATTACAAACATTTGTATGTATATCTAATTTCATTTACTAGCTTGTAAATACTTTAAGAATGAGAACAATAACTTATCCACTGAGCAAAGATAATAATCACTGAGCAATCATTGGAAAATGGATAAAAGAATGAGGAATTTTGTTTTTACTTCTGCAAATCCCTAGTAAAACCTATCCCCCATATCCGGGGTGGATTTATTTTATTCAGATGCCCATAAAAAGAAACGAATTGATAAGAAACAAGCCAAGTTTGTCTTCAGTAGAACCATATCTAGCTAATTTGGTTATGGTAGCTTTGGGACTGAGTCAGCCAGGAGTCAAGAGACTAAAGATCTGACCGTGGCTGTCAATCAAATTGTCAGGTTCAACCCAAGAAAAGCACAGCAAAGAAAAACATGGTGTTTCCCTGACTAGAGAAAATAAAAACTATTATTGTCTGAGTGATTCAGATGAAAGCAGAGATTTTGGATTGATTTGTTTGTTTTGAATAAACTACTTTAATGCCAACTATAACTAACTCGTGTTCTTAGGCAAGGTTTTCTTGTTTTGCTTTTTTTTTTAAATACATATTTTATTGATTTTTTACAGAGAGGAAGGGAGAGGGATAGAGAGTCAGAAACATCGATGAGAGAGAAACA
>NW_005371660.1:957186-971289 GCF_000412655.1 Myotis brandtii
TAATTTATGTCACCTTATTGATAAGGTAGAGTATAATCATGAATTTAAATCCAATCCTGCTCTGATCCTTGATTTTTTATGCTGTTCCATCTACCATTATTTTCCTAGTTAGATTAAAATAGTTTACTTAATAATGATTTCTCTTTGTTCCTCTTTCTCTTTCTCTTTCTATTCCTCTTTCTCTTTCTCTTCCTCTTTCTCTTTCTCTTTCTCTTTCTCTTTCTCTTTCTCTTTCTCTTTCTCTTTCTCTTTCTCTTTCTCTTTCTCTTTCTCTTTCTCTTTCTCTTTCTCTTTCTCTTTCTCTTTCTCTTTCTCTTTCTCTTTCTCTTTCTCTTTCTCTTTCTCTTTCTCTTTCTCTTTCTCTTTCTCTTTCTCTTTCTCTTTCTCTTTCTCTTTCTCTTTCTCTTTCTCTTTCTCTTTCTCTTTCTCTTTCTCTTTCTCTTTCTCTTTCTCTTTCTCTTTCTCTTTCTCTTTCTCTTTCTCTTCCTCTTCCTCTTCCTCTTCCTCTTCCTCTTCTCCTTCCTTCCTTCCTTCCTTCCATCCTTCCTTTCTTCTCCTCCTCCTTTTCCTCCTTTTTTTTCTCTCTCTCTTCCTTCATTTCTCCTTCCTTCTTCTTCTTTTTCTTTTTCTCTTTTTGGCTTAGTATTTCATCATCTGGATAAATCACAGTTGATTTTTTTCATCCCCCTGTTGAAGAACATTTGGGTTGTTTCTGAGTTTGGGTGATTATGAATAGAGGTGTTATAAATGTTTGTGTACATATTTTTATGTGTATAGACAAGGCGTTTTTTTTTTAGATTCTTTTATGCTTTGTTTCAAAATAATAAGGGAGTAAGCAGTCAAAATGTTCAGTCTATTACACGTTTGTGATGAATTCTTAGAAAGATTCACTCCGTAGAGTTACCCATTTTGTTCCATCTTTCATAGCCAAGTGGCTCAGCTACCACGCTCTACCCCCACTTTTCCAGATAACAAAATTTGCAGTTCTCTTGACATTTGAAGTTCTCTTGACCCTGTAGTAAGAGTCTTGGTGCCATGTCTTTTTGCTACATGCCATATTTTAAGTAGGATACATATGTCACAGCAAGTAGTTTCACACATTCTAGAACTCAGAGCATTTCTATTTTAATTAATGGAACATAAGAATGAAACTGAAATTTTGCATTGGTGGAGAAGGTAAGACAGAATAAAAGGGAAGAATTGGAAGAATTCCTCATCAATGTTCGACAAATTAGAGAGAACAATTGTGCATTATCATTGGAATTGGAATCCTGTAGTTCTTTAGCAATACAAATCTTGAATTAATTTTAGGTTCATTTATTTAGTCATTTAATTCAATAAATATTTATTAAACCTACTAAGTGTTGTAAACATATTTTCCCACAATGTTGTATTAGCACAGTTATTATTGAGACTTTTTTTTTTTTACAGGAACCAATTTTACAACTCGATCCAGGCCATTCGCCATCTTACCTGTGACTAGGTCAGAGAAGTCGACCATCATCTTGTCTGCCTCCCTGTGCTCAGTGGTCTCGTGGCTGGCTCTGTGCTGTCTGGTGTGCTGTTGGTTTAAGAAAAGCAAAAGCAGAAGTATGTAGTTTTTTTTTGAATGAAAATATTGGAGGAAAAATGCCATTATGTATAACATATTAACCTTTCTTTTACTTCCCCAAAGAAAAACATGTATGAACTTTTGCAACATATTAAGCTACATGTAGCTAATTTATTTAATTCATACAGTAAAGATAAGAATTGCCTAATCTTAAATAATAATAGCAATACTAATAAAAGTTCAAATTTATTGAGCACTCGCTATAGACCAGTCTCTAAGTACTTTAGATACATGAATTTATCTAATATTCATAACAGCCCTATAAAATAGGTACCAAATACTATGTCTATATTATGGAGGTGGAGAATGAGGCTCAGAAAGGCTAAGTTACTTACCCCACAGTCCACAGTCAGGAAGAAGCCAGGCAGTTTGGTTCCAGATCTTATTCTCTGAAACTCTATGCTCCACTGCCCAGGGAACCCTCCAAAAGGTGAGCTCAAAGTCTTCAAAGGGGAATGCCCTCTTCTTCTTCAAAAGAGGGAAGAGAGTGCTTAGTGTTTTATTTTTGTTTTCTCTAGGAGCATAGAAATTATGCTCTTAGACATTTTCCCATAAGCAACTCTCTCTCTCTCTCTCGCTAAAGACATGGAAAAATCACTGAGGAAAAGAAGTTCTGTAAAAAAGGCTTCTTTCTGTCTTCTATTTTGTTCTTAGAGTGTGGGAGAAAGAAAAGCAAATCCCTTACTCTACCCACCTTAAACTCCCAGCAAATGAGTGGATGAAACACTTGTGATAATAGGAGGTATTAGGAAACCAAAGGGATATGAGTGAATATATAGAGAGGTAAAATGAGGAGAGGCAAAGAGAGAAAGTCAAAATAAAGGGAGGAGAATGGAAGAAGCATGGTGACACAACTGGAAGAGTCACTATTTCGAACCAGCTTCAGCCTGACATTTCTACCTCTCTCCTTGTCATGATGGGTCTGGGCAAACTACAAGGAAACTTCAGGATTCCTGGTCTTTCTTCGGAAGAACAAGATCTCCTCACCCTGCGTAGGTGCCAGTGATATTTTGAACCCCAAGTTTTGGTCTTTGTTTTCAAATCTAAAGTTCATTGTGTTTGTGTGTGTTGCTTTCCTGTTTGAAAGCAAAGACCTTTCATAATTTTCAATCTCATGTGACTCTGTGAAGTAATTTAATTCTCATCCTCCCTTTTATAGCTAAACCTACCAGCCTTGGAGGGACCTACACTAAGCTCTGTTCACCCCATTTCTTCTCTTTTGTTCCCCTAGGTCTACAGGAAGCTTCTTTCTACAGTTACTAACCTATCAATTACCCAGTATCCTCTTTTTGTTCTTTGATCTTTTCAATATCTATGGGCATATTTCTCTGTATTAAATTCTCTTATTGTTCTGTGTGAACATAGACTCCTAAATTTATATTTAAAAATTTAAAGTGATCAGGAGAAACTTTATGCGGGGCAGGGGGGATGTATGCAGTAATCAGCTCTTTATATATTTTCCTATACTTTTCAAATGGCTAAAATTAACATTTCAGAATAAAGAAAATTGTTCTCCCTGAATGTTTCTTTGCAACTTCTTGTTAATCTATAATTATTTCAAAATAAAAGGTTAAAAAATATTAGTAACATTCTATGCCAGCTCGGTCCAATAAAAATAAAACATGAGTCACAAATGTGAGGCACATAATGTAATTTTCTAGAAGCCACTTAACCCAATATATCAAAATTTATTTCAACATGTAATGAATATGAAAATGTTATATATTTTACTTTTGTTTTCAAAATTAGGTGTATGTTGTACATTTACAGCACATCTCAATGCGAACTAGTCACATTTCAGGTATTCAGTAGTTGGCAGTCAGGGTTGGGATTTTGTTTCTTTATTTCTCTGGATTTATTCTATGCATTCTATTGCATTTATTTCACAATCATTTGGGGGGGCATCCAAGGAAATATCTTAACACTTAGGGCCCATTTAAAAATAAAAATGTTATTTTATTCTGAAAACAACAACAACAACAATAAACACACACTTCCTTTTCTCATTAATTTAGAAATAAAGAGTGAAGATATTTCTGCATCCCAGACTAATGATCAAAAGAATCATGTCCATGTCTCATCTAAATGCCAAGGATCAGAGGTAGAGACTAAAAAAGAAGACCCCATCATGGGAGAAGGTAAGCTTGGACAATGGGATGATCCCCACCAGAGACACAAAGTGTGGATGACCCATAGCCTTCCTCTCCCCCTGGCTGTCAGTTTCTGAATGAACTTAGCATATAGCCCTTTCTTTCAGTCTTTGTTACTTCTCAAGGAAATTATACCCTAGCATAGGAATCTGCAAGGATAGCTGATCGCTCATCTATTAACCAGTTATTAAATTTGATATTTATATTTTCTTACTTAGTAGAAGATTATTGGCTTACCATTTGAATTTGTTACACAGAGAAAGGGAAAACCAGAGTTGAGGCATATAATCTTTCCCTTAGCTATTGCAAAGCTGCCAGTTTGGCAAACAGTATTGAATTTGGGGCAGAAGAGAGTGTAGCTGCCAAATACCAACTATGCAAATTAGATTGAATATAGAACCCTCAAGAAATGAGTTAGCTTTGTCAAGTTCTGCTCTGTTGCTTGGTTGTTCTTTTAGCAAAATGGATTATCTGCTTACGTTGTGCACTACACCAAATGACTGCTTGTTATATTGTTAAATTGCCGTTCGATTGGTGCCAAGCAGACAAGAGATAGGTATTTGCCTCAAACCAATGTTTTGCCCTTGTCCTTCTAAGGGTAAAGAAAAGAGAAAGATAGTGGACATGTCACAAAATCCATTTGCCAATAGATGTGGTGTATGAAAAATATTCACATAATTTCCATGGATCTAAAACACTTTGAAACATATGCTCTAAAGAGAATATTTCTATTTTTTCTAAGTAATAGCCAATTATCATGTTTTCTGCTTAAAAAGGAATATGAATCTTAATGGTTCTGAGTGCATGCTTAACCAAAAAATAGTAGTCCAATGTTGTTCTGCCTCAATCTAACTAGTTCAATGAATTCTGGTGTGTGTGTCTGTGTGTGTGTGTGTGTGTGTGTGTGTGTGTGTGTGTGTATCAATTTGTTGGCCTGTTTGTAGTTTTTCCCATGGAGAAAATGAGGTTATTTTAATTTTTTAACAAATTAGTCAGTTATACTTCAGCTCCTGGACCTGCCCCAAAAGGTGGAGGGGGAGGTTCAGGGAGTGGGGGGTGAGAAGAATGGAGAGAGAGAGAAGGGGAATTCTTTCTAGATTCCATCTAATACTGCTTTAACTTTGGCTTCTGGAAGTCTGTATTATTGCATGCAAATTCAGGACCGGTATTTCAAAACGATCATCTGAACTCAGCTCTGTGAATGAAGGATAGGGTATTTAGCTCTATTCTTCAGGGAATGGCAACAGTGATGCTAATCTCTCCCCTAATCTAATATGGCCATCTCTACATGAATCTCAGTTGCCCTGCTGAAATTAACTACATTAGACAGTCCACAATGCCTGGGTGTTTTATTAGGGAACATTTTTTATGTGGTGGCTTATTAATAAATTATCTGGAATGAGACAAGGGACAGGGCTCCTGTGGAAGGGTTTAGATGGAAGAGATGGGAGTGTCGGAGAGGCCATTTTATTAAGGCATCCGAGTTAAAAATAGAAAGATGTGTTGTATGAATCCTCCTCTGGGGATCATAGCATATTTTTTCCTTGTCTTTTAAGGTTTGTCCAAATCTAAAAAGCTTTGTTTCCAAGGCAAGTAATGAGGCATCTCCTGCTTTTCTTTGAAAATTATTACCAGCTACATAACACCTAATTATCACTAGCTTTAAATAAATTTGGTGTTATTTCATTATTTCCATAGCACTTTAGTGTCCCTGTTCCCTCTGTGTTTTTAAACTTTCAGCATTTGCTAATAAAGTAATTGGCTATCTCTCTCATAAGCCCTTTGCATTCACTAAGCATTGCCATAGCTCTAAAATTATTTAGCGGATGGAATTATTTCTGCTAATTATTTCCAGTAGATTTCGACTGTAAACTCACCATGTTATGGCTTTTACCAAGAATTGTATGGATGCAATCTGCGGGGAGCTAGAGAGCTGCCATGGGGAAAGAAGGGAGTGAAGCATATATCCCTCATATTTCACTGTTACCCACCAGGTTTTGGACATTACAGAGCCATCTGAGCCGGCTTTTAAAATTCACATTTGCTCTTGTCACTCTGCTACTCAGGAGAGTTAATGAGTTTCCACTGTTGATTTGAGAGGCAGGAGAATGTGACAATTCAGGACATGAAACTCAGGAGTCAGATGAACGGGGTTTCATCCTGACTCTCTTGTTGACTTACTTTGTGGCCTCAAACAAGTCAGCTGGCCTCTCTGTGCCCTTCAGTTTTCTCATCTGTAAAGCTGGTACAATACTGCCTACCTTTAGGGTGGTTGTGCCGATGAAGTGAGTCAAAATCAGTAATGAATGCAGAAAAAGCTTGGTATATAGTATAGGTGTTATTTATTGTTGTTTTAAACTGTTATTTAAGACAGAAAGCCCTTCAAGACCTGACTCTGTCCTGCCTTCCGAATCTTAGTTTGGATTTCACCTTCCTGCCCCTGCTTATACCAGTACTCACCACGCTAGCTCACTCATCCAGGGACTTGTGTAACACCTTCCCACCCACTTGCTTGCACAATTGCTTCCAATTGGATGGCTTGTCTTCACCTGTTAAAATCTACTCAAGCTTTTATGCACCACCTGAAGTGCCTCCTTATTTTTAAAAGTCTTCCCCAATCCTTTTCACCTCACTGAAAATGAGTATTTTCTCTGTGGGTTCCAAGCATTCTAAAGGTGTGCCTCCACAGTAGTACTTACGATTTTTGGAGTTCATTGCACATAGATGGCTCTCTGTTCCCCCGGGTCAGTAGTTCTCAACGAGGGGCAATTTTGTTCCCCCAGTAGGGTGGCAAACGCATTCTGGTTTTCAGAACTTTCTTAGTTTTAACCTTCAAAGTTTTGTGTTCCAAGAACTCCCTCAGTCCCAGACAAATTAGGACAGTTGGTCATTCTACCTTCAGAGGACATTTGCAATGTCTGAAGACATTTTTGTGTCACAGCTTGGGGGAAGGGGATACTGTTGACATCTAGTGAGATCAGGGATACTGTAAACATCGTACAATGCACAGGACCACCTACACAATAAAGATCACTTGACTTAAAATTGTCAATAACGCCAAGATTGAGAAACGCTGGCAAAAGCTATTACTCATCTTTGTAACATTTAAATGAGAGACTTCTGGAATGACTTAGTGGAGGCAATTAGATTTTATCAACCAATAAATATATAAGTATTTATCTACCTCCTGATATTTATTTAGTACCTTATAATGTCCTCTCCATGCAGTTACAAAGCTGTGATATCAGGTCCTTGGTCCTTTATAAGCTTCAAATATTATTGGGACACAAGCATAATATTTTAGGGAAAATGAAAGAAGAATTCCGAGCAAAAATGATTAAGTACAATGCAATCACATCAACAAGGTGTATTTGAAGAATTTAAAGGAAAGAGAAAATACCAAAAGAGAGAAAAAATATCATTATTCTATGTTACATGTTTAGTTCCTCTAGCTCCTAAATCACACCACACTGTTTCATCTCATTTGCTAAGGGTTGTGTGGTTTGCACAAACCCAGGTTTACAGAAATGCCAGGATGGGTGTCAGCTTTGCTTTGTCAATGTTCAATTTTTGTTCACTCCTTCTCAACTGTTCCCTATTCTCCTAATTTGGTGAAGGGCCCCCAAATCTCCTACACCTTAGAATTAATGTTAACCTTTACCACTGCATGCCTTTATTTGTCAAGTTTTATCAATTCCACCTTTGCCATGTCTGCTTTTTGTCTTCTGCTCTAGTTCATGGGTATATCTTTAGTTCAGCCTCAGTTAGTACACTCCTTGATGTCCATACCTCCACACCCTATCGCGTTTCCCTCCAGGAGAGTATACCCCAAACACAACATAGCCTCCCAGTTTCAAAATTCACATCTTCATTATTCACTCAACAATAGTTAGCAATGGTCTATCATTCTAACACCCTATTTATCCACATATCTAATATGTTCTGTTCCTTCCAATCACAGGTCAAATATTTTTTCTCTTTTTCAAATTCTCTTATGTAAAAGCGATAGTCTTTTTCTGTCAACTTTTATAACACTTTCCTCTTGTTCACTTAACACCTTTTATGTGCAATGTAATTATCTGTGTTCGTTTTGTCCAGATCCTATCCTATAAATTCTGTATATTTTCTAATCCCCAAAGCACTTTTACCATAAGATGTTACAATATAGACCATTGATGACTACTGTTAAGCGAATGATGAAGATAGAAATGAAATTCCAGCAGTTCTTTGAACTACTGGGAAAAAAGAAAACCTTATCTTTTCTAAAAGGATATAAAAAGTTTATTCAGGTTCACAAACTTAATAACAGGATAGTGATTGCACATATTTTTCATCCTAACAATAGGCAAACCGTGACTTCCTGCTTCTAGACGATGCTTTCTGCTGGCTGCCTTAGTTTCATGCCCCAGCTTCCTTGCCACTGCTTTTGCCTTTGTCTTTGCAGGAAGATACTGCTGCATACCTCAGGGCTGTCTTCTCCAAATCATACACTGATCTTTGGCCACCGGTCCTTTATAAAAAATATATATGTGTTATTTTTATATAAATATATATGTGTGTGAAATCAATGGGAATGGAAAACAAATATAAGAATGGCACCATCAACTTCAGAGATTCATCTCTACCATTTTAGAGTCCTATTGACTACATATGGTGTGTTTTGTGAATGTAAAATATAAAGGACTATCAGTGTCCTTTTGCAAGTACAAAGCTATGAAAACAACAGGGAGAGGGGAGGAGAGGGAAGGGTTCAAGATGTCTGGAGTCAGGGAAAAACAAAACATCTCAGGACTAGAAATTGTCATAAGTTCCCAGAAAGTAAAATTATATTTGGAAATTATTAGTAAATAGCATGTCCATGTTATATAATAAAAATGTAAACATCTCCTAATTTAAAAACATGACTAAAATCTAGCACTTAATTCCTTAAGAAAACTGTTTTAAAGCAACCAAGAATAAGTGCCTGCCTGCTAACTAAGATGGAGAGTTCCAATGCTATTTACAACCAAGATTCAATACCACATTAACCATTGGAATATTAGAAGAATTCCTCCTTAAATGAGGACAAACACATGATTCGCTCTTACCATAATAATATAACATGTATGATGGGATGCTAAAATATGCAGTCGGATTGTACAGCAAAGTCAAGAGACAATGTTGGATAAAACACATGCTGATTTGCAGATGATATAATTATTTAATATTAACTTAAAAGACTTAATAATTAACTGCTATAAATTATAAATAACTTGAGTAACTTATTCAAGTACTAGAGGCCTGATGCATGAAATTTGTGCAAGAGTAGGCCTTCTTCCCCTGGCTGCCGGCACCGGCTTCCCTCTGGCACCCAGACCCAGATGATGCTTTCTGCTGGCTGCCTTAGTTTCATGCCCCAGCTTCCTTGCCACTGCTTTTGCCTTTGTCTTTGCAGGAAGATACTGCTGCATACCTCATTCAGGCCCAGAAGGACTTACAGAATGACGTCCAGTCTAATTAGCATATTGCCCTTTTATTATTATAGATAATGCCAATCTATGCAAAATAACATTGTGTAAGTCATTCATTTACAGTTAGGAAACATAATAAAATACATAATAGTGACCAAATAATATGCTGTCTTAGAAAACAAAAACACTTAACAAGAGATATATTAGACTTATTAAAAAATAAACTATATTATATTGAATAACTTAAAGAGAAGACTAGAATTCATAGGGAATTATAGCATGTTTCTAATTAAATTGACTAATATTACAAAAATCTCAGTTATTCCTAAATTAACTTTGGTTTATCACAGTTTCAGTTATTTTATACAGAGTAGAACAACATAAGATGAATCTAAAATTCTTCAGAAAATATAAAACAATGACACAAAGTTATTTTTTTAATAATGGATTTTATGGCAATGGGAAAGGGTAGCTCAACCAGAGATCATATTTATGTTACTATTCTTAAGACAATGTGATACTGACACAAGGAAATATGAGGACCTTAGCGGAAATAACCTCAATTAGATATAGATATAAATATTAGATCCAGAAATGTAATAAAGGATCAAGGAGATAAAAATAAAGGAAAACAGAAGCATTAGTCTATATATGGAGCTAGGAAATTTGACTATTTAAGACATTTAGCAATCTAAATTTATGCTTCAAAAAACATACCAAAGTAAACTCTAGATGGATTAATGAGTTAAATTAGGTTTATTAAAACATTACATTGCTAGAGTATTATAAAAACAATAAAATAGAGACCACTTATGATATAATGTGAGACCAAAGGTATTCTTTCATTCTTTCTCTTTTTAAAATGTTCATACCTTCCTGAGTTGTCATGCACTGCTTATTAAAAAATAAATGATAATTTTTTCACTTGATCAAATAACCTGGAAAACATAAGAAATAGTATGCTATTGATTAATTAATATTTATCAATTAATAAATTAGAATGAATACTTTAATATTATTTGTTAACCATTGCATAGACCTTCTTCAATACGTGGGTAGGGCTGTTGCCATTATTGTCAAATGAGAAACCAAGTTGTAGTACATTTTTTTTTATAATCTTCATCCAGGGATATGCTTTCATTGATTTCTAGAAAAAGAGGAAGAGGGAGAGAGAGAGAGAGAGGTGAGAAACATTCATTAGTTGCCTCTTCTACACACCCCCAACCAGGGATCAAACCTGCAACCTTTTACATTCTTTATGTTGGTTGATCAGCAGTTCATCTCTCTGCTTTAGATTGTTCTAAAATTCCAAGGTTCAGGTGATTGTACTGGGCTTGTGTACTGAATCCAGGTCATCCAACACTGAGTACGGCACGGGGGGATTGGGCTGGGGAAATATGCACAGTGGGCGTGGGGTAGGGACTGAGGGGACAGCCATTGTTAATGTTTCCATTGCAAAGGAAGCCAGTAACTAGTACCCACACAAATCACACAACACAGGCACAGCGTGTGTTTGTTGCCCAAGAGAATTTTAGAAGACAGAAAGAAGAGGGTGAGGATAGCTGACTGTGGGTAAACATAGACGGACCTCCAAATCACCAAGTCCTTCTGTTCATGGAGACGGGATGTAAGGTCCCACGTTTTATGCCATTTTCCCAAAACTTGAGCAAAACCACGGTACTCTAAGAGGCGTAGAGGGCAATTTGAAACTTCATCTTTCCATTTTAATGGGAACTCGTCAAGGCGGAGGTGGAAAGGAGGCATACCAATTCATATGTTTTGATACTCAATATTCTTCCTTCCCTAAAACCCAAACATTCTGCTGAATGAATGCCTTAGGACACATATCTGCTATAAATTCATTTTTTATCTAATTTGTCTGAGATCTAAGCTTCCTATGGAGGTCCGAGATCAAAGGATCTGATTCCTTCTGATGTTAGTGCTGACATATAATGTGTGCTGACTTAGTTCTGTCTATAACCTCACAGTGGGAGGCGGCCCGCCTCCCTGGGCACCTTTACTCAGTGCGCTTTCATTCCGGCTAGGGAGTCTGTCAGGTACGTTGCTGATTGGGGCTGCCATGTAAATAATTCATGGGAGATTTTTAAATGTTTTGGGGCTTGCAAAGGCAAGCTATGCTTGTGTTAGTCTTTTCTTAAAGAATGCAGACTTGAAGAACAGGGGGTAACAGATTTCCAATGATGAGCTCTCAAAAACAGGATAACATCTTCGATGGGTTGAAAATAGGTGACTTGCTGTGTTTGATGCCCCTTATATAGAGTGGTATTGGTTTTTTTACCAAGGAATAAAAATGCTAAGTCTTTTTCCCCCCCTTTTTAAGTATGTTTCTATGTGACAATTTAATATTCTTGTTCTTTGTTTATTTGCTGATCTCGATAAACTATGTCTTTTCCTCCTGGTGGGAGCAGTACTTATGGAAATGACACTGAGATCAGTACTTGGCATAGAACTGAGCATGAGAGGGAGACAAGGTTGATGGCACAAAAAGTTCCATCCCTGAAGGAACTCAACATTCAAAGAGGAAGACAAAACTGTCATACAAGGGAAATTGACCAATAATAGAAGCAGTTGCACAAGTCAAAGGAAAAACTCTAGTCAATAAGTATTGAGGCGTAAATCAATGTAGTCTGACCTAGTCAAGGAACAGTTCTGGCAGGAGTTGAGATCCCATAGGGAAACTAGTATAACCTGGTGGTTCCCATAGATCTAAGAGAATAATCCATAGTTAGGTGGTCATGGCAGATACTTGCTAGGCAAAAGTCTGTGGAAAAGAAGAGAGGAAATATGGGTAAGATGGGTTTATCAGAATATTAGTTGATGCATCATGGAAACAATATAAACAACATGATACTCTCTCATTTTATTGCTGTATATCAAAGCGTATCACATATATTTGTATTATTACTATTACCTTCTCTCTTTCTCACCTCAGTACCCATTCATTGTTAGATTAAATAGAATAGAAAATTAGTACACATTTTGTCCCAATAAGGTGCTATATAGTATGATATAGACATGATTACTGTCTTCTAACATGAATCAAGGTTGGTCTCAGTAAACTGAATGAGAAGCATAACACACAGGTTAAAAATTATCACTTACATAGTATACAAAACAGTGGTTAATTAATTTCCTAATGAGATGTGAGAAAAGCAAGGTTGAGAAATGTCAATATTCATATTGACACCTACTCTTTCCAGGATTTAGGATAGTTCCCAACTTTTATTTCACTGTAAGGTACATAAGGAATAGCATTCACATGTATGCCGTACTCCCATGCATGTACTCAATCAAACAGTCTTCTTAAATCCTCATTGCTATCTCCAACTTCACAAAATACTGAGTAGTGCTTAGAATATAGACTCTGGAGCTAACAATCTTCAAATCTGTAAAGTAAGTTACATCTGTCACTACTTTGTGCATGGCCCTGGAAAGTTACTTAATCCTTCTGCACCTCAGTGGACTTCCTTCTAAAACAGATATAATAGTGCTTACTTCAAAGGATTGTTATAAGGATTAACTTATATATATACCCAACATGTGATAATTGCTTTAATCGCTGTGTATTACTTTAAGTTATCATTAGCCTTTTTCTCTACAAAAAAAAAAGGGGGAATATGGACGTTAACATATTTATTAACATAGAATACTTTTGAATTTCCTTTACTAATATTTTGTTAAAAAACCTGTAATTGAATAAAACTTTTTAAAATTAAGTAAGGGAAGGGAAAGGAAGGGAGAGAGAGAAACATCAATGAGAAACATGGATCAGCTGCCTCCTGCACCCCCCCCCCACCTTTTTGGGCATCAGGCCCGAAACCTGGGCATGTGCCCTCACCAGGAATTGAACCCATGACCTCTTGGTGCATGGGTGGACACTAACCACTGAGCAGCAGTGGCCAGGCAATACCTTATTGTTTATAACAAATAAATTGACACATCCCTCAACATTCAATGTCATATAAAAATAAAAAACTCATGAGTTAGGAAATTCTCTCTGAAGGAAGTATTTGGGGAGATGAATTAAAGAAGACAGAGAGTTTTAAAAGATAAGATAAAACATATTTGAGATATTCAATGTCATATAAAAATAAAAAACTTATGAGTTAGGAAATTCTCTCTGAAGGATTTGGGGAGATGAATTAAAGAAGGCAGAGAGTTTTAAAAGATAAGATAAAACATATTTGAGAACTAGGGTGTTGTTGTTTTTTAATCCTCACCCAAGGATATGTTTACTGACCTGAGAGAGAAGGAGAGAGAGAGAGAGAGAAAGAGAGAGAGAGAGAGATTGGTTGCCTCCCATATGCTTCCTGACTAGGGATTAAACCAGCAACCTGGGCATGTGCCCTGACTGGGAGTCAAACCTATAACTTTTTGGTATATGGGACAATTTGTTCCAACCAACTGAGCCACCTGACTAGGGCAGAACTAGGGTGTATTTTAAGATAATTCTTACAAGTGGGAAATGAGGTAATTATGGGAAAGAATTAAAACATTTGGGTTTAGAGCAGGATGCAGCCAGACACTAAAGCACTATCTTACATAATAAAAGTCCAGCGACCAAAACAGCAGCATGACCAGAGACCAGAATGACCTTGGCCCCTCGCCCAGGCTGGCCCTGCCCCTCAGCAGAGACCTCCACCCCGATTGGGGGCATGGCCGGCCTGCAAACCCCCCATGGCCCCTTGCCCAGCAAGCCACACCCCCCAGTGGGGACCCCACCCTAATCAGGGGCATGGCCCCTTGCCCAAGTCGGCCCTGCCCCCTAGTAGGGACCCCCACCTCAATCGGGGGTATGGCTGGCCTGCAAACCCCCAGCAGCCCCTCACCTCTGCCATCCCCACCCCCCAGCAGGTCCCCCACCCCTATC
>NW_005371660.1:971724-973769 GCF_000412655.1 Myotis brandtii
ACCGAGGGTGGGGGGCGGGGGATGTGGGTGGCACCAGGCCAAGGCCCCTACCCTGCCGGTTGCCCCCCACACAGAGGGCGACCTGTGGCAGGGGCAGGGCCAGCAAGCAGGCGGGAATGGCCAACCTCTTGGTCCCTTCCCCCGGCCATCAGGCACCAATCACCCAATGGCGAAAGGGGAACCAGAGGTTGGGGAGGGGGGGCAGGGCCAGCTGCAGGCAGCCAGGGAAGAGGGCCTTGATTGCAGGCCAGGCCTAGGGACTATACCTGAGCACGAATTTCATCGCCGGCCTCTAGTGTAGATATAAAATACTTTAAAGGAAATACATTTGGGTACTCAGCTGAAAGGAGTTTCAACCCTTTAATTACATGATTGATTCTCCTGGCAACCAGCGCCCATCCAGCCCTTATCCTATGTGGGGCCCAAAAACCACCTTATTGTTTTATTTTTAAAGATTTTTTAAATTTTATTTTTAGAGAGGGAGGAAGAGAGAGGGAGAAATAGAGAGAAACACATTAATGTGAGAGCAAAACATGGATCTGCTTCCTCCTGCTCACTCCCTACTGAGGATCAAGCGTGCAACCGGGACATGTCCCCTGACCGGGAATGGAACCAGCAACCTTTTGGTACATGGGATCCTCCCAACCAATTGAGCCACACTGGCCAGGGCCGAAAGTCACCTTGTTAACATAACAGGCATCTTTACTGCTTTTATCACTTAGGGAATTCCAAGGGTTTTAAGATCCAGAAAGGGAGTTTTTATTATAAATCAATATCACAGGTAGCTTTGAGGATAAAATGAATGAATGCATTGAGAACAGTGTGTGGCAGGGTTAAGAGCTATCTGAGCATTAGGGATTTTATCTACGATGGTTATTATTTATCCAATTCTCACCTTATCATCCCAGGCTCTGGGGAGTGCTTTGCATGATTCATCTTTTTAACCTACAAACAATCCTATGAGGTAGCTGCTATCGTTGTTACTGTTTTACAGATGAGGAGACTGAAGCACACAGAGGGTAACTACATTTTACACATTTATTCCGTCAGTAAGGGATCAAGCAGCACATCTAACCATGTTGGTTTGATTCCAAGCCCCTATTCTTAGCTGCTATGTTATCTAGCTTCTAGGGACCATCTTTCACATATTTTATACCATAAAATACTGTTTTGGTAGGTTTGACTCGATTGTATCAGTAACATTCTATGTAATTCTAGTTTATCATCATTTATCATTCAAATAACATGATAGGTTAGCTAGTGATTAACATATGACATGTTCATGTTTTTTAAAAGCTAGTGGCATTATTGCTTCTATTATACATCCTTCAAAGAATTGGGACAGATAAGGACAAAAACACCCAGGTCACTTGTTTTATCACAATCAATATCAATGTTGTACTCTTTTGAGTTGAATATTAATTCTGTTGAATAGGAAAATAAAACGCAAATAAAATGTCAAAGGAAAAAAACAACAATTAAAATAATGACGATTAAAATGAAATACAGGGCCTGGCTGGGTAGCTCAGTTGGTTTAGTGTCATCCTGATATGCCAAGATTTGTTAAAATGAAATACAGGGCTCAGTTGGTTTAGTGTCATCCTGATATGCCAAGATTGTGGGTTCCAGGTCAGGGCACATACAAGAAGCAAATAATGTATGCATGAATGAGTAGAAAAACAAATCAGTCTCTCTCTCCTCCCCCCCCTTCTCTCTAAAAATCAATAACTAAAAATAAAATGAAATACATATTAGTAAATTGTTAAGTATCACCTGAGAGTAATATAAAATTATACAACTGAAGCCTAGAGAGGCTAAATGACAAGATAGAAGTCACAGAGCCAGGTAGCTAGGGAAGGGGAGCTTGAACCCTAATTTTTTTTACTCTAGTCCTGTACTCATTTATACTGTTACACAGTCACGTATATACACATTCATATGGATACATGTTTATTTATATACTAGAGGCCCGGTCCACAAAAATTTGTGCACTCGGCGGGGGGGGGAGGGGGGGTCCCCCAGCCCGGCCTGTGCCCTCTCGCAGT
>NW_005371660.1:974274-987557 GCF_000412655.1 Myotis brandtii
CAGCCTGGCCTGTGCCCTCTCGAAATCCAGGATCCCTCAGGAGATATGTTGGAGAGGTTTCAGCCCGATCCCCCCAGGCCAGACTGAGGGACCCCACTCGTGCACGAATCCGTGCACCGGGCCTCTAGTGTTTCTACTATAAAATCAAAGATATTAAAATGATAAATTTGGCATAAAAAACAAAGTATTAGATAAGACTGTTTTTAGAACTTACATTTCTCAATACAAGTACTAGTTAACCCATTTGGTAAGGCCAGAATGTAGTCTAGTTTTCATATTTATGCTGCCCTACTTATAATGAAAAATCCTTAATGACCCATTAACATCACAAAAGTGTTTCTCTGGGAAGAATTTATTATCTAATTTATTAATTAGATCATTAATATTTATTATAAATTGGGAATGGGATACAGTGTTTCTTCGAGGGCGCCCTATTCCGGGGTGCATCACCCAAGAACCACCCTCTCACAATCAGGGACCCCTTGGGGGAAGTTGGAGAGCTGGTTTTAGCCCGATCCCTCCAGGCCAGACTGAGGGACCTCACTCGTGCACGAATCTGTGCACTGGGCCTCTAGTGTTTCTACTATAAAATCAAAGATATTAAAATGATAAATTTGGCATGAAAAACAAAGTATTAGATAAGACTGTTTTTAGAACTTACATTTCTCAATACAAGTACTAGTTAACCCATTTGGTAAGGCCAGAATGTAGTCTAGTTTTCATATTTATGCTGCCCTACTTATAATGAAAAATCCTTAATGACCCATTAACATCACAAAAGTGTTTCTCTGGGAAGAATTTATTATCTAATTTATTAATTAGATCATTAATATTTATTATAAATTGGGAATGGGATACAGTGTTTCTTCTTATGAAAAAATATATATCCAAAATTATTTGGAAATCTATAAACTGATAAAATTCAATCTTTAATTATATGGCAATGTCTTTCCAGGAACACTAAGTATGCAACATGTATAATCAAGTAATTGAGAACTAAATTTATTTCTTCTCCTACTTCTTTTTTCACAGATATGAGGATGAAGGTCATGCTGGGCAAGCTGAACCAACTCCCCCACCAGTCAGTAAACGGGGTGTCCAGAAGGAAGGTTAGCCGCCGTGCTGTCCGAGAAGAGGGTGGTGGCCGAGAAGAGGCCGCAGTATCTGCTCCCAGTACGACCACTGTCACATCTCCTGGGCACACCTGTGCTCCAGGCTCTCCTGCTCAGCAGATGTGCATGCAGGAGGCTGGAAACTGGAAAGAGGCCCAAGAGCAGTTGCTGAGATACCAGCTGGCAGGTCAAGATCAGCTGCTGCTGCTCTGTCCAGACCTCAGACACGAGAGGCAGCAGATGCAGGAACAGAGTCGGCTGGCCAAGGACGGTGGCAGCTCAGGACGTTCCCAAGAGAAGAAAGCATCCTGTGGTGCCAGCGAGGCATTCTGCCTTCATTCAGTCCATCCCCAAGGTATTCAGGAACAGCTGTGACCCAGGAGCAGCGCGGGCCTTTGGGCTGAAAGTCAGAATGTTCAACATATTTCTTGAAAATGAACAGGGGAGATGAGGCCTGACTTATATAGACACTAAGAAGGAAGAATATGGACTCTAAAATCTCTTTTTTTTTCAACTTTGAAATGGGAGATAGTCATATAAATGCTTGAAGATTGAGAGAATGCTAGATATGTCTTTTGTATTTATTATGGATCTTAGTCCAATGTCAGTCAAATAATAGGTTCCCAAGTATTTGTTAATATTTTACTTGTTAATTTAAGCCTGATTTTGCCATCTTAATAATGATATAACACTTACTTATACCAGTAGGGGTTGTTATTAAGCTTCCTTTAGGAGGACCACCCCCAATTCTTTGGGCTTCTCTTATTAAGGGGTCATGAGAAGATCTGGTCTGCTACGATTATTTCTGCAGTGTTACAGTAAGGTATTTTTTTTGTCTTATAGGAACATTTGAATGGTAAGAGATCTATCAGAACTTACCTTTTAACTAGAACACAACATCCTGGGTTTTACCAAGCTGATTTCATTTTATGCTTAAATGCAATCATTATTGGGAGCTCACAATAGAGCAAACGTATCAAGTTTGCACCTCATGAGTATTGATACATGAAAATTGATATTCTCATGGGATTTGCTGAGATTTTTAATTAAATATAAACATACAAGAAAAGCAAGTTCAGGAAAATTAACTGTTTATAGGTCAAAGTTATTTCTAGATAGTTCTTTGTAGTAGTAACTGGGTAAAATTACAACTGGAATTAAAAAAACAAAACAAAACAAACAAACAAAAAAAACCTGTGTGTTGGGAGACCAGGATAACCAAGTGGCCAAATGGATTATCAGTTAACTCATTTATCAGAGAACTGCTTTGGCAGAAAAGTACTTCATAGAGCTGTCTGATGAGGTGGGGAAGAGATTACATGTGCAGCCTTTCTGGGCTATGCTAGAGGCTCTGATGGAGACCAGAGTAGAGGGTCAACTGGTGTTAAGCTGGGTAAAGATGCCAATGGCAATGTCACCTAATTCATACATTTCCACAGGGCCCATCCGTGTTCATACTAAAGGGTACTTTAAGGAGCGTGACTGTGTCATTGGCTCTGGATCCAGAAGGCCCTGTGCTCCGAAGGAGTAAAGCAAAGATAGCAGAGGGGAACAGGATTTTCAGAAAGAACTTCCTCTCACCTTTTCCCTAAGTATAAACCAGGATTTTCCCACCTCCAGAAGGTTAAAGGGCTGTCCTGTGTTTGAATTAGATCAGAGGAAGGAGATGGACTCTTCTATGGCAGAATTTTAAATAAGGATGCCCTGGAATTAGCCCCATAGAAAATACTGGCAAAAAGTCATCATCACAGGGCGTCAATGGGAAAATATGTGTCACCTTGCCATGAGTTGGCAGGAGCTTTCTCGGCCTCTTTGTCCATTCTTTTGGTGTCTTGTGACATCTCAAACCTTCAAGCTGCCCCTAAAGGAGACAGGCAGCCTTCTCCGTGGCACAGTGTTGAATACAGAGGGAGGAACAATTAGACGTACTTCAAGAGATCTTAATCCAGACTCGCTGTGTTTAAGGAGGGCATGGATGGGCAATCTGTCCTACAGACATTAACTGTGGAGGCACAAAATAGCTGCCTGAAGGGTAAATCCCATTGCAGATGTATGTTTTTTGGGCACTAACAGTATCTAAAAAACATAACAACAGAAACAATAACGTGAATGGCTTAGGCAGACTATGCCTTCTCTAGTTTAATTCGTCCCTGCTATCACCTGTTCTTTATCTCATTTTTGTAGCTTCCTAGTCTGAGTAATTTTGTTTGCAATCTTTACTTTAGTCCTCAAAGAGCTGTGATCTTTTTGTACAAAAACATTTTAGAAGTTAAGGCTTTTGCGGATTATACAATGGTAGGAGTCTTAGCACTACCTACTGAGGTCTGTCTACACATTCTCCCTTTCACTCTGGTGACTTCTTTCACCGTCTCAAATTCCAGCCTAGATTTCTTTCCTGAGCTCTGTGCCATATATTTAGCTGCCACTGAGAACTATCCGCTCGGATGCCCCGCAGCCACTATGCCTTAACATGGCCTCACAGCCCCCTCCTCCTCATGCTTTCCCTAACGCAATACACCACGTCCCTGCACTCAGACCAGACATCTAGAAATGAGCCATGATTCCATGTTCTATCTTACCCTTCCCAAAGGGTCAGCTACCAGCTCTGTTATTTCTATTTCTTCTTTACTCTTCTCTCAATTTTTACTATTGTCTTATCTATCCTCCGTGTGCCAAAAGACTCACCTTTCTGGAAGGCAAGTTTGATTCTATCCTTCTGTTTAGGAATAATTATAATTAGCCTATTAATTCTACCCCCAGCAAAGCCCAGGATCCCTATGGTCAGAATGGATTCTTTGACCCTGAACAACAGCCACAAACATCCAGAGTAACTTGCAGGGTTCTCGAACGGGGCATGGAATTTCAGAGTCTGGCCAGAATTGCCCAAACCATAGTTAAGCCCATCCTCTTTTTCCTTCTCAAAAAATGAGAGAATTGTGTAAATGCTGGAAACAAATAGAACAGCTCATAGTTCATTCATGTCTGGAGATGAGCTGATTAGATAAAGCATAACTATAGGCTGGCCAACCCTAAACTTATTAAGACCATTAATATGGGTAACCCAGCAAATATTTTACAGCAGTAACAATGCTTTATTCAAATAAATAATTGAAAAATATCTTGTTCCTGTGTTATTCCAAAGAATCTATTTCTGCCTCCATTTCTGATTTTCTATATATGGTGAACTCCTTTCCCCCAAGATTCTGAACAAACTAAAATTCTAGATAGTTTAAAAAAATTGTAAATGTTTATGGGTATTAAAGTTGAGAGAAGAATGAAGGAAATTAGGGTAGTTTCCACCATCTCTTGGGTTTGGGGGATTGTGTTCAGGGAAAGTACCAGACTGTGACCGAACTTCATGTCTCAGAGTAAGAGACTGAGCCAATCTGACCAGGGTTGTGTCCTGCATTTCTGATTTTCTATATATGGTGAACTTCTTTCCCCCAAGATTCTGAACAAACTAAAATTAGGGTAGTTTCCACCATCTCTTGGGTTTTGGGGATTGTGTTCAGGGAAAGTACCATACTGTGACCAAACTTCATATCTCAGGGTAAGAGACTGAGCCAATCTGACCAGGGTTGTGTCCTGCAGCAAACTTGCCCATATTATTGCCCAGTGAGGCTACTGAATACCAAAAGGCCTTTAGCTCCCTCAGGACCCAGTGCTTTCCATTATTACCTAGTTGAGTCACTCCCTTCTGTCTTGCTGTCTGACTCCCAATGTATAAAATTACTATACATTGAAATGTATGCAAACTCTATGCAAAAATGAGTATGGGGAAATTGAATGTAAACTACATGCAAATATTCAATCAAGGTTCTATAAAATTGTATATGTCAATAACAGTAAAGGATTTTAATTAATTCTGTCTTTAAAACTCATGCATTTATTCCATATTTTGTTTCTGGAATTTATAATGTATCAGTGTCAGCTTTGAAAGAGCTATAAGCAAAAGGAATTATACTACTGAGCATAGAAGAGTTGATTTCAACATACACTATAGCACTGTGACTAATTACATATATATTTGAGAGACAAGTCACATTTCCAGAATGTAATTTGTTAAAAAATAAATAAAACGTTTCTATAAAGTTGAATGAGATTTAAGTGGTAAAATACAGACTTGCCTGTTTACAAATGTTCTTCTGGCTTTGTTATTTATAGTCCTCAATAAAGACCAGGATTTCTTTGCTTGGAACAATTCAAGAAAAAGTAGATTCTGCCCATCAATCTGGTCTGCTTTGAGACAGTAGGTTCATTTAATGCAGTTGTAGGACTTTCTGAAATCTAATTGGATTTGAAAGAGTGATTCTTTGATTCTATATAGGCCCCTTCAGATCTCTTTGCACTTTTCCACTCCCAACAAAATTGTTTGAAAGACTTTTATTCACGCATTTCATTACTTCCTCGGTTTTCATTCACTGCACCATGGACTTTCCTCTGCCTTCCAACCCTTCCATGGAACAGAGACTGCTCTTATGGCAATCACCAGGAACTTCCGTTTTTCCAGTTCTCAAGAATGATTCTCTATCCTCATCTTACATGACACCTTGGGAGCATCTAGTCCAGACTTTCTCTTCCACTTTTTGGACCACTTTTTTCTCTAGGCTTTTGTGATTACTTCTCTCCTTGATTTCCTATTATGTCACTGGATACACTTTCTAAATAAGTGGTAAAGAAGTATATTTTAGCTTCTCACCCCAAATCTTGTGAGACCCTAAGAAAAAGATCCAGTTGGGCCTTCAAAGTCTTTTGACCTAGAGAACTGAAAGCTAAGGAACAGGTCGTGTTCTGTTGTTGTTTTTACTAATTTATTGAGGCCCTACTGACATGTAAAAAGCTGTACATAGTTAATGGATAAGTATACACCCATGAAATTATCACTACCATGGAAACAGTAAACATATCTGTCACCTCCAAAAGTTTCCTCCCACCTCTTCCTCCTCCTCCTCACTATTATTATTAGTAGTAGTAGTAATAGTAGTAGTGATAGTAAGAACACCTAACTAACATAAGATTGACCCTCTTAGAAAGTTTTAAGTGTACAATACATTATTGTCTGTATAGGCACTATGCTATATAGTAGACTTTCAGAACTTGTAAAACTGAAACTTTGTATACTTTTTCCATCATCTCCCCATTTTTTCTCTCCACCTCCCCCCACACTCTCTAGCAATCACCATTCTTACTTTCTGTTTCTATGATTATGACTATTTTAGATTCCACATATAAGTGAGATCATACATAATCTGTCTATGTTTGGCTTATTTCACTCAGATAATGTTCTCCAGGTCCATCCTTATTGTTGAAAATGACAGGATTTCCTGCCTTTTTAAGATTAAATAATATTCCACTATGGGTATTGTTTTAAGTCACTGAGTTTCTGATAATTAGTTATTCAGCAATAGCAAACTAATATAGACACTATGGTTTCACACGCACACACACAAATGATGGTGGGGAGCTTAGTCCTCTGCTCTTGTCCTTGTTCCTGCCTTTGGGCATGTATCACTTCCAGTCCTTCAGAAGCTTAAACTCCTCATTCAATCATAGGTTCCCCTCGGCAGCATCACAACCGCCCCCTGTGGGCAACTGGGTCACGTCAGTTCCCAGGTGCCTTCCCAGGTTTCCCACCTGCACACTCACTCCTTCCGGTGTGGAGGCGGCCCGCTCTCAGGTGATCCAGCCACAATGGATTAAATCCTGACTGTTCTTTTTTTTCTCTCTCTCTCTTCTGTCTTTCCATTTCCCAGTCTGTTTCCCCAGCTAGATTCTACAAAAGTTATTTGCAGCATCCCCATCAGTTCCATGAGTGACAGGAGACTAGTGTCAAGTGAGAAAATGAAATGTAAATTTTATTAAACAGCCCCTCTCATCTCTGCGTATCAATCCAGATTCCAGCCGAACACAGCAAATCAAATCCCGTCTATGCCAGGCCTCGGGGCACACGGAAAATCATTTCTCCTTACTACCATTCCCTTCTAGTAAAATATTTTTCTGTTTGGTAAATGAAAATTTCAAATGCAAACCCTGTTTTAATCCCAGTGAAAAGTACATCTTCCAAATGAACATCTGAAAGAGGGAGCAGGAAAGAGAGGAGGGAAGACTCCGGGGCCAAGGAGAAGTAGAAGGGGGCTGAGCAAACAGAATCGTATTTAGCTGTGTCATGTGCCGGCCTGCCTGGTGGTTGTGCAGGGATGCATATCCACAGAATAAACGGAGACATTCTTTGAAAGCTTGGACCATCAGGACATTTATCTACATGCTGTCCTGTCTAGAGATAATACATTTCTTAAATCTGATACACTGCCTTGAAATAGCATTAGAAATATAGATACTTCATTCTGGGTGTGAATATGTGGACAACTACTGACTTGTATGAGGTTCTGAAGGGGGGGTGTCTATGTGCACAGAACATCTTCATTAGGGTCCTTAAAAGCATGATTAACTTAAAAATTTACAAAGCACACTTTGGCCCTAGCTGGTTTGGCTCAGTGGGTAGAGTGCTGGCCTGCACACTGAAAGGTCCTGGGTTTGATTCCTGTCAAGGGCACATGCCTGGGTTGTGGGCTCCATCCCCGGTAGGGGGATTGCAGGAGGCAGCCAGTCAATGATTCCCTCTCATCATTGATGTTTCTATCTCTCCCTCTTCCTTCCTCTCCGAAATCAATAAAAATATATTTAAAATAAATAAATAAAAAGCACATTTTGTACATTAAGGCAAAATAGAACAAATTAAATTTTTAGCCAATATTGAACAGTAAAAATAACATTACTACTTAAAATATACACTAAATTTTCCCATATTCCACTTAAAATATTTAAATAGAAACTGTAAATACGGCTTTATGCTTAAAAAGAATGTAATTTGTTTAATCTACATTTTTTAATTTGCTCATTTTAAGTGGGCAAAACCAGTTTTGAAATGGCAACTTGTCAGGAATCTATTTGTGTTTGGACCACCTGCCCTGATTTGTCTGAGACTGGGGAGTTGCCTGGGATTTGGGACTTCAGTGTCCAACCGAGCAAGTCCCTGAAAGTTCTAGTCAAATGAGAAGCATTAGTCACCCTAACATATTACCATTGTAAGTAATATAAAATAGCAATTCCTTATACTCCAATAAATTGTTAGTATTGTAGACTTTATTTTTGGACAATGTTCTTGAGCTAAATGAACTTATAGCTATATCTGGATGTGATCTCCTTGGTTTGGTCAACTTGGCTAACAGAGTTCAGGCTTCCAAAATTTGTGAGGGCACAACCCAAGTATTACTATTGCTATCTGAGAAAATGGCATTCTTACTCTCTCCTTTCCTTGACTTATGGTTAAGCTTAAAAAACATTCTTCTTGCCATGGCCTGGTGGCTCGGTTGGTTGTATTAGGGGCAAAAATAGAATATTGGGGACTAGCTATGGTTATGGGAAATGTTAATCATACTCTGTTAACTGTTATTGCCTTGTTCTGATTAAAGAAAGGACATTCTAACCTGGCTGGGAGTTGTATGCCCCTGGGACCTGGGAGTCAACCTTGGAATGCGGTCCATTCTCATTCAAGAATTGCCTATTATCATGGAAAGATTAACAACGTTGTTGCCCAAACAATGGAGTCCCACTCCAGCCTGCATAGCCCACTTCCCCATGCCTGTTAGTCCTATTCCCCAGGTAATCTTTGTTTTACCCTGTATAAGCAGTTGGCTTATGGGAGGTGGCTGACCTGCTGCTCTCCCATACTGCCGGCATTATTGGAATAAATGCTCATGTATGATTCAACCCTGTCTCTGCTTCATTGGCTCAAGAGTGACAGGCAGCATGGACCCATTGGAGCATCTTCCTGTGCACCAAAAAGGTTGTGGGTTTGATTCCAGGTCAGCATACATACATAGTGACAGGCTGCCCAGACCCAATCTTTCTGTGCACCAAAAAAGGTTGTGGGTTTGATTCCAGGTCAGCATACATACCTAGGTTATGGGTTTGGTCCCTGGTTGGGGCGCATATGGGAGGCAAACTGATCAGTGTTTCTCATATTTATGTTTCTCTCTTTATCTCTGTCTCTGTCTCTCTCTCTCAAATCAATAAGCATATCCTCAGGTAAGGATTTAAAAAAATAAAAAGGACAATAAAGTCCCTAAACTATTGACAAAAGAGAAATAATTAAATCAAGATTGGGACATCCATATAGTTAAAAGTTTTGATTCATTAAAAATTATGTTGACAAATGATAATTGCATAAGAAATCCTTAGTTTTCAGTATTAAGTTAAACATATAGTATGCAAATAGACTACTGTCTCACACAAATGTGTGTGCATACATTTGTGTCCATATTTATTATATATGTATGTGTTAAAAGAGTTATCCCTGAAAGATGGTTTTATTTTATTTTTCATTGTCTTCTTTGTTTTTGTTTTATTCAGACTTTCAACAATTAACAAGTTACCTTTGATCAAATAAAAATATAGTAAGTTCTGCTTAAAAGAGGATGGGCCCTGGCCAGTGTTCTCAGTGGTTAGAGTGTCGGCCCACCCAAGGGAGAGTCTGGGATTCATTTCCCAGTCAAGGGCACCTACTTAGGTTGGGAGTTTGATCCCCACTCCAGTCAGGACGTGAAGGAGGCAACCAATGGATGTGTCTCTGTCACATCGATGTTTCTCTCTCTTTCTCTTTCTCTCTTCCCCTACCTCCTTCCCTTCCAATCTCTCTGAAAATCAATGGGAAAAAATATCCTCGGGTGGAGATTAACACACACACATACGCGCACGTGCGCGCGCGCGCGCGCGCGCACACACATACGCGCGCGTGCACACACACACACACACACACACACAAAATAGAGGATGAGAGACCACAGCCTCTGTAATGATAAACAGTGCCAACCGTGCAAATGCCCATTGGTGCAAATTCACTGAGATGTTTCCTTCTTGCCCCACTGAGGGAGAGACAGCTGAGGAGAACTGAGCAGAATCCACAGCCTGGAGGAGTCATGGAGAACATGCCAACCATGAGGTCATGGAACCCAAGGCCCCTTGGCGGGCCTCTCTTACTTCCTGCTTCTATTATTTTTTGTTGTTGTTGCTTGTTTTGTTTTTAAGATTTTTTTATTGATTTTTAGAGAGAGGAAGGGAGATGGAGAGAAAGAGAGAAACACCAATGTAGTGTGAGACACTGACTGGCTGCCTCCTGCAAGCCCAACACTTGGGATCTAGGCCTCAACCTGGGCATGTGTGCTGACTGAGAATCAAACCGCCACCATTTCGGTGCCCGGGAGGACGCCGAACCAACTGACCCACACCGGCCAGGCCATTCCTGCATTTATTCTTCACCATCGTCACCCTTGTCCAAAATTTGGATGAATGTAGTCTGTTCATTGCAGTACAACAGAGTTTTCCCCACCAGACCCAATTGAGGAAACGCTATTCTTATTGCTACTCTTTGCAGGAGGCTGGCTAAGAAGGGATGGAGGAAGCGTGCCGTAGTAATGTGCAGCTGGCAGGATGGAAGTGGTAATAAACACGAGCGTTGACTAGACTCAATATTAGTGATGGTGCTGGGGAGCCGTCCTGGCTTTGGGCTGCCTGAAGGCAGTGGTGATCCCTTGCTTGTCCTATCTGTCAGTCTATTTGATCTCCAAATGAATTGCATTTGATAACAGCTATATAAATGCAGAACCGATCGATAATGTGCAGCTGGCAGGATGGAAGTGGTAATAAACACGAGCGTTGACTAGACTCAATATTAGTGATGGTGCTGGGGAGCCGTCCTGGCTTTGGGCTGCCTGAAGGCAGTGGTGATCCCTTGCTTGTCCTATCTGTCAGTCTATTTGATCTCCAAATGAATTGCATTTGATAACAGCTATATAAATGCAGAACCGATCCGCTGAGCCTTCTTAAATGAGACTCCTCGCTTTCATCTCCCAGTCATTTCAAAAAGCAGATAGACTTGTTAGAGGTTTTAATGCAATAATTTATGTTTTATCTTGCCGAGTTCGAGGCAGCATTTATTTAGCACTAAATTCTTCCCAAGCCTCTATGTGAGGGGAGAAAACGTTTGCACACACAACAATTAGGATTTATTTTTTTTAAAAAAATAAAGACATTCAATAATACACTTTTTTCTGCGTTATGATGTTTAGGAAAGACAAAGCTTATTTTAAGGAAGGAGGGAGGGAACAGAAAAAGTGACCATACAAAACCCTTTCATTATCACACTCTTGACAAAGTTATAAGGAACCAGAAAGGAACAATATCACTTCCCAAAATCTATAAAACAAATCCTTAAGTTCCCCCACCCAAAGAAAAAGAAATCACAATTTCTTTTAAAACAAAGGAAGACAAGTTCTCTTATGGTTTTTCTCATGTTTGCATTATCTATAAGAAAATAGCCTACCCATTTTTTCTCTCCTGACTTTCTTTCCTTACACCTCACTTTCTAATCTCTTTTCACTCTCACCCCTTCCCCATTGTATGAATGACGCAAACTCTCTTCATCACGTAAGTGGAGCATCATTTATAACACACACAACTTTTAGTAAGAAGCTTTGCTCATTTAGCATGTGTATGCAATAAGTAAGCTTATAGAAAAAGATATATTTAGTGGCAAAGACACAACCTATTGCAACCAGAAGGAAGTAGAACTTGATTTCCCTTTCGTGAAAGGATCTCTCACTTTATAACATGTTATAAGAAGCACAATGCAAATTGTACGTGTGTGTGGAAATCAATCAGCTAAAAAAATTAAGACAACTTGCTATTTTAAATTATGGTTTTCAAATGAAAAAAATATGATTTTGAATAGAATATATAATCAGTCCAAATCTGAATTTTTCATTGATCACATTCAGTTAAATTTTGGTCATTCTCTCATGAAAAACCATGGCATTTTATTCAATTCTTATACAGTAAGGCAACCTGCAATTATACTTTCTTAAAAGTGATATATAATAGAGCAGCAAAAAGAAAACTACATGATGTAAAGTGCTTGACATCTCCAACAGATGAAATTCATTTTTAAAAGTATACTCTTATTGATTTTAGAGAGAGAGGAAGGGAAAGGGCTAGAGAGATAGAAACACCGATGAGAGAGAAACATCCATCAGCTGCCTCCTGCATGCCCCCCACTGGGAATTGAGTTCTCAGCCTCTTGGGTCATGGGTCGACACTCAACTACTGCACCACACCAGCTGGGCAAAATTCATTTTTTGATAGGTAACCAGCTTCATAATTCAAAAGTATTAAAACTAACTGGAAACGGGTTAAGACTTTTTTTTCTATGTGGTAGGAAAACACATTCATATCCTGTATAGTGCTCTTACTCTGTAATTTCCTTTTGAATCACAAGAAAAAAGAAGCTTTTTAAATGCTTGAACATGTGCTTAAAGCAGCCTATATTGTAGTCCCAGCACTGAGTGCAACAGGTTACAGCTGCTGCTGCTAATTAGATTGGCCCTGTGAATTTCTTTTCTTGTTACTCTTTCTAAATGTTTCTATAAATACTGAAAAACTTATCAAGTTTCTTGAAACAGATATACAGGTTAAAGAAAAATTGACAAGTTTATAGTTTTCTTGAAAAAAATGCCTTGAATTAATAATGGTAAAAATAATAATTATATTTTCCAGCCTGGCCAGCGTGGCTCAGTAGGTCAGCATTGACCTATGAACCAGAAGGTCATGGTTCAATTCCCGGTCAGGGCACATGCCAGGTTGTGAACTCAATCCCCAGTGTGGAGTGTGCAGGAGGCAGCCAATCAATGATTCTCTCTCATCATTGATGTTTCTATCTCCCTCTCCCTCTTCCTTCCTCTCTGAAATAAAAATTATTTTAAATAGGAAAATATAGTAATGAAGAAAATGAGGAAAATATAGTAATGAAATAGTTTGATTCCAGTTTTTCATATGAGCAAGGCAGTAGAATGAACTCAATGCCATACACCTTAGAAACAAAATTATGATGATAATGTTGCCTGATGTTCACTTTGCTGCCTTTCCAATAGAACACCAGATAGTTTCTATTTTCTTTTAAGTATGTACAGGTATTTTGATTGAATATAGAGTGCCATATTAATAGCCTCAGGAAAGTAGGTTCTTAAATAGGACAGTACCATTTTATAATCTACTAGAGGCCCGGTGCACAAAAATTTGTGCACTCGGGGGGGAAGGGGGGGTCCCTCAGCCCGGCCT
>NW_005371660.1:988165-994304 GCF_000412655.1 Myotis brandtii
CCAGACTGCGGACAGCCTCAAGCACTGCCCCCGCCTGGCAGGGTCACAGATCCGGGTCCCAGACCGCAGACAGCCTTGCCTGCTGCCGCCTGCCTTCAGTATGCAAATTAGCCGCCATCTTGTTGCTTCAGGGTGGGGGTCCCCACTGGGGTGCCTGGCCAGTCTGGGTGAGGGGCTGAGGGCTGTTTTCAGGCTGGCGGGCGACTGAAGCTCCAAACCTCTCCTTTTTTTCTTTTTTTTTTATTCTGGCATTTATTTACCTTCTATGGCTGTCACTGGAGCTGAGAGCCGGCTTTCTCTCTGAGGCTCGGCTGCTGAAAGCAGGTTTCTGGCCTTTGTTTTCTGTATTCGAAACAATGTTGCGACTCCAGCTCTGAGATCCCGGCTGACTGACAGGAGGTTTCTGGGGTTTTGTTTATCTTCTATAAATGTTACAATGTTTCCAACTGAAGCTCAGAGGCCGGCAAGGCAGGCGGGGAATGTTGGAGTCCTCTGTCACTGAAGGAAGCAAGCCTCCCTGTTCGCATCAGCTGCCTGGCTGCCGGCCGCCATCTTGGCTGACAGTTAATTTGCATATCTCCCTGATTAGCCAATGGGAAGGGTAGCGGTCGTACGCTAATTACCATGTTTCTCTTTTATTAGTGTAGATAACAAGAAATAATTATAATAATGACTTTTAAAAGTTTTGTAAATCACAATATTGAAACTAATCCACTCTGAAAATCAAACCCATTTAACAGAGTGCTTATTATTAATTCTATGCTATATAATATGAGGTTTTTATAGCGAACAATAGATGATAGATTGATAGACAGACAAATACATACATATATACATACATACATACATACATACATACATAGACATATAGTTAGATATGGACAGGGAGAAAACATTTCCCTGCCACTAGGTGAAAATCTGGCAGACCACATGATTTTTTCTTTTCATCCAGAGAATTAAATAATTCTGTGTTCTCTTTATGACACAGGAACAGGGTCTTTTTTTTTTTTTTAATACTCACCTGAGGACAGCCTTATTGCATTTAGAGAGAGAGATAAGGGGAGGGAGAGAGAGAAAGAGAAAAACAGTGATCAGTTACCTTCCCATTTCACCCCAACCGGGGATCGAACCACAACTTTTTTGGGGTATGGGACAATGCTCCAATCAATTGAACCACACTGCCAAGGCCAGAAACATAGTCTTTATTCAAAAACTAAGTGTCCTATTCAAGATACCAGTCAACACTTCATCTTTATTGAAAAGTAAGAGTCTTTCCCACCTCCCAACTAACTTGCACTGGTGGACAGAGCACCCTTTGTGGTTGGCTTCTGGTTTCTGATTTTGCTCATTCCTTACCCCACTTAAGAGGGACTGGGGCCAAAGTGACACTTTAAGGAAGATAGAAAAATATCTATAGGCCAAGTGACAGCTTCCAATACTGTTGGAAGTTGACTTTAACTCTCCCTTGACCACTTTCCCTGAGCAGATTTTTAAAGCTGAATTTTTGTGCTGTTGGAAGACAAGTCTTCAAAGGTCTCTTCTGTTTCTGAGCATCTCATGGGCACAGGCACTAACTGCCTTTCTAGCCTATCTTCTCTAGGTCGTTTGTATAATGAACAGCCTCCCTCCAGATAAAACAATAGGTATGTTTACTGTCCAGTAAAAAATATTTAGTTTCCCTGAGTTCAGGGTCCCTCTTCTGTAATGCAATCCACTGCTCATATAGCTGTCATCTGACCCCTTTTGTAATTCCCTGTGGAAACTGGGGCTTGGGGAACTAGTGAAAGAAAATACTGATTTTCTGGGTATGGTTACCAATGTGAGTAGTCCCTGGTTTCTTACCCAGTAATCTTGTATCTTTTGCCAGCACTCATGAAACGGTGGAAAGCAAACTCACTAGCTTATAAAAGGGTAAAATCTCAGATCCTTTACAGTTCTTAACAAGGGAATGTTCTTTGGGTCCTCAGAGCCCTCTGCTTTGGGAAACCTCTATACTACATTTCTATTCTTATGGGTAATGTGAATCCCTAATCCCTCTTCAACGCCTTATATTTTTTTTTTCCCATAAATTCATGCTATACTTACTCTCCTTGTTAAAATGTATTATCTCTTGGAAGAAATAAAAATCCCCAAGTTGACTCTCTTTCTCATGTTGCCAACATCTGGTGCATATGAAATACTAATGCTTACGTTGTCAAACTTTGCAGATGCAAGTCAATTCTAATGTTGACATATTCCACTCTCACTCTCCTAAGCATGAATCAGGTTACAATCCTCCCTGTAACCCTAAAGGGCTGTCCCAGTGGTCCCATAAACCACTTTCACAGTTAGCAACCACATCCCTTCCTAAATCTGGCCTCATCAATGGCAATAGCTTTCTCTAAAGCAAACTCCTTATCCTTTCATTTTCTTGTGAGCAATAGATTTCTGGTAGAGGAGCCCCAAAGTCATGAAACTGGTTATGATATATTTTATTTATCAATTCTACAGTGTGTAAATGCTTCACATTCAATTTAGGATCTTATACCTATCATATTAATATCTTGGGAGAAAATAAAACAAGAGATGTTTAATAGACCCTGTGACAGTATTGTTATTGCTATAATCATTGAATCATTCAATAAATGATAGTTTTATGTGGTTTTTCTCTGCATGTTCTTCTACATATTGGCACCAGACATGGTGCAATCTGGGAAGAAAGCAGTTTCTTGCCAGAGGACCCAAAATAAAAGGGAGGCTCAGGGAACTTGGAAGTACTGGTATATGGAAATAGTGAAGAGCTTAGAAAAGGAACCCCCAAAAGTAGTTCGTGAACTGAAGGGTGCATCTCAAACCTGTATATGCTGAATCTGGTCCTAATTAGCATAACAAAGACTTTGAGAATTGAGCTAATCAGGAAACCGTTGCCTAGGTCCAATATTGGTACATGCACAGGAGTAATCTGAATAGTGCAACTAAAGCTATGATAATGGAACAGACATTGGAACCACAGCCCATAGCTAGCAGGTGGTCTAACCTAACCCAGTCAATTGCTACAAAAAGTAAAACATCAACATTCTCCATCAGGTTGATAAAATACTCAGAGCCTCATAATGTAACATTCACAATATCCAGATCAGACAAAAAAATAATTACTCAGCCTACAAAGAACCAATCACAATGAGCTTGGGAAACATAAGCAACAGACAATGCAATAATACAGATGTTGGAATTTTTCTGACAGAGTCTTTAAAGTGACTCTTAAAATATATAAATGACTCATTTCAAACATTTAATTAAATATTATAATTTTAAATATCAACAAACAAGTAGAGATAAAAAAGAATAATCCTATTGAAATTTTTGAACTGAAAAATAAAACAACTGAGATAAAACTCATTCAAAGGGCTCCAGAACACAATAGAGATGGCAGAGGAATCAGGGGACTTGAAGACAGATCAATAAAATTATTAAACAATAGAGAAAAATTAAACAGAGACTGACACAACTGCACGCTGTCTAAAGAAAACTTATTTTGAATACAATGAAAGGAAAAAGGGTGCGAAAAAATACAATGCAAACACTAATCAAAAGAGCTGAAATGGCTATCTTAATATAAGAAAAAGTAGATTTCAGAGCAAAATAAATTACTCAGTGGAAAGAGAGACAGCCTTGGCCAATGTGGCTCAGTTGGTTGAGCCTCATCCAGTGCACTGAAAGGTCACCAGTTCTATTGCCAGTTACGGCACATACATAGGTTGTGGGTTCAATCCCTGGCCGGGGTGTGTACGGGAAGTGGCTGGTAGATGTTTCTTTCTCACATCCATGGATTATTTTTTCTCTCTCTCTCCCTCTATCACCCTTCCTCTCTTTCTTAAAATAAGGAGAGAGAGAGAGCTACATATTGATACATATTGGTTTTATTCTTTATTTTAGTGGAGCACATCCTCAAATCACTTTCAGAGAGTATATGCTACTTTTATGAGATCTCATATATACCTGAAAATATTTATTCTATATAATTTTGGTGGGAATAAAATTCAATTCACTTTTTCTCCTGGTTTTGAAGTTGTTGAACTATTGCCTTCTAGCTTTTATTGTTAAAGTTTAAAGTTGATGTTATTCTGATTCTTACATTTTTTAGGTTTTAAAAATTATTTCTTCATCAATGTTACTCACAAATTTATTAGTGTGCATCCTTTCCTCCTCATTAATTATGCTTGACACTCAATAGATCATTTCAATCTGAAAGCTCATGAACTTTAGGTCTAAATTTTTAAAAAAATATTTCCTTGGTGATTTCTATCCTTCTGTTTGTTAGATATTGGATGTCCGATATAAATTATCAATTTTTATTTCCTTTTCTTTTTTACAATTAATCTTTTTGTTTTTTTTCTACTTTCTGAGAGCACTCATCTATTATACCATTCAGCCTTTCTATTATTATCTTTTTATAAATTCTGCTCTCATATTTTTAATTTCCAAGATCACTTTCTTATTCTTAGGATAGTCCTACTTACAATATCCTATTTTTTTTTATGAAGGCCTAAGAGTAATATCTTCTCTTATGTCTCCAGACATACACAAACACACACACACATCCATTCACACACAGTTTTCTTGAGTTCTCTTTCCTTCCAGTTATATTTCTTTTTTGGGGAAGTGAGGGGTTTGGGAGGCACTGGTAAATGGATGGGCTTCAGGGGCCTCTGAACCCTGTCCAGTTCTATTTCTTATTTTTAGTTTATTTTGGTATGATAGAGGTCTACCTTAAAATGCTGGTAATCTTTGCCTGTACATTTATATATAAAATGAAACATTAAAATGTGACGGGAAGCCCTGTATGCACAGGTGAACTCAGTGGGACTCACTATAGGTTAATCAGCCTAGCCAGTGATTTAACTGTTGCATTGAACACCTTAACCTGTTGCTCTCTGCAAGGGTTTTTATGTATGTGTTTGTTTTCATTTTTGAATGGAGTCAGTTTCTCTAAAAATAAATCCTACTGATCTTTATAGATGTTATTGTTCTGAGAGCTGAACAGGGAAAGAATGCTTAAAAATTCTCGGCATCTAGGATGCAGCTTTAAAAAAAAAAATCAGAGGATATGTCCTATTGATTTGAGAGAGAGAGAGGAACAGAAAGAGAGAGAGATCAATGTAAGAGAGAAGTGTTATGCCCAGATTTCAGGATCCCCAAGAGACCATCAGGGAGCCAGCCGAGTCCGATGCAAAAGCATAAGAGTCTTTATTCGAGCTAGCTTGTGCCCTCCGTCCACCACACTCACCGACGCAGTGGCAGGGGGCAGAGAGAGAGAGCTTTGTGGGGAGAGGGGTTTTATAGGGGGGTTAGAGTAGAGGACTGTGGGCCCTGCCGATTGGCCAGTCGCAAGTTGGTGTCTTGTTACACAGGATGTGGTCGTATCTATGGTTCGCACTTCCCTTGATTATCATTGGTTAAAGAAATCCTAGGTGTGGCTAGCAGAGGCTTGGGCTTCCGGGAAGAAGCTCCTTGCTGAGCACATGGCTGCTGCCCAAAAATGGAGGATTCGGGGCAAGATGGAGGGCGTAGCCCTCACCCTTTCAAGAAGCATCAACCAGTTGCCTCCTGTATGCACCCCAATTGGGCATCAAACCCACAACCCAGGTATGCACCCTGACAGAATTGAACCTGCCACCCTTCGGTGTAGGGGACAATGCTCCAACCAACTGAGCTCCCAGCCAGTGCTAGGATGCAGCTCTTTACTTTATCCACTTGTAGGCCTGAATCCTAATTTTCTCTGATTCAACCTCCCTGAGAATGAACTCCCTGTATTCTGTTGGTATTAGAAAAAGAGTATAAGGGCATGACTATTCTTCCATACACTGTCAAGAAATCCTCCTTATTTTAAATTACATAGCACAGTTCATCTTTCAGAGATACTAGTACCTCCAACTCGTAGATCTTTTGGGTTTTTGGCTCAGGTATCAAATCAGCTGTCTTCCTCACAGAAGTTAGGTTTTAACTTTCTTTGCTCTGCTGACTTACTTATACACATACATCTGCTTGCCACTTCGACATTTTCTTGACTTTTTATCATCTCTTTTTCTGTTACTTTTGTTTATACGGGGCTTAAATATTTTCTTCTTTTACTGCCATTTTAATGTGGGTTTTTTTTTTT
>NW_005371661.1:0-2752 GCF_000412655.1 Myotis brandtii
CTCTATCCACTGAGCCAAATAAAAATATATGAAAAATATATACTAAAGCAAGATATGTGTTTACTGATTTCACAGAGAGGAAGGAAGCGAGAGAGAGAGACAGAAACATCAATCATGAGCGAGAGAGAGAGAATCCTGGACCGGCAGCCTCCTGCACGCCCCCTACTGGGGATCGAGCCTGCGACCCGGGCATGTGCCCTTGACCAGGGAATCGAACCCAGGACCCTTCAGTCCACAGGCCGACGCTGTATCCACTGAGCCACACCGGCCAGGGCTCCATCAACACTCTTGATGGATGGCCATGTGTTGGTCTTAAATTGTGCTCATCCTGTTGGTCAGGGACCCCAGTGGGCATTTCCCCTCAAGGGACATCACGGGCTGTTTGGCCTCAGGTGGGATCCAGACACGCACACCCGCAGGCGGGCACAGGTCCTAGGCCATCTCCAGAGTCCGAGCTGGGAGCCGAGAGGCAGGCAGGAGGCGGGGAAGTCTGACCCTCTCTCAGTAGGTGCCTACTGGTGTCTGGCCAGGGGAACAGCCGCCGAAGACCTACAGCCCGGTGGTCGGCTGCCTCTTCCTCTTTCTTCCTTAACCTCCTTGGGCCGGACCCCAAGATTCAAAAAAAAATCTACAGGAGGGACCTGAACTGCCGTGTTGACATGGGAAACGCTGCCCTCGGCGGCCATCTGGTCACCACGGAGAGGAACGGGGCCATAGAGGGCCTGGGGCTGAGCGAGTTCCCGCTAGACCTGCAGAAGGTGTCAGGGTGCCTCCGGGCCAGAAGGTGTCAGGGTGCCTCCGGGCCATCGACGTGTCCAACAACCAGATCAAGAGCCTCCCGCGGAGGTCGGAGTCTCAGTGGACAAACACCATCAGAGGAATAGATGATAGGTGATATGGATGGATTGATGGATAGATGATTGGTAGATGATGGATTGATGATATAGGTGGATGGGTGGGTGGAT
Organism: Myotis brandtii; assembly: GCF_000412655.1. Taxonomy (NCBI): domain Eukaryota; kingdom Metazoa; phylum Chordata; class Mammalia; order Chiroptera; family Vespertilionidae; genus Myotis; species Myotis brandtii. The sequence goes on from NW_005371661.1 coordinate 966, forward strand.
AGATGGATGGATCGATAGATAGATGGATCGATAAGTGAAAGGACTGATGGATGATATGGTCGGAAGGATGGATAGGTGGGTGGGTCAATGGGTGGATGGATGGATAGGTAGATGAGCTGTGTGGCCTGGCCAGACTGGAGTTTTCAGAAACGTTATGTTCTACAACGCACGCACTTTATGCTGTTTAAATATTTTAGTGTATCTTGGCTTTCTAATTCCTAAGAGAAAAATAAGTAAATAACAAAAAAATGGGGGGAAATGGTGTGAATTAGTAAGTGACGTTGAGTTTATAAAAACAAATTGGTGGCATAATTTTTCAAGTGTGGTTTTATGCTTTATAAAAACATAGTCAAAACAACGACTAATTGTATGAAATATCAAAGGGCTAAGATTGTAATGAATATTTAAGCAGAAATGATGCTTGTTTCAACTCTATCTCTCTCTCACTTTCTCTCTCTCAGGATGTCATATTATAAAGAGCCCTTTAAAACATGAACGGCAGAAATAAAAACCATATTTCAACACATTGTAAAATCCTTTGAGAAACATAATTTTTAGAAGAAAATGGTTGGATTAGAAACCTCTAAGTTTTAACTTGCCTGAAGATTTGAATTTCAGTTGTTTATGATGAACATTTTCTTTGTCTGCAAATAAAAAATCCGAACAGGTCCCTTTATTTCTAGTTCGATTGCACGTCTTCCATCTGTTCTATTATTGATCTTCACATCAAAATGTTTCCGCCTTCTATTGTCCGTTTACTTCCTTCATTTTTTGTTGTTGCTGTTAATCCTCACCCAAGGATATTTTTTCCATTGAATTTCACAGAGAGAGTAGAAGGGAAAGGGAGACACACACACACAGAGAAATGTTGATGTGAGAGAGACACATTGATTGGTTGCCTCCCGCATGGGCCCGGTCAGGGGCCTGGGATCAAGCCTGCAACAGAGCTACATGCCCTTGACTGAAATTGAACCCACAACCCTTCAGTTCAGGGGCTCAAATACCAACTGGAGACTAGTTATCACACAGGGTTCCCATTGGACGGGGACTTTCATTTGTATATGTCTTCAACACCACTTAAGAGAAAAGAAAATGTCAGTTTCTATATTTACTTAGCAACAGGAATGACCAGCTATTTTGAAGATCTCATGTTTAAAATAATCGATTCTTTTGTCGAATAGAAGAGCAATGCTTCGACTCTGTAAAACTTCACCCATGGAAACAGACTGAAAACTGCCTCTCCTCTCAGCGATTCTTCAGTCCAGGGAACCGCCCTCTAACTCCAGTGAGGGGCTATTGTAAAGGAGTTATTTTCACTTACTATTTTATACATTTAAAAAAATATTTTTATGGATTTCAGAGAGGAAAGGAGAGGGAGAGAGAGAGAAACATAAATGATGAGAGAGAAGCATGGATCAGCTACTTCCTCCGTGTCCTCTACTGGGGATGGAGCCCGAATCCAGGGCGTGTGTCCTTGACCGGAATCGAACCCGGGACCCTTCGGTCCGCAGGTGGACGCTCTGTCCAATGACACAACCAGCCAGGACTGGTAATTATATTTTATCGGATCTTTTTCCTTCCCAGAGCTGGCTAAACGGAGCCAGCGGACATGAAGAATTCTCCGTTTTTGAGTCACGGGTATAGAGCAATGGACGATGTTGACCTTCCAAATCATCACTCGTTTAATTTAATTTAATTTAATTTTATTTAAATATATTTCTATAGATTTCGGAGAGGGAGCAAGAAATTGAAATATCAATGATGAGAGAAAATCATGGATCGGCTGC
>NW_005371662.1:0-504 GCF_000412655.1 Myotis brandtii
GTGCAGAGGGAGAGACCAGGGACTTCAATTATATTTTAAAACAATAGATGCCCATTAAAATTGTAGCTTTCATTTTTTTTGCATGTATCTATCCAATTTTCCCAACACCATTTATTGAAAAGACTATCTTGACTCCATTGTATGCTCTTGCCTCCTTTGTCAAATATTAATTGAACATAATGACTTGGGTCGATTTTGAGGATTTCTGTTCTATTCCATTGATCTATATACCTGTTCTTGTGCCAGTACCAGCCTGTTTTGATTAGAGTGGCTTTGTGGTATAACTTGATATGTAATATTCTGATCCCTCCAACTTTGTTCTTCTTTCTTAAGATTGCTGCAGCTATTTGGAGCCTTTTTTTTGTTTTCATATGAATTTTTGGAGTGTTGTTCTAGGTCTGTGAAATATGCTGTTGGTATTTTAATAGGAGTTGCATTGAATCTATAGATTGCTTTGGTTAGTAATAGACAAAAAAGAAAGAACTCTTACCATTTGCAACAGCA
>NW_005371663.1:0-481 GCF_000412655.1 Myotis brandtii
TCATTCAGTTTAGGCATTAAATATTTTTTGCAGCCTGAAAAAAAAAATTCAAACACTTGGAGGCTAGATAGTATGCTATTAAACAATGATTGGGTTACCAAAGAGATCAAAGAAGAAATTAAAAACATCCTGGAAATGAATGACAATGAAAACACAACAATCCAAAACCTATGGGACACAGTGAAAGCAGTCCTGAGAGGGAAGTTCATAGCACTACAGGTCTACCTCAAAAAAACAAGAAAAACTGTCAATAAGTTATCTAACCCTACAACTTAAAGAACTAGAAAGAGAGCAACAAGAAAAGCCTAGAATGAGTATAAGGAAGGAAATTTTAAAGATCAGAGCTGAAATAAATGACATAGAGACAAAAAAATACAAAAGATCAATGATGAAACCAACTGGTTCTTTGAAAGGATAAACAAATTGATGAACCTCTATCCAGGATCACCAAGAAGCAGAGAGAGGACCCAAATAAACAAAA
>NW_005371664.1:0-2305 GCF_000412655.1 Myotis brandtii
TCTCTCTCTGTATCTCTTCTCCTTTCCACACCTCTCTGAGTTAGAAACGCCTCTCTGTAATGTTACCTTCGGCAGTTTTCGGAATTTCCTTGAGTCTCAGTTTCTCCAAATGTAAAACTTGATTTTCTCAGCAGTTACTAGAGCAATGAGGTTTATGTTCTACTCAGCATCTTGTGCTGAGGAGCTGGAGAAGGTGCGGACGAGTGGAATCTGGGGAGAGGCTGGGGAGAGAAGGGGGTCCAGGAGAGGTGGCAGCAAGTGGAGTGCTCGCTGTGAGTCTTTATATAAGACTCAGATGAGGTTTTTCATCCTTCATATTCTATGTCCTAAGAGATTGGTTTGTGACCAGGGAAAATATTTTCTCTGGTCTCCATCATCTGGAAGACCCTTACTGGGCTGCACCTGGTGACATTCAAAGTGCCTCTGTCTGGCTATGCTAGCTTTCAGGGAAGTTTGTCGGAAGGGGCTCCAGTCCCAAACAGATATTTGTCATCTAAACCTTTGTTACTTGTCAGTGCTGTAAAAATCCCATTCCAGTAGCTCCTGCCTGGTGCCACAAATGAGCAGGGTGTGGCTGGAGCATCTCACCTATTGTGTCATACACTCCATCTTTCTGACTTCTGTGTAACAAAGGTCTGCCCTTCCTCTGAGAGTGAACGTGTGTAGCTATGAGTGCTGCACCTTTTGCACTCTCTTTGTGTAAGCTTTTCTGCTTCCTTGGTTAAGCTGTAAAAGACTTATTGTTGGGGTCACTATTAAAATCCTACTGTCATTGAGTAGACCTTGATGTTTTGAATTGAAGAAGTTTTAAATGAAAACTGTTATAGAGCTCTCATATTGGTATAATAATGAGCCATTAAGATACCCTTAATAAGATGGAAGGACAGAAATTAGAACAAAAATCAAAGTGCATTCAGACCCTTCCTATTTACTTTCAGAAATTTGTAGATATTGTAAAAATTAGGTCACTGGTAGCACAATTGCCTAGCATTTAAAAAGGAAAACAAAAAACTTATACAAAGAAATATAACTTGAGACTTTTGAATTAGCTATTTTGCTTTCTGAGTGTTACAAGTGTTAATTAGGTTAATTAACAGGATAATTTTTTTTCAAATGTAGAAGGAAAAGTTAGAGACAGTCCATTAAGGTGGAAATTTTTAAAAGGTTATTGAGATTAAAAGATTATGAGAATTATATTTGAATAGGTTTTAAAGGATTAAATTTAATCAGAAACTTAACAAAATTGAAAGCTAATTTTTCAAAGACTATTAGGTCAATACTATTAAGAGCTCTTCTAAATTGGAGAACTCAAGTCACACCATTGAGTTCACCCTAATACCATTGTAATTAGCTAGTTGTTAATAACAGGGAAGGAGCAAAGGGAAGGGCAGACATTATAGGTATATTCCCTGCAAAGCACTGGGGAGGGAACCACATAGGGAAGATAGATGCCTGCCCAGTAAAGTTGGGCTGAAAAAGGGAAGATACTTGCCTACCAGTCATACCTAGGAACAGACATTATTGGTCAGAATGGGCATGGCCACTGACAGGGCACGAAGATTTGGGATATATAATCCCCTAAACAAAGAAGTTCACTCTCTTGGTTCCTCTTGGCATGCTTGGCTTCTTGGCATTCTCCCATGTGGCCAACAGCCATGTGGACCCCCCATACACAATGGACTAGTAGACTGCAACAATAGTCTGATGCTGAACTGGACCAGGCTCCAAAATGTAAAGAACATTCTGGACAGTGACTCTGATTTTACCTCTAATGAAACCCCATCTATAGATACCTATACCTATACCTATACCTACTATCTATATCTATATCTATGTATATCTATCTGTATCTATATCTATATCTATATCTATATCTATATCTATATCTATATCTATATCTATCACCTATCTATCTATCTAATCTATATCTACTACAGGCCCAGTGCACGAAATTCGTGCATGGGGGTAGGATGGGGGGTGTCCCTCAGCCCAGCCTGCACCTTCTCCAATCTGGGACATCCCTCTCACAGTCCGGGACTGCTGGCTCCCAATCACTCGCCTGCCTGCCTGATTGCCCCTAACTGCTTCTGCCTGCCAGCCTGATCACCCCCTAACCACTTCCCTGCCAGCCTAATCAATGTCTAACAGCTCCCCTGCCAGCCCGATCACCAACAACTGCCCTCCCCTGTCAGCCGGGTTGCCCCTAACTGCCCTCCCCTGCTGTCCTGGTCCCTCCAAACAGCCCTCCCCTGCTGGCCCAGTTGCTCCTAACTGCCCTCCCCTGCCAGCCTGGTCACCCCTAACT
>NW_005371664.1:6101-7839 GCF_000412655.1 Myotis brandtii
ATGCTCTTGGCAGACAAAAACACATAATCCCTATATCTGGACTGATAACCAGCCATATGCACTATAGTGCCAAAGTGGTCATTAAAAAATTAAACCACTTTCTTACACCTAACACCAAAGAGCTGTTGCCCTTGAAATCCCTCCTCAGCCCCCACCTTAGGTTCTGCCTTCGCAGTTCACCCAGATGAGGTTCTTATTGGTCAGTTTCTATGCAAGTTAGTGTCAAAAGCTCCACCTCCTAGGCAGCCATTGGCTCGGGCACTTTACCCAGATTAGGTTAATATTGGTCAGTTTTGATGCCAGTCAGCATCAAAAGCTCTGTCTCCTAGGCAGCCATTGGCTACTTGCACTTCACCCAGATTTGGTTCTGATTGGTTGGTTTCTATGCCAGTCAGCGTCTCTGGGCCTATCCCCAGGCCTGATCTGCAGCCTTCTTGCAGTCAGTGCTGGGTCGCTGCACCCCACTGGCTGCAGTCAGTGCTGTGTCACCACTGCAACCCAGCAATGACTTCCAGTGTTCAGTGGAGCCTTGGTCGTTGCGGACTTTATGGACCCTGGCTCTTTATATATATACTAGATTGGTGCTTCAGTACCCTTATTCAGAATCTCGTTGTCTCATGGAGGGCTCACAGAAAGTATCCTACATGAACTCCCTACCTTTGGCCTCTTTTCCTTCAAAGTGGTAATGTAAAAGCATTCAAACCTGTAAAGTTTTCGTGAGCTTATTGGAGCCAAACTGTCGACAATTAGCAGGAAGCAGAATCTGAATGGATTGAGATAATGCTCCAGTGAATGGTGGTTTTATACTTTACATTAAAGGAGGAGGTGTAAGTTGGTTACATGAAATCCATTGGTGATAGATTAAGAAGGAGGAGAAACCAAAGTGGAGGGTGGGGAGAAACCTCTGGGATTGGGTAAAAAGTGAAATCATAGACACACCACTAAGGTGGTTAGTAGTCAACAATTAACATGACAACAATAACAATGAAGGAATTTGTGATATTGAAAGTGAAAATAAGACATTTGTTGGGGCTAGCTATCTGAATCTGTATCAGTAACCGGCATTCGGACACACACTCCTGCTAGCCAATAATCAACTCCATTCGTATCTGTGATGTCTGTCCTGCCTTGCAGAAACTGTTTCCCAGAATACTACCATTTTACAGAGGCCATAAACCATGGACCATATAAAAAACCCCAACGGGGTTGGCAGCTCAGATGCCAGACAGGACAAACCTCTGAGTGTAATCTCACTTCCCCCATTCGAACTAACGGGGGGCTGCAAAGCCAGTGAAAAGTCCAGAAGCCTGATCCATATTTGGGGGACAAAGAAACTAAGGGTATAAAGGGAAAGCTTCGTCCATATTCATCACTCAGGCTTTGGAAACAGACTGCCCTGAGTCACTTTACTAGTACAGCTACAAATAAAGGGTTTTTCCTGAATTTTCTGAGTACCTATGTGTTTTCCAGTCGACTGGAAATTCTGCAACATAATTTGGTTCCCTAACAAAGAAACATGCGGCCAAGTTGCCCCTTTGAGGCACCCCTGCGTGAGAGCAGGTGAGTGGGCCCTCTCGACCAAGCCCCCACATTGAAGGGAAAGGTGACACCAGTGGTTGATTGGGTCCCAGTCTTCACCACACTCGGTCGAATCAGTCCACCCTGCCAACCCCCCGGGCTCAAGTGGACTCCAAGGAAGACAGGAAAGCCTTTCTGGGAACTGATGTCTGATCAGTAA
>NW_005371665.1:0-372 GCF_000412655.1 Myotis brandtii
CTGCTTCAATTTCTTCAGTGGTTATTGGCCTATTCAGGTGTTTTTATTTTTCCTGATTGAGTTTTATAGGCTTGTGTATTTCTAAAAATATGTCCATTGCATCTAGGTTGTCCATTTTGTTGGAATAGTGTTGTTCATAGTATTTTTTTTTATATAATCCTTTGTATTTCTGTGGGATCGGCTATTACTTCACCTCTTTCATTTCTGATTTTGTTTATTTGGGTCCTCTCTCTTTGCTTCTTGGTGAGCCTGGCTAGAGGTGTATCAATCTTGTTTATCCTTTCAAAGAACCAGCTCTTGGTTCTGTTGATATTTTGTATTGTTTTTTTTTTTTTTTTTGGTCTCTATGTCACTTATTTCTGCTCTAATCTT
>NW_005371665.1:1300-1511 GCF_000412655.1 Myotis brandtii
CTGCGCCAACTAGCGGTGGGGTATCTGAAGCTGGCTCGTAACCCGAATTTTAGCTCGCAACTCAAAGCAAAAAATCGGCCCAGAGATGGCTCGTATCTCGAAAAACTCGTTAGTTGGGACACTCGTAAGTCAAGGCCCCACTGTATAAGTACTGTTACACCAGCTTTTTTTACATTTCCATTTGCCTGAAAAATATTTTTCCATTCCTTCA
>NW_005371666.1:0-800 GCF_000412655.1 Myotis brandtii
AAGTGGAGTTACTGGAGTGCCTTGAGGAAAATCATTTGCTGAGGCCTCCATGGGTGGATTGAGTTCAGTGGAAAGCTTTATTGATGGTGTAAAATTAAGAGGGTTCCCCTCTCCGGTCCCATCTCAGTCCGTCTCACCATGGAAGAAGTTTAATCTTGTCTTCAGCAGAATTAAGGCCACTGTCCAGAATTTCTGCCCCCTGTTAAAATCCAGTCCAGTCCAGCATCTGGCTAGCTTAGCCTGTGTTCCCAGCTGCAGTCCACTGTGTGTGGGGTCCATATGGCCACGGGCCATGTGGCTGCTTAAAGCCACGAGGCTATGGAGAGAAAACACGTGAACGCATGGGCAAGTGCAGTTCACAGAGCAAGAGAGAGCAAGGGTGCAAGAGCAAGAGCAAGCTAGAGCGCTAAAGCTCCTTTGTCTGGGATTTTCAACCTTGAGCTTCTTCAAACTAATCAATGAACTCTCCAAGGTTTTGCACACTTCTGATAGGGTCCATCTCCTAGCCAATCAATTGTTCCCCAGCCTAGACTGACAAACAACCACCTTCCCTAAGTCACCTCTGATACCGAATTTTTGGACTGGAACCCGGATTCTTTGTCCGCCGGAATTGAAGAATGAATCCACGGACAGAAAGTGGTATAGCAAAGGTGGAAATTTATTGGAAGAACAAGTACAGACTCCCACATGGGGAGAGGGAAAGAGCCCCACAGAATTGACTCCCATGTAGGGAGGGGGAAAAGTCCCCCTGAGTTCCTTTTCACTATGGCTTATAAAGGCTGCAGTTCCTGTGTCCTGAT
>NW_005371667.1:0-1453 GCF_000412655.1 Myotis brandtii
AGTGGATAGAGCTAGGCCTGTGGACTGAAAGATCCCACGTTTGATTCAAGTCAAGGGCCCAGGTTGTGGAATTGATCCCCAGTAGGGGGCGTGCAGGAGGCAGCCAATCAATGATTCTCTCTCATCATTGATGTTTCTATGTCTCTCTCTCTCCCTCTCTCTTCCTCTCTGAAATCAATAAAAATAAACAATATATAGGGAATCATGCTCAGGATGATAATGGTAATAGTTGCTCAGATGGGACAGTGTGGGTCTAAGGACTGGCTTTCCTGCCGGGGCCCCTGTTTGTGGGAGGTGGGTGTCACAGCACAGCATAGGGACTGAGTGGTCATGTAGAGTGTTGGGGAGAGAGAATGGTTTCCCAGTGGCCAAGGCCTTTAAAAGATGAGTGGACGTGAGATGAATTGGAGGCTGAAGAGTAATTCCAACAAGAGGAAATGAGGGTTGGTACATATTCTCTAAACACTCACCAGGGTTTTGCTGTGACCCTTGGTGTGGCCTGGGGTGTTGCAGTCAATCTTGTGGGTTAGCTTAGAGGCTTGAGTGGTCATGTGTGAGACTCACTGTGCTTGGTGCAGAGGGCCATCGGGGCTGGGACTTCAGTGATGGGTACGTGGAGAGATGTTGGGTGTGACTGCTGAAGGGACAACAAGTACAGCAGCAGTGGAGGTGGGCTCTGGATATCTGACGTCTGATTATGGTCTTTTGTGTGTTTATAAAAATTATTTATTGTTGAAAGTCTTACATATGTCTCTTTTTTCCCTATTGACCTCTCCTGCCTAATCTCACCCTCCAGCACAGGCCTCAACCCCCTACTCTCTGTCCCCATTGGTTATGCTTATATGCATCTACACAAGTACTTTGGTTGACCTCTTACCCCTCCTCCTCCTCTCCCCTGTCTTACGTCTGAGGTTGACTGTTCAATGCTTCCATGTCTCTGGATTTATTTTTGTTCCATCTGTTATTTTGATAAGTAGATTCCACATATAAGTTAGATCATATGATACTTGTCTTTCTCCAACAGGCATATTTTGCTTAGCATAATACTCTTCAGGTATTTCCATGTTATCTCAAAGGGTAATATTCCTCCTTTTTTACAAGGACAATGGTCATATTACATTGGGGTCCACTTTGACCTCATTTTTAACTTGATGACCTTTTAAAGACCCTATCATATCTAATAAAGAGGTAATATACAAATTGACCATCACTCCAACACAAGATGGACACCCCCATATGGACACAAGATGGCCACCACAAGATGGCGGGTAGGGAAGGGCAGTTGTGGGCGACCAGGCTGGCAGGGGAGGGCAGTTAGGGGTGACCAGGCTGGCAGGAGAGGGTAGTTAGGGGCAATTGGACCAGCAGGGAAGTAGTTAGGTTTTTTCGAGTCATTTTTTTTTTTATTAACTCTTTTTTTGGTTCACAAGAACTGATTTATTTTTATTTTTTT
>NW_005371668.1:0-459 GCF_000412655.1 Myotis brandtii
TCACGTCCTAGGCTGCTACCTTCCCTGACAAAGGTCAGTCTTTCTTTTTCTTTTTCTTTTTTTTTTCAAGTGCTTTTATTGATTTCAAAGAGGAAGAGAGAGAGAGAGAGAGAGATGATGATGACAGAGAATCATGGATCAACTGCCTCCTGCACACCCCCTACTGGGGGTGGGGGGGCTCTGGGGATCCAGCCCACAACCCGGGCATGTGCACTTGGCCAAAATCGAACCCGGGACCATTTAGTACGCAGGCCGACACTCTATCTCCACTGAGCCAAACCGGCTAGGGTGTAATTTTCCTTTTTATATCCCCTCATTGTTATTGAGTACATTGCTGGCCATTAACTATCCTATGCCAACCTAAGTAAGAGAAGTATGAAGAAGTTTGTGTCTATCATTTTACTTTAATTTTTCTCCAATTTCAGAGGTTTCCCTCCCCTCCCCACCCCGCTTTGCTTT
>NW_005371669.1:0-1419 GCF_000412655.1 Myotis brandtii
GATAACCGTGTTTATTGAGATACTTTGGCTAATGGACTTGGATGCCGTTATTCTATATTTTAGAACTTTGCAAGTAGTCAGCAATGCTCCCTCCCTAAGAGAGAAGATAGTGTGCAAAATTAGATTTCCCCAGAATGGTTATTGCACATTGACAAAATTAAAATTCTGCTGGGAGACTTCTCCCAGTGGAATTTACGTTCACAAGTCTTATAGTCTGAAAACATCCCAGAGAGGATCGATCTGATAGTTCACTCTCTCAAGCCACTTTTTTCTCAGAAATGACTGAGTTTCTGCCACGCTCTTTGGCAACATGAGGCACCAGATTATAGGAACATAATTTTGCCTGAGGAGCTGCTTTTGGGAAAAGAGTTGGCATGTTTTTTTATTTGGAGAGGATGGGACTGATTCGCTATTAATTTTGCATATGCTGTCATCTTTAAGTGTTCTTTAAAAGTGAGGTACATCAGAAACTTGACATGAAATTAATCCAACTTGTGAGGCCATAAAAATTTCATAATAGATATCCCAGGGAGTGAGAGAGCCGTGCAAGTCCACACAGGCTTTAAGAGCCTCTGGCTGAGACTGGACGAAGGAGGAAACAGAATGGGATGCTTTGGGCTTTTGTTAGATTGGGCATTTAATGCCTGGGGGAAAGAAATTTTGATTTTGCTAATTATTTTAGACTCCGACTTATAAAGAGGTTTGCATTGTGGATTTTATTTATTTTTAATATATTTTTATTGATTTCAAAGAGGAAATGAGAGAGAGAGAGAGAAACATCAGTGATGAGAGAGAATCATCGATCAGCTGCCTACTGCATGCCCCATACTGGGGATCGAGCCCACAACCCAGGCATGTGCCCTGACTGGAATTGAGCATCGACCTCCTGGTTCATAGGTCGATGCTCAACCACTGAGCCACACTGGCCAAGCCATGGGTTTTCTTTTCTCTGTCTCCAGGACAGAGCAAGGCCTGGGATAGGCTCTGAGTATTAGAGGAAATGGTGGCCGAAGCTTACATGTAAAAAAAACCTTCGACTTACCTCTTATTTTTAAAACTAGTGGCCCGGTGCATGGATTTCTGCACATTGAAAGGAAATTAATGAGACGAGAACTGCCGCTGCCAAGTCACCGCAGCTCAGCAGTAAACCAGATTCGGGGCCGACAGTGCCCCAGCAACAACATAACCCATGTCTGAAGGTGGAATCGCGCAGCCCCGCGAGGAATCGGGCTCCCTCCTCTCTGGTTCCAGGGTGCATCAACCGAGAACTGCTGCCAAGTCACTGCCCCCTGGTGGTCAGTGCGCATCATATGTTCCAGCTGGTCGGACAGTCACTTAGCCTTTTATATATATACTAGAGGCCTGGTGCACAAAAATTTGTGCACTCGGGGGGGAAGGGGGGTCCCTCAGCCCGGCCTG
>NW_005371669.1:2779-4605 GCF_000412655.1 Myotis brandtii
ACCCCCCGGGTGTCTTGTGTCCATTGGTTAATCTTATATGCATGCATATAAGTCCATCGGTTGATCTCTTAATCCCCCCCAAAACCCTCCCCAGGCTTCCCACTGTAGTTTGACAGTCTGTTCAATGTTGCTCTGCCTCTGCATCTACCCCTGTTCATCAGTCTATACTGGTCCCCATTATCTGTCCCAACCTCACTGGAGCAGTCCCAACCTCAACGGGGCCGTCTCGGCCTCACCGGGGCTATTTCAACCTCACCGGGGCCGATCAAACCTGCAACTTTTTAGTCTATGAGCCAACGCTCTAACCACTGAGCAACTGGCCAGGGCAGCATGACTCATTTTAAAGCTATTATTTCTGTCCATCTCATAAGCAGGCTGCCCAGTCATTTTTCACTGGGCTGTGTGATGAACAGTTAAAAGTCAGTCAGAGTATTCACTGCAACTTGCACATCTTTTCCAAATGGACATTTTCAACATATTCTAAGGCAATTCTTGGCCAAAGATTAGGAAAGACTCCCCTCTCCTAGCCAGACCCTAAATTAGTTAATCTGTTTTGTTATATTTAATGAGGAAATGATTCAGAAACTCAAGAGACTGACATCAGTAAAAAATCCTTTACAACAGCTCCCTTTTATTTCTGCCTAAAAAATGGAGTAATTGTGTGGACATTCTGTAAGGTGACACTCAGTGAGTCATATCTTTGCATAATCCTCTCTCCTTGAGTGTTTGTAGAAACTATGACTTGCTTCTGGCAAATAAAATATAGCAAGGGTAATAGGATGTCACTCCTGTGGTTATATTATATGGCAAAGATTTTTGTAATTAAGGTCCCAAATCAGTTGATTTTGAGTTAATAAAAAGAGATTATCCTGGGTGGGCCTGACTTAATCAGGTGAAACCTCTTAAAAGAGAGACTGGGACCCTCTCTGAGTTCAGAGACTCTTTCTGACCTTGAGGAAGTAAGTGGCTGTGAGTTCTACAGCTGGGGAATGAATTCTGCTAGCAACTTTAGGGTGCTTGGAAGGGAGTTTTTCCCCAGTCGAGCCTCTGATGAAATGCAGCCCAGTTGACACCTTCATTGAAACCTTGTGGGACCCTTGGCACAGGAACTAGCTAAGTCTTGGCATACTCTTTTTTAAAATTTAATATATTTTTATTGATTTCAGAGAGGAAAGGAGAGGATGAGAGAGAGAGAGAGAAACATCAGTGATGAGAGAGAATCATCGATCAGCTGCCTACTGCATGCCCCATACTGGGGATCGAGCCCACAACCCAGGCATGTGCCCTGACTGGAATTGAGCATCGACCTCCTGGTTCATAGGTCGATGCTCAACCACTGAGCCACACTGGCCAAGCCATGGGTTTTCTTTTCTCTGTCTCCAGGACAGAGCAAGGCCTGGGATAGGCTCTGAGTATTGGAGGAAATGGTGGCAGAAGCTTACATGTAAAAAAAACCTTCGACTTACCTCTTATTTTTAAAACTAGTGGCCCGGTGCATGGATTTCTGCACATTGAAAGGAAATTAATGAGACGAGAACTGCCGCTGCCAAGTCACCGCAGCTCAGCAGTAAACCAGATTCAGGGCCGACAGTGCCCCAGCAACAACATAACCCATGTCTGAAGGTGGAATCGCGCAGCCCCGCGAGGAATCGGGCTCCCTCCTCTCTGGTTCCAGGGTGCATCAACCGAGAACTGCTGCCAAGTCACTGCCCCCTGGTGGTCAGTGCGCATCATATGTTCCAGCTGGTCGGACAGTCACTTAGCCTTTTATATATATACTAGAGGCCTGGTGCACAAAAATTTGTGCACTCGGGGGGGAAGGGGGG
>NW_005371669.1:5173-17298 GCF_000412655.1 Myotis brandtii
TCTTGGCATCCTAGCCTTTCATTATGTGCATAGTCCGGATAGGGCCACCGAATTGAATGAGAGCCGCTTTCTTTGGTGGCACCACAGCTCAGGGGCAGGGCTTCCAGATCACGGTGGGGAGGGGGTCACCTATGTCGCCTGGGAGTGGAAAGGAGCTGACGGCTGATAAAGAGGGACTTTGCTGAATACATCCTGTAAGTCTGCCAAAGTTCAGCGAGCCTTGCCTTCACCCCCAGCAATGCGGGCACGGACATCTTCCAGTCATTATGTGCGTTGACAAGTCCTCACTCCTAATGCAATGTACACAGTTGATAAGATCGAGTTAATACTGAGGTACAATCTGCTTGGGTGACTCTGCACCTGCTTAGGGACCGAAAGGCCATACGGCGTGGAATGAGACAAGACGCCTGGCAGGCCCGCGTGGCCCTCTCTTCCCTTTCATCGCCGCCCAAGACAAATCTGATTTATTGAGGTTTAAATCTGCACTCCCAGCACTATTTACTGGGGGGAAATATAATTTGCATGTCACCAGCTGTGAAGAAAGATTATCAAACAATAAAGGATTAAGAGCTAAACAGGCCAGCCTGGTAGCAATACGTCGAGTCCAAAATTTAAGTGCTGAGCATCTAAAAGTTTTGGGATTTTTTTTGTTGTGGTTTTTTAAGAGCGTTTGAATAGTGTTAGGGTGCTGATTCTGTTCTTGGAATAGGAAGAAGTATAACAATCTGCAAAAACGCTTTGTTGTTTCATTACCAATTCTAGTAGTTTAGCTTCTTTTTTTGATTAATACGGCTATATTTTAAGTTTTAATTTATGCTATGCTCACTTGGCTTCCTCCCTCACTTTGATAATGTAAATATTCCTAAGTTGAATATGTTTTCTATGGGACAATTTGCAGGCACGATCATGCGTAAAAAGAAATTGTATCTCTAGCATTAGCATTGATCCTCAAGACCGATGCTCTCTCTCTCTCTCTCTCTGGCTAATCTTTAAAGTTGAAACAGTAAACAAAGTTCATTAGCTTTGTTTCTTTTTTAAATTTCTGTTTTCAAAGTTACTCATTTGTCAGCCTATACATCCGTTTTCACTTTCAGGAAAGCCAGTTATTAAAAGAAGGAAAAGAAATGTTTCTGTGTTTCAGACATGTATTGGGATTTCACCGACAGTCTTCGATCATCACTATCTTACTACTCATCTTATTACTATCACTATCCTGTTACTCCAAGAACCCATCTTAAGCAAATTTTTTGAGATAATATTTCTAGGCTACGCAGAGAGAAGCATTTGAGAGGAACAAAAACTTAATTTACCGATATAGTCTGTGAATACAGAGCCATTGGCTCTAAACCATATGTAATATTCTCTCCTATTTATATTACACAACACCACCAACTCCATTTATTCTTTTTTTAAAAAAATATATTTTTATTGATTTCAGAGAGGAAGGGAGAGGGATAGAAATAGAAACATTAATGATGAGAGAGAATCATTGATCGGCTGCCTCCTGCACGCCCCCTACTGGGGATGGTGCCTGCAACCCGGGCATGTGTCCTGACCAGGAAAGGAACTGTGACCCCCTAGTTCAGTGGTTGGCAAACTGCGGCCCCTTGAGTGTGGCTCTTCCACAAAATACCACGTGCGGATGCGCACGTACAGTGCGATTGAAACTTCGTGGCCACACTTAAGGGGTCAAAGAGCCGCATGTGGTTCGCAAGCTGCGGTTTGCCGACCACTGCCCTAGTTCATAGGTCGATGCTCAAGCACTGAGCCACACTGGCTGGGCCATTTATTCTGATTCTGTGGCTGATAATACATTTTCTGATATGATTTTATTGCTTAATTTTATAATTACTGAATAAGTTGGGGATGCTCAGTATTTCTGACAAATGCATTCTTTCTTTCTCTCTCTTTTTTTGTGTCTATTAACAAGGTCTCCCATTGTATTATTTATAAACTTTCCTATTGCAGGTTTGATTAGTCTGCGTAGATCACCGATGGGTATAATTGAGACGTCCTCTATTTTAAGTGCAGGAAGGGCTACCCATGAAATAAAAGACAGGTTGCTTCCAGTCCTCGATGAGTATCTGTAACTCCAATGTCACCTCCCAGTCTTCCACTCACAGATAATTACGGGGGTTTTATTAGGCATATGAGTGTGTGTTTGCAGGATGCTGGTAACATCAAGAACTTGGTTAATAGGAAGGAAGCCATGGAGAAGTCTCATAGTGCTAAGGGTTTGCTGAGAGTGGTGATGGAAGCCGGCCGAGTCAGGTTACCTTTCTTCAGGTGAGCTGGACGGGTATTCCAGGACTCCAGGTCAAGTTATTCTCACCGCAGGGAGGGGAAAATGTAAAGCTTGCATCTGATTTCCACCCTGGAGGATGTGAGTTTTTTTATTATTATTATTAATTTTTTTTAATATATTTTATTGATTTTTTACAGAGAGGAAGGGAGAGGGATAGAGAGTTAGAAACATTGATCAGCTGCATCCTGCACACTGGTCACGTATTCATGGGAGAGTTCCTTCAGCAGTAATGAGGTTATTAATAGTGCCTTGTGACACCAGTCCTATTGTCATGGTAACCATCTGATGGTGCCACTCCTGGGCCCTGAAGATTATTACATGATTATAAGGCCCCAGTTGCTTCAATAAGAAAGGCTAACTCTAAGCATTAGTTTATCACTCACCTGTCAGCTCTTGTGTGATCCTCACTTCCACATTTCAGTTACTGAGAGATAGAAGTATTCTCTGGCAATCCTTATCTCTTCCATTCATTTTTGGGTAAAGATTCCACATTTTGCATTGGATTAATCTGTCACTCTTCTCACAAATATTTAAATGTGCATTTTATTAAGTTTTCCTGAACTTTTATTTCATTTCCAATGTTATTAGAGATGCTCTAGGAACAGTGAAATATGAGTTTCATTAGAGGAAATATTATTTTAGTCATCTTTCAATGAAAATGTATGTGGACTCTAAAAGTCAACATTAGCTTATAGAGATTGACAGATTTTCACACTCCTTCATCTCAGGAAAGTTAAGATTAACTGATGCAACTTTTTTATAGCTTAGTACATGCTAAGGTTTTTTAATTTATCTGTGAATCACAGGCAAATCTAAAAACAAAAGACCATCTTTATTCTGGCAATCTCCAAGAGCATCATGATACCAGACAAAAATAATACCAGTTTAGACTATTAGGTATTTTAACAGCTCTTTAGACAAATATTAATCCTCTATTGGTGCTGATGATTTTGCTATTAGTTATTAAGTCCTTGGGTCATTTCTTTTTAAAAAAATGTTTTTACATTTTTTCATGTTTAATTACAGTTGACATACAATATTATATTAATTTCAGGTGTAACATAGTAATTAGACATTTATATAGCTTATGAAGTGATCATCCTATTAAGTCTGATAAGGGGTCATTTCTAAGTTGTGTCTTTTCAAAGACTTGAGTTATGAAGGGAAGAGAGCAAATTAAGAATCTAACTTTTTAGTAAGCAAACGTGTGGTCAGTATTATACCCTGGTAATTTAGGACCTAGACCAGCCGTGGGCAAACTACGGCCTGTGGGCCGGATCCGGCCTGTTTGAAATGAATAAAACTAAAAAAAAAAAGACCGTACCCTTTTTTGTAATGATGTTTACTTTGAATTTATATTAGTTCACACAAACACTCCATCCATGCTTTTGTTCCGGCCCTCCGGTCCAGTTTAAGAACCCATTGTGGCCCTCGAGTCAAAAAGTTTGCCCACCCCTGCCCTAGTATCATCTTGCTCTAAGGAAAACTAGAGGCCTCAACACTAATTAGTTAGAAAAAAAAAATCACTAAACACACACACACGGACAATAAACCTTTATAATAATACAAATGAATTTTGTTTTATATATTTTATGATTTTTTTTAAAGGCTCAGAGGGAATAGTGTTTAAAACCAACCATTTGCTTGACTGGTGTGGTTGGTTTGTTGGCTTTTTGTTCACCTGTTTCATAGATGCGGACTCTATTTGTCACTCTTTGTCCACCCTTAACAGTCTGCAAACGTTAAGCTCTCCAGCCTCTGAAAGAGGAAACAAGCCTTTGAAAGCATCAGAACGGGATCAGGTGCAGTTTTCACACTCGTTCTATTTCGGCCTTCTTTGGGGGTTTCCGCTGCGCTTCCTTCCTCTCTTGATGGTTTGAAAGATTACTTTTTAAGCTGGTTCTATCGCTGCGGCGTATAATAAGAAAAGTGTTAGAAGCGCTTTTATGACAAGAGAATCCTTTTTGTTCCTTTGTGATATTAGCAGCGGAGACTGTTACCAAGAAGCCTGGAGAAAAAAAAGGGAGACAGACAACGATGAGACCCCCTTCCCTGGGGGGGTGGCGGGGGGTACACAGCCAATGTATTTGACTTTGGTTGACTCTGGTAGGCCCCTCCGGCTGACATGACTAGAAGGTAACCGGGTCCCTGGAATGAAGTAGAAATGGGGAGAAGGAGGCAAGAAACTTTCTCCCCATCACAAATACTGTAAACGAGACCCCCCCAAAGATTCTTCTCTAGCCTTCCGATAGCCTGTTCTGATATTCCCTTTCTGGTTCTGCACTTTTCTCTCTAGATTCCTAAACTTGCTGATGATCCCATGTTCCCCGTTAACAGCGGGACAATCAGTAACAAATTGGTAGGTTTTTTGTTTTTTTTTTGTCAGAACTGGATTTATAAAAAGCATGCTATTTGAATGTCACTGTTTGTAGTTGGTTTGTTAAAGGGTTCATTGAAACTCTGCTATTAGCCGCGGCCTTTGCGTGTCCTTTGAGGTCCCAGAACTAATGTATCTTGGAGTTTTGTAAAGGAAATGAAAGTACGATTTGAGACTAAAGTAAGTCCCAGAGATAATAAATTACGTCATAGTTACTCACCAGCCAGTGCATCTTCATCAAGCTACCAAGATTAGGTAGTCATTCCAGCAAGTAAAAATTATACACCTTCTGGCCAATGTTTTCTTTTCTTTTCCCCTAGGAAGATACCAGGAAATGCTTTTCTTCTCACCATAACCTGAATTTTCGTGTAGAAAAAAATAGTAAAATTTTGGTGGGTAATTTGGGTCCGATTTGCTTTAAAATATAGATGTGAGCTCCAATTAACAATGAATTCTCCCATTGCTTTTTTTCTAATAACAAGGCTAAACCTTAGAGTTCAGATTGTACACTTATTTTTTTTAAATATTTTTATGTAGTTATGCTGCAGCACTGAATTGACATAAGTAATTGTTACAGAATTTACCAGGCGACCAAAAAATACTCGGGAGTACTCGGAGATCCAGGATAAACCCATTTATTTTCAGATGTTTTGGATGTACTAGTACCGTGACTCAGCGGGTCAGTTCTCCAAATCCCTGAGTGGGTGAATATGGAGGAAGCTTTACCTTTTACTAGTATACCCTTCGGTTTCTTTGGTTTCTCTCTGTTTCCTAACTACCAGGCTTCTGTGGTGGGCTTCCACAGCCCCCCTGAGTCCCTTAGAATGGGGAAGTTAGATTGTATCCAAATGCCTGGTGTGGGTGGTGCCAGGGACCTCCCCTCTAGCTAAGTTGTTCCATTCTTTGTTTATGGCCCAAGGGAGTATTCTGGGAAACAGGTTCTGCAAGACAGAAGAGGGATCAATGGAGTTAATGATCGGCCAGCAAGAGTGTGCCTTACAAGGCAGGTTACTGGCACAGATTCAGATTGCTAGTCCCCAACCCCCCCAAAAATGTCTCATATTCCCCATCATAATCTAACGCAGCGGTTCTCAACCTGTGGGTCGCGACCCCTTTGGGGGTCGAATGACCCTTTCACAGGGGTCGCCTAAGACCATCGGAAAACACATATATAATTACATATTGTTTTTGTGATTAATCACTATGCTTTAATTATGTTCAACTTGTAACAATGAAATTGGGGGTCACCATAACATGAGGAACTGTATTAAAGGGTGGCAGCATTAGGAAGGCTGAGAACCACTGCTCTAATGCCTCTCAGAACTAATCATCTTTATCCCACTTTCTTAAGTCAAAAGTAAATAATATGTTTACATTTTGCAGGAATTATTTGTTATTGAAAATATTTACCCTTTGGGTTTCTCTAAAAATGTCTATTGGTGAAAAGAAATACTTAACCAGCTGTACTTCTAATAGAGGTTTCCTAAACTGGATTTAAACCTAATATGTAAATTAGCCGAATCCACTTAAAGTAGCTAAGGATTGAAAAATGTCATAAATATAAAAAGAAATGTCAAAATATTAGAGAGGAACTAAAGAGAGAAATAACCTAACCTCACGAGGGGATAATCTAAGGATAGAATTGCTTAACCTGTGTTTTTATTCAACATTAACTAATCTTCCTGTGGATTTTTTTTCTTTTCTTTAATGAAAGTGCTGAGCGCATTCAGGGAGCATGATGCTGAAAGCATGTTAAGATTCCTCTGCAATTAGCAGAATTCTTTGTCCTTTCTTCAGAGCCGAGATAATCCCTCACGGAGCTGCTTAAAGCCACGTCAAGATGTCAGCGGGAGTGGAGGGTTTTCCCAATAACCAGAATCCCATATAAATGTTAAGCACAGGCATTAACTCGCTAAGACTACGCCGAGCGCTGATTCCTGGGAGTGTTCAGCCTGGAAGGAAACTGTAAATTATAAAAGTTCTTTCAGGGCTTCTTTGATTTGTGTCCAAACTACTAGTTGGAGGAGGAGGATCCGTGCCGATGGCCAGACAGCCATTAGCACCCAGGTGAAGCCGAGCGCGAGGCGGCCGGCCCTTCTGTTCTTGTCTGGGAGTTGGAAATGGCCAAAACAGTGCTCAGAAGGAGAAATTTTAGAAACTTTTACCACCTGATTTCAGTTCATTACAAAACTGGTGTGAAGACAGACATGCCTGTCAATAGGAATGAAATGCCACCCGAAAGCATATTGCCCATTGGTCGGCTAAAAGGTCAGGTGATCTGAGGCAAGAACCTCACCCTGCTCACTGCTATGTCTCTGTGGCTTCGAACCAGGCTCTGCACAAATGGAAACTCAGTATTTGTTGACTAAAAAGAAGGCTTGTTAGGGATATCTCCTGGTCTGGCATCATTCAGAGAAGACAGGCAGGGATATCTGACTCAACTATACAAGTCATCATTTTTGTAAACAAACCCAAGGCCCTGCGGTGGTAAGTTAATTCTTGATACACTCCCATGACTGTACACAGGCAGAGAGAGAATGCGGTTTATATATTCTTCTGTGCGTTATAACATAAAGCCGAGATAATTCTTTAAAAGATGAGATGGCTTGGGTTTAGAAAACTGATAGAGTCATTTACAGATTTTTGGAACTGTGTAGACACGTGGAAATCTAATTGCAAAAGGGTTTCAATGAGGCAGGAGATGAGTTGATAAGATAAACTAAAAAGGCCAGGCCCAAGGTTAAACCGTTTCCGCGGAAATAGTCCCAAAGATGCAGGTTCTGGGAGGCCTTTGAACAGGGCGCCGCAGAGAGAGAAGAAATGGAAAAGGGTGAAGATAAAAGTGTTGCCTTGAAGGAAGTAGAATGAATAAATATGTAAAATGAACAGCAGCCAGTCAAGGGAAATATTCTGAATTGTGTGCTTTAGTCTGCTGTTTTATTTGTTGTTGACATGGGTGTGCATAAGAAGGCTTTGATATACTCACGTATGTGTTTTATGACTGGAGTTATATACACACCTGCACACCTATACACATTATGTAGGTTACTGGTTTGTAAATGATCACAAGATGTCTGTATCTATATTGATCAATGAAATGGCCTTTAATTTTGATTCTTATTGTCTTTTACTGGTTTTGATCTTAAAGAAAACACAGCACGAATTAGGTAATATTCCTGTTTTGGTTTTTTTTCTCTTCCAAAGCTACTGTGAGATCTCTTGCAAATATCTGAAAACTAGAGGCCCAGTGCACAAAATTCATGCACGAGTGTGTGTGTGTGTGTGTGTGTGTGTGTGTGTGTGTGTGTATAGTTACATGGGAAATAAGATTACTCCCCACATAGCCAGCATGTTCATGTCTATTTCACCAATTATTTTTATATTAAATCTTAGGAAATTGTTAAGATGCATGGCGTTATGTAAAGCATAAAAATCTGTCATATGGACATGTAGGCCGGAGTTCTGTCTCCAAAATGTATTAACTACATGAACTTGAAACGTTGATCTTCTCTTCTGAGCAACTGTTCATTCAGCGATAAAATAATGATGAGGAGGCTAGTGGGAAGAAAAAGAAGAGTCCTTGCTTCTAGAAGGTTCCTGTGGGAATCATCTAAATGAATATATTTGAAAAGTGGTTTGCTATCTGATGCGAGTAATATGTATATTATTGCTCAAGAACAAAGGGGAATGTATGGCCGCAGGCTATCTATGGCGTTATAACAATTTCTACACATTCACGTAAACAGAAGTGCCATAATTTGGATGTCACTCGCCCCTTGTCCAGCTCTTCCATTCTGAGAGATGGATGAAATGATGAAGCATCTCCACAGAGGAATACAGCCGCCTCCTGTGCAGCCCGAAATCCACATCTGACAGGCGACTCTGCATCCGGCCTTTTGCACCGGCAGATTCCACCAACCGGGGACCGAAAACAGTGTTTTCCATCTGCGCTGAGAATGTGCGGCCACAGATGTGAACACCATGTGAGGCTGGTGGAATCTGCTGGTGCGAAACCCCCGATGGGAAGTGTGGACCCCATTGGGGTCAGTGGCCCCCCAGCTCCAGCCCGGGTGGCGCGAGGGTCTGGTGACCACGAAACCTGAACCAGCCAGGTACCAGCCAGGTAGTTACGCCAAAAATGTTTTAAAAACGTAATATTTTAAAAATGTGACTCCATATGCACATAGATTAGACACACTTAGCAATGGCTCCAGAAGAATGTCAGAGGGAAAGAATGAAAATATGGGGAAAAGTTACTCCTCTTCTTGCATTACCGGCCTGTGCCACATTCATTTCCCGCCGTCTTCTTGTTAGAATTAATCGTCATGTTGGATTAGAGTTACTGCTGTCTATTAAAAGGATTTCCGCTTTTGTATAACTGGGAATAAAGTTTATTATTTATTATGTATCTAATACATGTTTTAATGATCCGCAGGACACTTCTGAGTGAGAGGAATGCGTCCTTTTTATACTTTTCTTTCCCTCAGCAGTGTCTGCAGCACCAGAAGTTGCTACCTTGTCTAGGAAGTGTGTGCATTTGAAAAAGTGGCGGAAATAAAAGGTGCTAAGAAAAGTGTTCACAGAGAGAGAGGTAGAGGGATCGTTTACCCATCTACCCCACACGCATTTCATCCTGAACTATATGGTGCACCCCCCCCCTCCAAAAAAATGTATGCACACTTCGAATAACTATTAATTCCAGTGGATTAAATCTAAAAAGAAAGACACATCCATGGAGCTATCAGTTGCTGAGTCTGTATACATTTTTTGGGGGACACCCTGTATTTTTCTGTGACTTGACTTACAGGAAGGTAACCTTGAAGGGCTTTAGATCTCTGTACACTCCAATTCCATGCCTTAGCCGGCTTCACCAATAAACATGTTGACTCATTAGAATTTTACTTAGAAAAAAGCCAAATGCCTTATTTGTGAGCCAAACGGCATATGCTCCAGTTACTTAATAGTTGACTTTTTCTGGATTCACCTCCTGCCTTTGAGAAATAAAATCAGTGATGTTGTATGTGTAAAGGACCAAGTCATGAGATTTAAGGGAAGGGTTAATTCCTGACACGCTAGCTGGAGGGGACAAGTCCTCTCCTCTGAACATGCATGTTCTGACGGGAAAAGCGTGATTCTGTTACGCATGGGTAGATTTACAGTTGGGGTCTGTTCGTTACAGCAGCTTGTCTGCTACAGGACCTTACCTAATCTAACGGGCGACCAATTTTTAAAAACGAAAATGTTATGTCTCCCCTACAAAGTCTCCTGTTTAAGGGAATTTCTCTCTGCATGAGCAAATGGTAATAATAAACATAAAATAAACGTTTAATGTAAGATAAAAATTATAAAACTAACTGTAAAAGCAATTTTAAATAGCTTTTATAGCCCTTCCTCACCTCTAAATTTTACTTTTGGAGATATTAATTTTATTGAGGTAATTACATCTGAAGGAATGATTTGTCTAGAAGTCTATAAACCAAGACAAAATTAATATTTCTATGTCTCCCCTACAAAGTCTCCTGTTTAGGGAATTTCTCTCTGCATGAGCAAATGGTAATAATAAACATAAAATAAACTTTTAATGTAAGATAAAAATTATAAAACTAACGGTAAAAGCAATTTCAAATAGATTTTATAGCCCTTCCTCACCTCTAAATATTACTTTTGGAGATATTAATTTTATTGAGGTAATTACATCTGAAGGAATGATTTGTCTAGAAGTCTATAAACCAAGACAAAATTAATATTTCATCAAAATAAATGCATGCCCCCTGGCTCCTGAGTAGAACCCGAGAATAATGTCAGTCTTGAGGCTAATACTCCGGTTGATGATTAATGCTCTTTTTGAGTAAAATGAAATAAACCTTGCCAGGCTTGTATACTTCCCTGTTCCTTTAAGATTAATTCATGCCAGGGCATGTCACTTTGAAGGAGTGATTCTTTGTAAAGGTATTTAACAGAGGACATCGTCACAAGAACTATTTTAATTGCTTTCGTGTTGTTGCTTCTTTTTCAGTCTCGAGACGCAAACCTCAGATGGGAGATCGAGGCCGTGTTTTTCCTCCTGCCTGGCTCTCAGGTGAGCTCAGCTAAGGAGGTTGACGTTGCTAACTTCCCCTGGAGGTGGATTGTTTCAGGGGAGATGGAGGAGTACTTTCCAAATCCCTTTCTCACTGTCCTCTTGCCATGGAGGGTTGTTTCAAGTTCACGATGAGTTTTGTTTTGTCTGCAAAGGTGCCATTTATTCAAAGCCTCAAATACAGTGGGCTGCGATGAGATGACTTGCGGAAAACTACGGTGGTTATTTATTTACTTTCTTGGGTGTGTGAGGTGCATGCTTGCATTTATACTGGCATCCAGCACTTTGACAAGTGTCTCATTACTGACGCGTACACTAACAAGCCACCATGACGTCACTCTGATTTTTGAAGGGGGTGCACTATTTAAATGTTATATCGCCTTTAACTAGAGAAACATTGCATTTTTTTTAAATTGTGTCTCAAGCCAGCAATCAGTTTTATTTGGCTGAATTAACCTTATTATTCATGAGTGCCTGTTGTTTGGGGGACTGTTTTTGGTATTGGGGTAATACTTGCCTCATAAAACGAGTCGGGAGAAACTCTGAAAAGCACCTTCAGGTTAATCAATGACCTGCTCCTCAGTCACCCGAGAGCAGCACACACAGCGTTATTAGGACAAACCTTTCGCTGCCTGTTGGAATCGATACGGGGGTGAATGTTGGCAATGTGAATATTATGAAAACCATGGGTTTTACACGAGCCTGGGCTGGGGATGGGAGAGAGATTTTGCAGCTGTGAGCGAGTTGATACTGAAGTGAAGGTGCCAGTGAAGAGGGAGGCAGGGAAGGAGCAGGCACTAAAGACAATCTTAGGAAGAAGGGGGAGGGGGCTGATTGGCAGACTCAGCTCAGGGGAACGATGTAAAATGAGACAAAAACCTTTAACAGGGATTGGTGGTTACTCCTTGGGACAATGGCAGGTGTCTCTATTTTCGGATAAACAGGATTCTAAAATTTCATCTCTAAAAGCAATATCCTGCCCAGCTGGCATGACTCAGTGGTTGAGCATCAGTCAACCTATGAACCAGGAGGTCACAGTTCTATTCCAGGTCAGGGCATGTGCCGGGATTGTGGGCTCGATCCCCAGTAGGGGGGGTGCAGGAGGCAGCTGATCAATGATTCTCTCTCATCATTGATGTTGCTATCTCTCTTTCCCTCTCTGAAATCAATACAAATATAAAAAAAATGAAATAAAAACAATGTACTGATTGTATGTAGGAAACATATAGTACCTTCATAAGTTCTGGGGAGGGGGCATACATGTGTTGATATTACTCCAATTGATACTGGGATTTGGGATTACATTTCTTTTATGAATGTATCATAGGGAAATAGAGCTATGCATATATATGTGATATATATAT
>NW_005371669.1:17354-19099 GCF_000412655.1 Myotis brandtii
ATATTTAAATGCAGAGGAAAGCAAAGAGGGCGTACTCTGAAAAACTGTGTGAGATGATGCAAAAAAACTGGCCCTATGGTGCTTGATGGCAATACTGCAAGTCAGGAGCCTAAATTACATTGTTTAATGCAAGGTAACGAAGGAAAACAAATGGTGTATTTCTAAATAAAATGTTTTGTATAATAGTTAAGGTAGTTATTTAATTATGTTAATAAATTAGTATCAGTAATTACTTTATTTCATCTAGGTTCCCAAGTGCTTATATATTCACACTGACCAGAGTATTTAGAAAAACAAAAATCTTTAGATTTGGAAAATAAATTATCACATTATTTTACAGTTCCCTTTATAATTAGGAATGCATGCTGCATTTTGCAAACTGGATGCAGAATAAGTTCTATTTCACACCTGATAATTTCTTTTTGTAAAATGGAAATATAGATGTTTGCCAGTTAAAGCATGAAGTTAGATCCTCAAACTTCCTATAAATATTAATGTGAAGATAGATTGATAGTAAACATAAATTCATTGAAAAAATTATTCATTTTGCTTGCAAAAATTTGGAACCTTGGTTACTCGATAGAATATTTTTTGGGGAAGAAAAACATGAAAGATGGAGAACTGGTCCAGTTGACATTTCTGTTCGTACCTTCTAATCCCAGAAGGACAGAAATACATAAATGTATTATTTCTGCTGAGCATGTAGTGTTGTAGAAATTGCATGTAGCATTCACTGGATATTGGCTTAACAAGGCCCATATTTTCTGCAAATTGTTTCAATCACAAAGCATTTAAAATAAAATTCCATTTCGGCTTAGCTTGATTCAATCTATATTGATACGAGCAAGTCAGCGGACAGCGTAATGAGCTCATCTGACCAGTAGTTACAGTGTTTTCTAAGTGAACACTGTCAATTTCTTTCCCATCAATGCCGTGACCTGAGCTGAGTTTGACATCATTCTGTATGTTTTCTTCTAAATATTATAAACTACCATTTAAAACAGACTGAGATATAATCAATGACATCTAAAAAAAACAACAACAGCAAAAAGACCACAAAACTGTTCCTCCAGCCTCCAGCTCTCTTATCCCCCCAGGCAATGCGCAAATCTTCGCTGGCAAAGGTGGGCGTTTTAGCACTAACAACACTCCTTAGTATTTCACCCACTCTGGAGATGATTAAAAAAGTCACACTTCAGCTGGAGTATCTGTGCAGCTCACAATTTCAAAACAACATGGCCCCGCAGGAGCAAGTTTAGGCCTGGGACCTAGAAGTCAGGGTAATTTACTAATGAATTTTCTTACGTGTTTATTATTAGCAAGTGGCAGGGGTCAGCAGAACTCCTCCTCCATCTGCAGGGGATGGGGCTTGCTCAGGCGCCCTGGTAGGATGGCTCACAGGCCGCATGCTGAGCTCAGCGCCTTTGTACTTGTCCTTCACTCTTCTGCAATGCTGTTCCCTCTTTTTCTCTCCACCTTCCTCTTCCGGTTTAGGAAGCCTTGCCTGAAAGAAGAGCCAAGTTCGCCCCTCCCATCCTGCTGCTTTGCTGTTCTCCTTAGCCACTGTATCATCATCGTCCAAGCACTTTATTTCTTTTTTAAATTTCTTTATTGATTAAGGTATTACATATGTGTCCTTAACCCCCCATAATCCCCCCAACTCCCCGCTCATGCCCTCACCCCCCTGTTGTCTGTGTCCATTGGTTGGGCTTATATGCATGCATACAAGTCCTTTCGTTGATCTC
>NW_005371669.1:19405-23174 GCF_000412655.1 Myotis brandtii
AATTGTGCTGCTATGAACATAGGGGTGCATATATCCTTTCTGATTGGTGTTTCTGGTTTCTTGGGATGTATTCCTAGAAGTGGGATCACTGGGTCAAATGGGAGTTCCATTTTTAGTTTTTTGAGGAAACTCCATACTGTTCTCCACAGGTGGCTGCACAGTCTGCATCCCCACCAGCAGTGCACGAGGGTCCAACCACTTTATAGAGGCGGATTCATTTGTTTGCGTCCTGTATCATCTCACCAAAATGCAAAATCTCTGCGGCCGGAAATGTTGTTTTGCTTCTAGACCTCTGTGGCAGACACGAGGTGCTAAGATAAATATGAAACGTCAAATACCTGTTGACTAAATGAATGTGTGCTTGCATGGGTGCATGAAAGAATAAATATATGACTGTTAGAAGTAGATTCAGATAGTAAGATTCTCAGGCATTTCCCCACATAATTAGCCAAAAAGACAAACAATGTAAGCCTGACTATCTTAAGTGCGTTTTCTCAAACACAGAAAATCACTAATTTCAAACTTCTCTTTACATAACATGGAATGCTATGCGAGTATTTATTTTAGAAGTTTGTCGACCCTACAGTTTAGATAGATATATACGTATATTAGTGAGTTAATTTATATTCTTTACTTTTTAGGACAAGCTTTTTTTTCAAAGTCCGTTCTATTTTTTTTCCCCCTGCAGTACCTCTAAAAATATCCTTAATACATGAACACAAAAAATAATTTTTTATAAAATGAGAGGACAAACCGTTAAAAAATGGGTCAACAAATGGGCCAATATTAAAATTGAAACCTCCTGTGTGTCAAATGTCAGTTCTTAAGGGGAACATGCAAACCACACCGTGGGAGAAGATATATTTAAAATTTGTATAATGAGGCATCAGTGTTTAGGATAGTGGGGAAAATCAAAGCAACCTGTTTGTCAGCAGAGGAATGGACAAACGGAGGCTTATGTAATGCTGCCGTGAGAAATGAATATTAGCAAGATGTAAAAAGTGTATCCGTCCCCAAATAACATCAGCTAAAGAGACAGGCTGCAAAAGTGTGGGCAAGTATGATACCACTTATGTGGTTTAAAATACAAAACAACATACATTATATAAGCTTATGTGGGTATGATGCATAAGAGTTGTCTCGAGAGAGGGAATATAGGAATCCAAAATAGAACTTTAAAAGTAATTGTGCTTATTTAAAGAAAGAACCAACTAGCAGAAACTTCAACCAATTTTATCTTTTTTGATGAGTATATCGGGATATCTTTTTAAAAAATATATTTTATTGATTTTTTTACAGAGAGGCAGGGAGAGGGATAGAGAGTTAGAAACATCAATGAGAGAGAAACATCGATCAGCTGCCCCTGCACACCCTCTACTGGGGATGTGCCCGCAACCAAGGTACATGCCCTTGACCGGAATCAAACCTGGGACCCTTCAGTCCGCAGGCTGATGCTCTATCCACTGAGCCAAACCAGTTAGGGCAACGGGATATCTTTAGTATCTGTCCACAGGGGTGGCTTTAACAGCCATCAGACACTATAAGGAATGAGTAGGAAGGTATTAATAAAGGGCTTTGGGATCCAATACCAGTTATGAACCAGTCTCATATGTAGAGAAAAGTGTATTTCAAATAACTTCTCTAAACCATTTGAAAATAATCATGCATCTCTCATACATACTTTAGTATTTCACCCGAACACATTCTTCAACGAAGCCTCCAGAATAAGAAAATCACTCCCAATACATCTAACACTTAGACTCCACTGAAGGTTTAACAGCTCCTGGTATGTGTGTCCATTCAAAAGAATGCAGCCTGGAGCCTCA
The DNA here is from genome assembly GCF_000412655.1 of Myotis brandtii. Lineage (NCBI taxonomy): Eukaryota > Metazoa > Chordata > Mammalia > Chiroptera > Vespertilionidae > Myotis > Myotis brandtii. The sequence continues at coordinate 21,232 of NW_005371669.1, forward strand.
CATGGCAGTTAACTGCTGTCTTTTCGTTTTCCTCAGTTTAGACCATGTCTCCAGCTTTTCTTTCCTTTCACGATCTTGACATTTTCAGTGATTACAGAACAGTTATCCTGCAGTGTGTTGGGGGAACATAATTAAAAATAACATCTCCTTCCCACCCAGAAAACCTCTCTATGAAGCTAGAAGAGGGGGGAAAAAAGGACAGGTTGAGCTTTCTTAATGACGAAACATGAAAGCAGAATATGCTGCCCATCACTGGCCATGCACCAAGAGGGCTGCAAAGACAGAAAGAAATCTTAGCTTGACATAGGCAAGCAGACACAGCAACCCATTCCATACGTGTTCTCAAGAGAAACAACCACTGGTCCATGAATAAGAGGAGTTGACCACACCCTGTCACAGGAGTGATGTGCCATTGAGTCGGCTATGGGCTCTGACTCCTGGCGACCCTGTGAATGAGTGACGCCCACATGTTCTGTCCTCACAGCCCTGGGGACTCAGCCTATTGCTTCTGTGATGGAGTCAATCCATCTCCTATTCTAGTTCAGGCAGTGCCCTCCCATAGACAATGGGAGATTGGGTGCTAACTTCCTTAATGATTGGATCCCAAAGCCCTTGGGAAATACATTCCTTATAGTGCAGTGGTTCTCAACCTGTGGGTCGCGACCCCTTTGGGGGTCAAACGACCCTTTCACAGGGGTCGCCTAAGACCATCGGAAAACACATATATAATTACATATTGTTTTTGTGATTAATCACTATGCTTTAATTATGTTCAATTTGTAACAATGAAAATACATCCTGCATATCAGATATTTACATTACGATTCATAACAGTAGCAAAATTACAGTTATGAAGTAGCAACAAAAATAATTTTATGGTTGGGGGTCACCACAACATGAGGAACTGTATTAAAGGGTCGCGGCATCAGGAAGGTTGAGAACGTCCGATGGCTGTTAAAGCCACCCCTGCGAACGCTGCCATGACACTGGGAAGTTCATGTTTTAAAACATCAAAGTGGGAAGCTTGTTCCTGTTTGTATTTAATGGCAAACATTCAAAAATTCAGTGTAACCAGAAAATATTTATAGGATAATAAGACAGCTTTAAATGCTATAGAAAAAAAAATTCAAGGACTTACCAAGGAACAAACCAAATTAAAATAATAAAACTATGTCTGGGAAAAAAGAAAGCCAAAGCCAGTCTCCATGCAAAAACATTCTAATATGCTAATTATGCCCTGATGTATATGCAGGATGCTAATATACCCTTGCAACACAGGACTTCCTAGCTGAGGAACAAACAAACCTGTGATCCACTTCCAGCATGAGAGCCACAGCGGACTCTAATTTTCCTCTCTAGCTCGTAGTGCAGGACGGGTGCATCATAAATGGATGTAAATAACACATCTCTATGACGTACAGTGCCGGGTCCCCTAATGCAGTTTCTAAAAAGTGAAGTATTTATCACGTACAATTGTCAGTTGTTCGTTTTCAGACCAAACTAACAGCAAAACACATTCCGCATTAATGGAAAAACTGTGCTACTGAACTGCAAAAGCATTATTTTTATAACAACGTCTATTTCTCCTTGTCTTTTTCTCTTTCTTGATTTTTTTGAACATATTTGAAAGTGTTTGGCTAGTGGCTTTGGCAAAGAGAGCTGCTCTAAATTATCCATCCCTGGTGTTTTTGGAGCGCGCGTGCTTGCGTGCGTGTGTGTGTGTAAAGCTTAATGTCAATATACACTGAGTGGCCAGATTATTATGACCACCTGACGTTTGTAGGCAAATTAGCCCTACACTGTATCGTATGGGATATGGAAGCCAAAGGCCTGTTCGAACACCTTTCACCTTTGCTGTCTGCAGTTACCAAGATAAAACGTCTCCAATTCGTACAGGAACATAAGGATTGGACAGTCGAGCATTGGAAAAAAGTCATGTGGTC
>NW_005371669.1:23463-29421 GCF_000412655.1 Myotis brandtii
GAGCATTTGTGGGACGAAGTTAAAAGAGCCATCAGGCAGCTGGTTCCACAACCATCAAATCTCACAGAACTGGACAGTGCTATTCATCAGGCATGGTGTCAGATTCCTCGCATCACCATTCAACATCTCGTGTAGTCAATGCCTAGAAGAATCGCCACAGTATTGAAGGCAAAAGGTGGCCCAACGATATACTGATGGGGTGGTCATAATCATCTGGCCACTCAGTGTATGTTCTTCTCCCCTTTTGTAACTGTTTTCTCAGATAATCCAGGCATCTGTATCTTGAGAAGACTAGTTAGAAAATTAGGTAAATTAACTTCTTGCAGGTTTGAGAAGTAATCACGGTTCAATGTCTGTTTCTTCTAAAGAGTATTGGGATCTTCATGTGGAAATTGAATTATTTAATGGAAAACAAAAAGTTAAGGACCAATCAAACTTGAATATACACAAAAGTCATTGGGGGAAATGTTTGTAAAATGTGGTGTCCAGAACACCGTCAGAAGATTTGACTCAGTAGGTCCAAGATGTGGTTTAAGGAAGTTTGTCCCTCCAAGTGGCCCTGTCGGACTTGGCCCAGTGGCTACACTGTGAGGAAGATGGTAGTGAGAAGGTAGGCATTTCTGGGACTATGAGGAGGGGTGCAGATATTTTTGACAGTTTTTGTTCAGGCATCTTTGTTACCAATCTGATGCATCAGACTACATTTTAATGTTGCCACTAAGATCTTTAACTTTTACATCATTTTAAAAAATATAATTATGGGAGAGCAACCATATAAAATTGGTTACATCTCTATATGATAGGGCTGCCTGCAAAAGAGGTGATCGAGTCAGACCAGCTGAACTCCCCAAGCTGTGCAATTCTCCACCATTTCCCATGCTCTTCCCTAAAATCTTAAGTACAAAGAGCCCATTTGTATGAAGCCACTTGTTTGTTGAAGTGTATATGATTTAAATAATTACCATTAAGTATGCAAATACTTGAGTCACATCTCAAATTTTGAGGGTAATACCTAACGTGGACTTTTGAGATGTAATAGGGAATCCAACAAAGACAAATGTTTGCACTTCAAGTCTCCTGAAATAAACTTTCATCTGAGTGAAATAGAATATGAAATAAAGCTCCAAATGCTATTTCCAATATCAGTGACATGACATAGTAAGTCCAGGGAGTGAATCAAGTAGCCGCATGCACATAGCAGATGCAGTGACTGCCCTGGAGGGAGATGGGAAGTACTTACAAAAAGGCTACCCACACACAGAGGTAAGTCTCATCTATACATATTCATCCTGCCACATTGACCTAGAATATTATGTAAAGTTTCTCGTCAAAGTATTCATGAAATATGGATGCTTCTGCGTTTGGATAGGAATCCGATCTGAAAAGACATTAAAAAAAATAGCTGATTCTATTAAAGAGAAAGGCTGGGAGTGGAGAAATAAAATGTTATAGCTGTTTAATATTTCATGATTATAAAACATCGTATCAGAGCAATGTGTAATTCGGATAGATTTCTTTTCGGTACCTATCTTTTAATTTTAGAAGTAATTAAAAAGAAAAAAAAAAGCAAATAGTCACTTTGGACCATGCTTCTAATTTAATTACCGCCTGGCCCAAATTCACATTGAAGCCGAAGAGATGAACATGAACAACTTCCTTTCTTGAGGTGAAGGTTTTCAACACGAGGAGAAATGCCAAATTGGAAAATATATCTAAAAACTCTTCTTGTACCTTCAAAGCCATTTAATACAGTAGGTAGAAACCGGACGGCACGTAGTTAAGAAACAAATAGAAACAAATGGCTCTCGAGTGAACTGGAGTTTCAAGACAAGTTCATTAGCTTATGAAAAATAAGCGTTAGAGGAGTTGAGAGCCTTGCAATAAAACCATTTTGTAAATAAATTCTGCTGAATAGGAGGAAAACAGGTAGCCCAGCTAGAGGTGGATCCACATAACTCACATTTATGTGGGACTTTGTGGGCACCAGTCACTGTTCTAAGTGGGTTACAATTAAAAGTTGCAATTTAAAAACGAGGAGCCATCATTAGCGCCACTTCCACTCTATAGATAATACAATGAAGGCACAGAGGGGCTAGGTTCCTCCTCTCACAGCTACTCAGTGGCTGAGCCAAGACATAAACCCGGGGGTTCTGCTTCCATAGTTCATGCTTTTTATTTTTTCTAAATATATTTTTATTGGTTTCAGAGAAGAAGGAAGAGGGGGTGGGGGAGAGAGAAACATCAATGATGAGAGAGAATCATTGATCCGCGGCCTCCTTCATGCTCCCCATTGAGGATCGAACCCACAACCCGGGCATGTGCCCGTGACCGGAATCGAACCTGGGACCTTCAGTCCACAGGACAACACTTTATCCACTGAGCCAAACTGCTAGGGCATAATTCATGCTTTTAACATCATGATATATTGCTTTTTGAAAATATATATTTTTATTGATTTCAGAGAGGAAGAGAGAGGGAGCGACAGAAACATCAATGATGAGAGAGAATCATCATTGGGGATCGAGCCCACAACCCAGGCATGTGCCCTGACTGGGAATCGAACCGTGGCCTCCTGGTTCATAGGTCGATGCTCAACCACTGAGCAGCACTAGCTGGGCTATTCTTCATTATTTTTAGTTAATTTTTTGGAGTGACATGGGTTAATAAAATTACATAGGTTTCAAGTGAACAATTTGGTGATACATCATCTGCATGTTGCATTTGGGATTTTAAATAGCTTTACTGTGGTAAAAAGGGGAAATGGATGGAAATGCTGATAGAGGTCAGGCAACTTGTCCAGGGGGAGAGGTTGGCATGACGTTGAAACGGCTCGTGTGGTAGGATAAATACCGTTGCTGTGCACAGCGATGGAGAACAGTGGAGGAAGACAGCCTTTTTTTTTTCCTCTTTTTTTTTAAAAAAAAATAACTTTCTACAGACGAGTGTGGGTTTGTTGTGGACATATTGAATTCTGAGCGAACATGTTGAGTCATTTCTGAGGAGGCAAGCAAGCCGTTGGATGGAAAAGTCTGAAAATATAAATGTACGCGTCAGCTGCTCGCAGCTGAGAAAGTGCAGCCCAGATGGGAGTACTGGGAAGTGGTCGAGGAAGGAGCCATGTGTGATGTCTGCCTGGAGGAAGCTTCGTATTTGGCTGAGATAAACCAGCCGGCGGGACTGAAAAGCTGTGGTGTGGGGTGAACGCTGTTTCACAGAAGCTCAGAAGTGTGTGTTCCAGGCCCGGCTGGCATGGCTCACTGGTTGAGCATTGACCTAGGAACCAGGAGGTCACAGTTTGGGGCTTGATCCCCAGTAGGGGGCGTGCAGGAGGCAGCCAGTCCATGAATCTCTCTCATCATTGATGTTTCTATCTCTCTGCCCCTCTCCCTTTCTCTCTGAAATCAATAAAAATATATTTTTTAGAAAGAGTATATTCCAGGAGGTAATACTGAACATTATGTCACCCCCCAAATGTACGTAATCCTGAGGGTTCACAGGGGTGAGGACTGCAGATGAGTGTTGGATGTGACATCAAGGAAAATAGATAAGCACCCCGAGAATTATTTGGGGTGACTGGGGGCAAGTTCCACTCTGAGCACTCCAAAGGCTGGGAGGTGAAGACATGGACATCCCTTTGACGAGTTTGCTAATGACGCAGCGGTTCTCAACCTGTGGGTTGCAACCCCTTTGGGGGTCGAATGACCCTTTCACAGGGGTCGCCTAAGACCATCGGAAAACACATATATAATGACATATTGTTTTTGAGATTAATCACTATGCTTTAATTATGTTCAATTTGTAACAATGAAATTGGGGGTCACCACAACATGAGGAACTGTATTAAAGGGTCGTGACATTAGGAAGGTTGAGAACCACTGACACAGAGGAAAAGAATAGGTCAGCTGCTGAATGGGGATAGCAGGTTGAGAGAGGGTTTCCTTGAAAACTTGGGGAAAATGGTATCATGTTCAAAATTCTTCTACTTCTGACATTCTGGCAGACCTGATACACTACCAAACATCCCCTCTTAGAAAATCAGAACACCTCCAGGCACATTTCCTATATAAAATGGAACGACTGTGAATCTATTCATGTAACACTTGTATGCATAAATGCACTGTTATCTGGGAAGGAAGGAAGGAAACCCTCTCCATAGGGAGGAGCCAGATTTCCCGCACCCACTCCAGTAGGAACAATATTGAACTATTACAAGGAAGTCCACCGGGAGGCAGGAGACCCCGCCAGAGGCAGGGGAAATTGCTGCCATCATTTTGTAGTGAAGTTGATGATGTACAGGCCCTGGGATCTAGTGTTCCCACTCCTAGAAGATGGATGAACTACAGCTATTTCAGTTCATAATGTCAAAAGTAATACAGCTAAGCAAAAAGGAACAAATTAGAGAGGCATTTGGTACAGTATGATCAATGGTGAATGTTAAAAAACCATGCAAACCTACACAACTTATGTATATATATTTATATAATACATATAAAGAAACACACATACATAAATATATATTTAAAACTATGAAGACATGCAAGTAATTTAGAAATAGCATGGTTGTTGCCTTTGATGAGATTAGGCATTAATTTGATCAAGAAGAGTCTCAGGGCTTCAAAAATAATATTCTATTTCTTTCAGTATAGTCTTTTCATCTATTCTTTTCTGGGGAAAATTGAAGCTTCCCTTTATGAAATTGTGTAAATCATGGCTGTTGATTAAATACCATAGAGACGGTATTGGGGACATTGCTACACTAAAAAATATGGTTTTTATGAACTTCAATGTGACTGATTTTTATGGCATTATCTACATATAGGAATGATCGTAATTGAATTTTCCATACATTGCAACTTCAATGAATGGACATTTTATGTTGGGGGGAAGCCATTCAAATGACTTTACCTTTTTTTGCTTTGTATATTCCACCTGCCAAAAATGTAAAACATGCATATTTTTTGACCAGAGATTATACACCCAACACACCACCGAAACACACCACTAACATACACATGATCAGATGTTAGACTGAGGTTTTACTTTGAACAAACCATCTTCCGTTTCTCTCCTGCTCTTTGAAACATGGCAATGTCTTGAGAATCAAAGATCCCTGTCCTCCTTCCTCTGGATAAAAGCCAAGCTTAAGCTCTTGCTTATAAGCAGAGAGCAGTAAATAATTCTTAAAATGAAGTACTTTAGAAGAAATGAAGTTGTTATCAGCCTGCTGAATAAGGAAGCCATTCATGTGATCCCGGACAACGAAGGTCTTTAGAAACAATGAATAACTCGCCTAATAGCCACTACTGAAGTCATTAAGAAACACATTAAAATGTTTACTCAGGCTCACACAACAGCAAAACATCATATCAGAATATACATAAAACAGATTTATGTATGGCGAGGGATTACGGTTTATGTACAACATGACTCTCAGTCCCAAATCCTTTATGCCCTCTGTGTGCTTTAAAGGTGAGCCCAATAGTTGTTTTTTCTACATTCTATCCTCTAAGCCAGTTTTCACCCTCATTGTACATTTGCAAAGGAGGTACAGAGAGGACACAGTAGGCAAATGCCTATTGAGAAAACCCACAAATATTGTCCTGCCCTGAAGAGCCATGAAAAAATAATGGAAATGGAGTTATTACTTTATTAGAGGTCTGGTGCATGAATTTGTGCACGGGTGGAACCCAGCGGCCTGCCCAGATGGGGGCTGATTGGGGTTGGACCATTCGGGGGGGAGGGGAAGTGGGAGGTTGGCCGCTGGCCCCACCGCTGATCGGGGTAGGGGGTCCGATTGGGAGCTGGGCCGGCCAGGGCCGCAGGCTGTTGGGAGGCAAAGGGGAGGATCCATGGGTGGTTGGCTGCCTGGCCCCGCCCCCAATTGAGGTGGGGGGCTGATCGGGGGCCAGGCCCATTGTGGGGAGGGGCCGCGGGTGATTAGCCGGCCAGCCCCACCCT